>NC_052159.1:85861575-86184276 GCF_902713615.1 Scyliorhinus canicula | reverse complement strand
CAGGTGTGACCAAAATGAAAATGTTGGCCCGGAGTTATGTCTGGTGGCCAGGCCTCGACACCGACATTGAGAAGGTGGCCCAAAACTGCTCCATTTGCCAGGAGCATCAGAAGCTTCCGCTGGCCGCTCCCCTACATCACTGGGAATGGCCAGGGGGGCCTTGGGTGTGCTTGCATGCTGATTACGCCGGCCCTTTTCAAGGCTCCATGTTCCTGCTATTAATCGACACCCAGTCTAAATGGCTAGAGGTGCATAAGATGGGAGGCACAACGTCCTGCGCAACAATCGTGAAGATGCGTTTGTCTTTCAGTACGCATGGCCTCCCCGAGGTGCTGGTCACGGACAAAGGCACTCCGTTCACAAGTGAGGAGTTTGCAAGGTTCATGAAGATGAACGGCATACGCCATATCCGCACTGCCCCTTACCACCTGGCTTCAAATCGGTTGGCGGAGCGCACAGTGCAGACATTCAAATGAGGCCTAAAGAAGCAGTTTTCTGGGTCAATGGACACGAGACTGGCTCGGTTTTTGTTTTCATATAGGACCACCCCCCATGCGGTGACTGGGGTAGCTCCCGCAGAACTCCTAATGGGCCGGAGACTTCGCATGGTTTTCCCGGACATTGGCACAAATGTACGCCACACACAAGAACGGCAGGGACATGGTTTTTCTCTGCATCGGCCGATTCGGCAGTTTACGCCCGGTGACCCAGGGTTCGTTCGAAATTTTGCTTGTGGTGCCCAGTGGGTCCCTGGCGTAATCTTTCGCCAAACGGGCCCTATCTCTTACCAGGTACAAGTCCAGGGTCGTCTCCAGCGCAAACATGTAGACCATGTTCGGTCCAGAAGACTATCCCTGCCAAAGATGGCCCGCCCCAGGAGCTCATTTCTACAGCCGCCGAGACCAGAGACAATGGAAAGTATTCCTCACAATCTTCCTCTGGTGCCTCACTCGAAGCCTGCACAGGTCGTGATAGAACCACGTGGAGATAGAGATGCCGAGATGACGGAGGCAGCAGACTCTGACTCCGAGATGGAGACACAAGACACCTCAGAGGGGGAATCTTCGGGCCCACGAGCCGTGGATGTACAACCATTACGCCTTTCATCACGGAAGCGCCGGTCTCCATCTCGTTACATGCCGCCCGATCCAGCACCTTGTGCAAATGGTGACCAGCCTGTGGAAAAACGAGTCCGACGCCCTCCTTCGCCAGGGTCTTCAGTGGATTCCTTGGACTTTGCGGGGGAGGTGTAGCCACCTGGGTTGGCCACTTCCCGATTCCAAAATGGAGGTCCGCTAGGAATGCAGGGAAATTCAGTCAGGCACAGGGAAACAAGCAGGTACAAGGTTTCCTGTGTATTAGGACTTGCAGAAACCCAGACAGAACTGAAACCAGCAACTATCTGCATATCAATGAGCGATCCCCGGGAACAATTGGTAACATTAAGAGTAATCGAGACTAAACCAGACTCCCCGGCGCCAGTGGGAGCCAGGACAAAGGAAGGCCAATGGACACCTAGGAATCGCCCAGCGATCAGAGAACAGCTCCAGTATTGGAGAAATCGATCCAAGTGATTGGAACTTAGTCCAATCAATTAGAATCAAGTCTGGGTCCGCCCAAAAGGGCGCAAAACCCCTGGGGACTATAAAATAGAGTACCCAAGTTCAATTCGTCCTTCTTGGCAGGTCTTCTTGACAGGGTCTCGCAGCAGCTCGAAACAACTCCTGACTGTGACTCTCAACAACGAGAGACCTGCCTAGCAGCTGCACCAACCAAGTAAGTGTCCAGTCAACGCACGCTACGAGATAGGCGCTCCTAGCTACTAGTCCATACCAGCTTGAAGCCTGCAGCCTCAGAATCGCACAAAAGCCATTGTTCCCTGACCTGGTGGGCCTTTCCAAAGCTAAGTATAGGCCTTTTAGTGTTAGAGATAGTCTAGTAAGTAGTGTTTTATGGATGAGTAGCGATTGACTGTGTATATAATAAATGTGTTTTGATTTGAAACTTACTAATTGGTGTATTGAGTTATTGATCAGCACTTGAACTTGAACCTCGTTGTGGTATCATAAAGATATGTGGCGACTCTAGAGCAAGGTGATTAAACAGAGCAAATTAAGTAAAAGCACAACTAGCAACATTTAGTGGTGACTCTGGTGGGACTCGACTTAGAAGTGCCCCCCCCCCCCACTCCGAGAGAACCCAGAAAGTGTTTAAGCAGTTCTGATCAATCCTCCATATTTCGGAAGTGTGTTTATGCATGCGTAACTAACAGGGATATAAGGTAAAACTGATAGATTTTGTTGCGAAAAACTGTCGGGAGTTTGTATTCTGGAAAATAGCGAAAGCCGTACCCATGTTTACAGCACCGCCTTATTACCCCTCGTTCCAAATTTAAAAGAGAGCACAGATAGGAAAAATGGCAATGAAGGCAATGGAACGCCTTATGAACCCTCAAGAATTTTGGATCGCAGCGACCAGCAGAGTAGGACAGCGTCCCATTTGGGAAATTGAGATTAGAAGGTACCTCAAAGGGAAGGGATGGTCCCTTTGGAGTGACTTTTGTTCAAATGAGGAAACAGGTCCCGGGAGTATAGGACATACTTGGTGGGAGAACCTGAGCAAAATCGATAAGAAGAGCATAGGGAAAGCTCGCAAGCCGATGGCAATTGTGTCCTGTCTGGCACAATTGCGAGGCACAGAGGAGGTCGTTCGGACGCTCCGCAAAGAGATAGATGAGAGGAACCGAATGAGTAAAGTCGATGTTAGTGAGATAGAGAAGGAGAATATGGAATTAAGAAGGAAGTTAGCAGCAAAAGACGGAGAGGTAGATGATGCCAAGAGGGCACACCAGTCTTGTCTAGCGCACCTGAGCAGCTTCCAAACCCAATACGATAAAGCCTATCAGGACAAACAACGTGCAGTACTGGTAAGAGAAGAGACAGAGAAACAGGTAGAGGCATTGCAAAAGCAGTGCAGCGATCTGAAAGCAGCGTTACGAGCACTCCATGCTGCCACCACGGAGAAGAGACAAAGCTCAGTAGATCATGCAAAGTGCCGGAAGCAGATTGCAGAACTGCAGTCTCTACTTTCAGTCCAAAACGGATTCCAAAGCACCTTTGGATCCCAGTTAGATGAAGAAGACGGCCCTGATTGGCAAGAACTAAATGAAACCACGCATAGATATGTACAGGGAACATGTGCGCAAGGAAAGCCCCAAAAGAGAAAAGCACCCCTACCCACCACAGAGCAGATAGATCAGGCACCCATGAATCCAGTCACCACCCACCGCACAGCCGCATCGGACGGAGACGCGGAATCCCTTTACACGACCCCTTTAACGATGACCCAATTACGGGACGCGTGCGAAAAGATCACACCGTTCCTCCCCACCTCAGACCCCCACCAATTCTTTGCTAGAGTAAAGCAGCAGGCGGCCATGTATGGCCTGGATGAGCATGAGCAAGTGAAGCTCACAGTTTTGAGTCTAGACCCTTCCGTTGTAGCAGCCTTTCCAGACCCACAGAATGTAGGAGGAGGCACCCTTGCAGAGATAAAGTGCAGGCAGAAGAAAGGAGAACATCCCACGCCTGTGGATCCATTTTACAGCCGTTTTAGGAAACTTAGACCATGCCCATTTGTCCTCAGACAACATGGCCAAATGGACCCGAACCCTTATCTCTCATGCCACAGAGGCAGGACAAAGAGCTTGTGCTAATTATGACCCCTCAGAGGAGGCCCACAACGAAAAATGGGTTTTAAAAAGGTTGTCCCGCACTTGGGAGCAATCCGTGCACAATAAACCCGCGTTTAGGAAATCCGATGAAGAGCGGGCAGATGCAGTTAAAGCCCACCAGAACCCCGCATGGGTGAACAAAGGTAGAAACAGCCCCCCACAGAAACCGCAGGAATGGTTTAACTGTGGACAATTAGGTCACTTTGCACGAGAGTGCAATGCCCCACAAAAGCCACAGATAGCCCAGCAGACAGGCACTCTAATTAGGAATAGGACAAAGCCTATTCATAGTGTAAGCGCCCGTTCAGACCAGACAGACATGAACGGAACAGACTGACGGTGTTCGGGCTCCCCAACTTGGGTCTGCGACACCCTTTGGGATAGGTCTGGCCGACCGGTCATTGCAGCGAAAATACGGGGGCAGCCTGTTGAATTTCTCTGGGACACAGGAGGGTCCCACACCACAATTAATTCCGCCACCATGTTCCAAAAAGACAATTGGCCCACTACAGACACCATCACCCTCAGCGGCTTTACAGGCCACTCACAGCAGGGACACATCACAGCCCCTGTACCCATTCAGATAGGCAATATTACAACAAAACACCCCATAGTTTTAGTCGATCTGCCCCACACAGCAGAACACATTTTGGGCATCGATTTCATGAGCTCCCACAACCTGTCATTTGATCCAGTGAACAAATGTGTCTGGAAGATGGCAAAGTCAGCAAGAGCCCCGGCAACGTTGATAGTAGGTGAGTATGCTATTAAGATTAGCGCAGTCGGTAATTTCTGGTTTGACCCGACCACGATTAGCACAGCCAAACAGGTTAGGGCAGTTCTGCAGAAGAACAGGACAGCATTTGCAAGTCATAAACATGACCGGCTGGTTCGGCAGGATGGCTGGTTCGGTTCAGATTACAGGACCTGACCCTAGACCCCAAAAGCAATATGGATTTCCCCAAGAGGCAGATGGAGAAATCTCAAAAGTAATTGATAGTTTATTAGAACAGGGGGTACTAAGATCAGTAGCCTCTACTAATAATGCCCCGATTTGGCCAGTGAGAAAACCCGCTGACTTTTAAAGGTCAGCAATATACGTGGACATGCCTCCCACAAGGATTTCACAACTCCCCCTCCATTTTCCACCGACAGCTGGCAAATGGTTTATCTAATTTTCTCGCCCCGAATGTCTGGTCCAGTATGTAGACGACCTATTACTGCAGACAGACACCAAGGCAGAGCACATCTCACTTCTGTCAGAGCTCCGAGAACTCCTACAGCAAATTGGATGCAAAGTGAACCCCAAGAAGGCCCAAATTTTGGAAGACAAAGTGGTATATTTGGGAACGATTATCACGCACGGTAAACGCGAGATCGAGCATAAAAGGATTGACCCGATTGTCAAATTGCGCCTTGCCCAGAATGTATCAGCCCTCCGGCTACTGCCGAAACCACATAGATGGTTTCGCCACCAAAGCAGCACCCCTCTCAGATCTCCTAAAGAAAGGAGCCCCTTGGGAATGGCCTCCGCAGCATACGGATGCTGTGGATCCTTTGAAAAGAGCCCTCATCGCAGCCCCCGCACTACAGGTTCCAGACCCACTTTCCCCCTATGCTATAGAGGTAGCTAGCACAGATCGCACCCTTTCGGCCGTGCTCCTCCAGGAAGGGCACGAACAGTTAAGACCCATGGCTTACGCCTCCAGAGTTTTAGATCCTGTGGAGCAGGGATTTTCGGCCTGTGAAAGGCACCTGCTCGCAGTTTTCTGGGCAGTTCAATACTTTTCACATATCACCGGACTAAACCCCATCACAATCCTCACGGAACACACCTCCACCCAACGTTTACTAGACGGACGACTTAAGGACGGCACAGTCAGCCAGATCAGAGCAGCCAGATGGACCCTTTGTTTGCAGGGACGGGGCATCACTGTTAAAAGGACCAAGACCCACACTTTCCTAGCCGACAACCTACAGTACCCAGGCACCCCCCCATGAATGTGAAATCATCTCACCGCACCAGAACACAGGCCCCTTCATCGCGAAAACACCCCCCAAAAAGATAGGAAGTTCACCCCAGAGCCACCAGCACACAGACACGTGCGTATCCTTGAGAATATATGTGGATGGGTCTTCCACTATATTAGACGGGAAACGCATTACAGGATGCGGCATTTATGTAGAGGACGCGCAGGGACGCGCCCTAGAGGAAATTTCATTAAAGCTACTAGGACACTTAGGCTCGCAGGCAGCAGAACTGGCAGCCATTGCATACATCGTAGATCACCCAGATTTGTTCCCCAGCCTAGCAGACATATACTCGGACAGCCTCTATGTCTGCAACAGCCTTACAGAATTCCTACCCCTGTGGAAAGCAAGAGGATTTGTTTCCGAAGACGGGAAACCCCTCCCTTCAGCCCCATTACTCCGCCACATTTTAGACAAAGCAAAGGACAGGACATTTTGGATGATAAAAGTACGAAGTCACCACCGTTCCTCCCCACCTGGAAATGTAAAAGCTGACGCATTGGCTAAAGCAGGCTCCAGGCATGGTTACTTTTGCAACCCCCCAGAAAGCACCCCAGTAAACGCAGTTCAGGTCTCACAGACCAATATCGAAGATTTAGTGCAGGCCCAGAAGCAAGATGGAAACCTCAGGGAGATTTTAAAAGGAAACTTCCCAGCCCCATACAATAAGTTTAGGAATTCTCTGACCACACATGACGGTGTGATCCTAAAAGACACTCTTTATGTGGTTCCTGAACAGGACAGGAATCAGCTTATTTGTTTGTTCCATGATAGTCATGAACATCAGTGAATTGACCCCACTACAGCCCACCTCAGGCAGCTCTGTTGGTGGCCGAATTTAAAGGAAGACATCGCCCACTATGTTGAGAATTGCCTTATCTGTGCCCAAAACAATCTGGACAGGTATGCGAGAAAAGCTCTACTCAGCCACACCCGCCCCGTTAATGGCCCCTGGACTAACCTCCAGATTGATTTTATAGGACCCTTGCCCCCTTGCAGGAATGGTTACAAGTATGTGTTGGTAGTTATCGACACGTTTACGAAATGGGTAGAAGCATTCCCATCTAGGACAAACATGGCAAAGACCACAGCTAAGATTTTGACCCACCACATCTTTACGAGATGGGAACTCCCCCACAGCATTGAATCCGACCAAGGTTCCCATTTTACGGGATGTGTAATGAAGAACATCCTCATGATATTTGGCATCACCCAAAAATTCCACATCGCATACCACCCCCAGTCAAGTGGTATCGCGGAACGAATGAATCGGACCCTAAAAGCAACTCTCAGGAAAATGGTCCAACAAAACAACACCACTTGGGATTCAGTCCTCCCTTTTGCACTGATGATTTTGCATAACACTGTTTCCACTTCCACAGGATACACCCCACACACTCTCATGACCGGACGCCCCATGAAAGGCACAGAATTTTTATTAGGACTTGACTTGACCAGCCCCGAAGTGACGGCCCTCACCCACGAGAACGCAGTGAAACAATTGGTTGAAAATGTAAAAACGGCTCATCTGGCAGCCGCAGTAAAATTGGGCACCAGAAAGAAACAGAGCAAGGCCTGTTTCGACATGGCAGTGCATGCGACTGAGTTTGATGTAGGACAGGAGGTCATGCTCTCCATTTAAAACCCCAGCACATTCCTGTCACCTAAGTATTCAGGTGCGTACTCCATTGCGGACAAAGTAAGACCCTCCGTTTAGAAGATTAGGTACCCCAATGGGAAGACTGCGTGGTTTCATATTAACCAACTCAAGGCATATGGCTCGCAGTCTAACCACGCACACCACGTCATGCTCGACTCAGCAGAACACCACGCCCTTCCCACAGGAAACGTATTCCTACCCTCCCCCAGCACGACCAGCCCGTCCACGGACTCAACCTCGACTCCACCCCCTAACTCTAGACTCCGCCCCGGAACGCCCACAAGCAGCAGCAGCAGAGACAGCGACTGTGACTCAGACGACAGCCACAGCACTCCTCGCTACTATCCCCATGCAACAGGCCCGACTCCCAGCAACTCTGACCACAACTCGAGTGATCCCTTCCTGATCACATTCCTTAACAACCCTCAACAAAGACTTCTGCCCTACGATGACGACCCCGACTCTATTTCCACAGAACTAGACACGACTATTTGGCACCGTGACAATTCGTACAGGCTCGTCCGGAACGACGAGATGGACCCTAAGTCACACCATGCAGCTTTGGCAACCCTTCTCCATTCAAGAGTATGGCATCTGGGAGAAGATGATGACTTTGAGTCTGACTCCCAAAACGAGAACCCCTTTGCGACCCTGTTCGCAACAGATAACTGAGGTGTCCAGATGATGTTTTAAAAGGAACCGCTTGAGAGAGAAACGGTGTCCTTTCTGATAGAACCTGCACGATATTCGTTGCATGCTTGTTTGTTTGTGTTTGTGTAGTGTTCTTTGTTTTGATTCAAGCAGCCTCTACGGCCCCACGCCACATTTGTCCGCGGCTATCTACGAGACCTTACCGGCATGCATATCAGCTGAAACCACTGAGAGCTTGCCCGATCCCTGTTCGTAACTGCTCATCTGGTTTGACGGTAGAGCCATTACTGCAACCCACAACGATGACGACATTCTTGCCCGTTCTTGTCGGTTACTCAGGCAGTGGATAAACGGCAGTGGTTCCCGCCCTGTCTGAGGACCCCCCTCTGGACAGCCAAGCTTGGGTAGAGCACAGCCCGCCCTACCCGGGGATTCCATCCAACTCTTATCCATCGCAGCCCATACGCACCTCATTTCGGCTCTTTCGGTTCAAAAGTTTTGTTTTGTTTTCAGGTGACCCTTTGGTTGCCACCCCTCCTGCTATTTACATCCTCGAACATTTGGATGGAAAGTCGCACAGCCTGCGAGATGGATCGCACTGTTTCAATATTTTTAAGTGTGTCTTGTCCTGAAATTCGTTTAAAAAAACAAAGAGGGAGTCACAGATGGTGACCAATTATAAAGGGAGATTTGCACTACAGGACAGACATGCTAACGTACAAGATATTCAACAAGATAATAACAGAAATTATGCTTGCATCCACAGAATTCCAGAAGCTCCAGGAAGAGAAGGAAGAGAAGGAAGTCGCTATAGTTATCAGATGTATTTGGTTGCGCGCGACCCCAACCCCCCTGGCCGTAAATGATTCACTCCCCCATAGCACCCAGAGCCCAGTGACAAGTAACAACACACCAACATGGTGTGATAGGTTCATAACATGGTACTCCCTTTCATACGTAGTTGAATCACTTCCGGCATTAGCGATACTCTGCAGCATCGTGCAGACTATCCGCATGAGGAAATGGCGAAGGAGAGTCTACCGCTCTCGCACCCCGGTATACAGGATAAGATCCCCTATTTTCTGTTTTCACCAGGCCCCCGAACCCCTTGATCTACAATAAAGAACATTCGTTTTGCGTGATTGTAAATAAAGAAATGTGTTTCGTTTGCGACTGTAAGATTGTAAAACTCTGTGCTTGACTGCCAAGCCAGAGGAAAATGTGAATGCTGCTATTATTTTTGTATTGTTAGGAAGTTAGTATGTTTTGATGATTTAAGTGAGAGTAGTTTATGGAGGGTAGTTACAGGTTCCATTTTTTTTTGTGTTGTAATGCATGTCCCTTTTATGACATAGCGCCACTTAGAATTGTTAGTTAAAATTTTTCTAGGATAGTTAAAAAATCGATCCAAAAAAATAAAAAATAAAAAGTTATGGTTAGTGCAGAGGCCAAGGAAGAGTGCTCGCTGGGTTGGGAATGAAGACAATGCAGTAATGTGATCCTTCACGCTTCACGTTAGGGATCACAAGGAGGGAGTGTAGCGTGTGTATTAGGACTTGCAGAAACCCAGTCAGAACTCAAACCAGCAACTATCTGCATATTAATTAGCGATCTCCGGGAACAATTGGAAACATTAAGAGTAATCGAGACTAAACCAGACTCCCCGGCGCCAGTGGGAGCCAGGACAAAGGAAGGCCAATGGACACCTAGGAACCGCCCAGTGATCAGAGAACAGCTCCAGTATTGGAGAAATCGACCCAAGTGATTGGAACTTAGTCCAATCAATTAGAATCAAGTCCGGGGACCACCCAAAAGGGCGCGAAACCCCTGGGGACTATAAAACAGAGGGATGTTGCTAAACCAGGGGCTGGCTTAGCTCACTGAGCTCAATCGCTGGCTTTTAAAGCAGACCAAGCAGGCCAGCAGAACGGTTCAATTCCCAGCCTCCCCGGACAGGCGCCGGAATGTGGTGACTAGGGGCTTTTCACAGTAACTTCATTGAAGCCTACTCGTGACAATAAGCGATTTTCATTTTTTTCATTTCATGTTATAACCTGCCTGCTTACCATTGGCTGGGGACTAATGACAATCCCACAATCCTGTGGGAGTATGAGCTTCCCCAATGAGGGGGGGCGGAGAAATCATTAACAGACTCCCTGCATAAATAGAGCTGGCCAGTTTGGAACCAGAGAGAAAGCAGTGAGCAGCAAGGGAAGTTGCTGCTGCTGTTGTATATATATGTTATTGTAAATAAATGTTATTTCTTTGTATCCTGAAAACTCATGCTGGATTCTTCGTGGCCCTCACAAAAGGTACCTAGATTTCATTGAGTCTTTTGCCACATGTTTTATTCTCCCTTACGTAGGAAACTTGGACAGAGGCATCGTTTGATTCACTTCCTGTATTTTTTTTTTCCTTTCTGATTATTATTAAAGAACACATTGTGAAAAGCTATGAATGTGATTTATATGCAACAAGCAGATTGCGCTGATAATTCACAAGTGCTGAAGCCACATGAGGGGAATGATTAGCATAAGTGGACATAAACTGGATATAAATCATGCTCCACGAATCTTTAAAGTGCGTTCCTTTTATCTGACTGAGCAAAAGAAAGTGAAAGAATTATATAAAACTGAGTATATGAAGAAGTAATAAAGAGCTTTACTGCTCCACAATATTATTTCATGGTTTGGTTCCAGAGACGATGCTAATTAGTCTGCTGCTGAGAGATGTTGCTTTGGAATGTTTAAGAACAAACGATGCCACTGGCCAAGTTTCCTGGGTAAGGGAGAGTCACCCCTGCAGCAAATGTAGCAAGCCCTTCAGTGACATGATGAGAACCAGAGACACAGGAGCCTCCTATCATTACACAGCAACAAATTACCTCACACATTCATGATTGAGCATTAGTAACTCTTGGGCTGATTCTGTCAAATGTTGAGCATTTCTTTTCTGCCATTAGCAGTACATGGCTTTGGTTTGTAGAGTAAACCACTATGCTTCCCTCAGTTTTGACAGTCACTTCCCCACTCCCACTCTTCCTGCAAGTCCTGAATCTTGCTGGGTTAGGGCTCCATTGACATTCCTCCAGCACTTCACTCATGTGACATTTGTTCATGTTGATCTTACACAAGTTTCAGATTGTTTGGCTGTTGAGGACTTCATAGCTAAATCTAGTCAAACAGGAGTGGAGAAGCACCACCTAAAGCTGCGGACTGGATGGCCGTCCTTCCGGGATATCTCCAAATGGAGAAAATCAAATTCACCATCCGGAGCTCGGAAGAGGACTTCCACAAGACGTGAAGGCCATTCACCAATCTGATCCAAGTCCTGTTTGTAGCCAGCAGCCAATAAGCCAGTGGAGGGGACGCACACAGAGGGACCGAACAGAAAGAGAGAGAGAGGGTGTGGTGGGGAGGGGTGAGGGAACAAGGAGACACAGAACCCAACCACACCCCATATGGGGATGCCCACCCCCTCCGGACAGAATGCTTGTAAATAGAAACAACCAAATAAGAACAAATTAGCACAAGGTAACGCATGTATCACTATGCTACCCCAATAGGTTCAGGACTGATGAATCAACAAACAAAGAAAACACACCAGATAGCAAGAAAGGGGAGGGGGACTTGGAAGGAATAGGGGGCCAAGTCAAAAGCTGTGCACCTGTAAAACGTAAATTGTAACGGATGTATATAGTTTTTGCATATGTTTGCTTTCATCCTTGTGTGTATGAAAAGAAAAAACACGAATAAAACCTTTTTTTTAAAACAGGTGTGGAAATACTTTTGATTAATTTCCCCTTTTCAAAGCCAGAGTGGTCAGGTCAATAACAGTTCCATAACGTTTTTTTAAATTTAGAGTACCCAATTATTTTTTCCAATTAAGGGGCAATTTAGAGTGGCCAATCTACCTATCCTGCACATCTTTGGGTTGTGGGGGTGAAACCCACGCAAACATGGGGAGAATGTGCAAACTCCACACGGACTGTGACCCAGGGCCGGGATTCGAACCCAGGTCCTCAGCGCTGTAGGCAGCAATGCTAACCACTGTGCCACCGTGCTGCCCGAGCAGTTCCATAACTAATATCACAGCTGAGATTGGCTAAGTCATCAAAAAACTGAAATTAGCTTGGGACCTTCCTGTCTATGCAGTTTAATTTTGGACTCAGTGACATTTGTACCCTTTGGGTAATACACCATTTTGTGGGAAGACATCATTAATCAGCCTTGTTTTCTTCATTGTGCTGCAAAAACTTCGTTGGCAATTAAATTTGACAATTATTTATTGTATGGAATAAGATCGCTATTATTTACTTGGGTCATATTTTGAACTTAATTATTCTGTACTCTATTTTTGTTTATTTATAAAGCTCAACAGGGGTCCATTAACTCTGAAGTACTTCGTCTTTTGAGCAGGTTCTCTTTCTAACTGCAGTTTTTTTAAAGAGGCTGTCTCTTTGTGCTGAAGGACTTCCTGGAAAGACCGGCTGCGGGGGAGCATTCAAACAGAGCACTCCCAGAAATGCCTTGCAAATCCCAGCATGTATACACCATGAATGCCTTTCCTGTAGATGAGTGAGCGAAGGTGTCGCAGTGGCCTTCACGTGAGCACGGATCTTGTGGCCCACATATACCACATTCTCTAGGACTTGGAACCACGGGGACTGGGTAGACATCCACTGCCTGTAGCTCTGAAAAGTAACCGGCGCCCTGAACCTCTGTGCCAGTAGCTCTTTCCAAGCTTCGACCGGGGGGGCCTGTTGGGGATTTCTCAGATTTCCAAACATAAGTTTATCCACGAGGTAACAGACACCGTTTTTGTCCAGGTCCACAATTATTGCGCTTTGCGAGAGATCAAGAAAGCCAGAACACCAAAGCATGGGCTTCATAGCAAGCTTCTGGTTCCCATAGGTGCAGGGTGTCATCGACTGCATGCATGTGGCGATATGAACTCCTTGGCAACAGGCACTGCAATACATCAACAGATGAAGCTTCCATTCACTGAATGTGCACTGGTGCGGAACCAAAACAAACAAATCGTGCAGGCTTGTATAAGGTATCCCAGAAGTGTCCATGATTCCGACATCTTTGGTAGATCACAGATCCCGGACATCTTTGAGTGACAACGCAATCTTCACAGTTAGCTCCTCAAAGGGTACAAAGGATATGGGTCATGACATCCATCCGGAGACCACAAACCATGGGCTGAGTTCTCGATTGCCCAACATCAGTTTCGGATTTCCTGATCTGGCGTAGACTGGAGCATCGGCTGAAAAAAGGGATTGACTCAAGGCGCCAAATACATTCCGATAGTCCAGTCCCTCGCCAGTAGCAGCAGCGAGCTGTGCGTCTCTTGTAATGGGGGGGATGGGGGGGGGGGGAGATGGTGGCCTCTGACTGGGGGCGTCTCTGATGGGGGGTCTCTGATGGGGGGTCTCTGATGGGGGGTCTCTCATAGGTGGCTGGAATCTCCGCCCACAACGCGTTTGGCAACGGGAGGGAGAACCTGTTTTTGCGCATGAAATCGGGACTGGCTCAGGTTTCGCTACTCTCTGCCCCCCCAAAATCGGCGTACTCGGGCAGTATGCCGCTCCGAGTATCCACCGCCTCAGGTCATTGCCTGAGGCCTGCCCCGCCATTCTCCGTCCCCGACCAGCTGAATTCCCGATGGCGAGGTTCTAACATGGTCCTGCCATTCGGGAACCTCGCGTGACGGCTGCGGACTCAGTCCGGGGCCGCCACAGTCGGGGGCGGTCCGATCGGAGGGCACGGGGCGACTTCATTTGGGACTGGGGGCTATGTGTGCAGGCAATCCTGGGCGGACGAGCGGCCAATGTGGGGCACTATTTCGGAGGGCTGAGCCGCCATGGAGCACAGCGTGGCTACTGGAAGCCACTGCCATGCACATGCCCGACCACTGACCTGGAAGTGTGGGAGGCTGTATCGGCAGCTAGAGCTGAGAGCTCTACGATGGCTGCCTGCTGGGCCCCTGCAAGACGTTAAACCTGTGGCCTTTTGACGCCAGGTTTCCAGTCCCAACAATGGAGAATCCAGCCCAGGGTGTGCGATGGGGGTGTATGACGGGGGTCTCTGTTGGTGTGATTGATGGAAGGATCTGATGAGGGAGTCTGATGGGCATCTCCGATGCGGGGTCTGATGGGATGGCTGGGGTGGTAGATGTGGGGCAGGGGCCGAGTCACCTTCATGTGTGCAGTGCGGGGGGAGGGGGGGGGGACCCATTATTCCCCTGATGGGTGGGAGGATACTCCTACTTGTCAGCAGAGGGGAGCAGGATTTGCATTGTGGGGTGGTGGGGGGGGGGGGCGCACCATTGGACCTATTTATCGAGATACCCACTTAGAATGGTGCCCTGATACCAGGATTACGACAAATCCGGTGTGCTCTCCTCCATGTACAAATTAGTATGGTAAAGGAGAGACACTCATATCCAGGGGCCGTTCCTCACATCAGCAGAGACCTGAGGAGCGAGCCGCAGTTGGTGGGAACACTTAGGGCGGAATTCTCCGACCCCCCCGCCGGGCCGGAGAATAGCCAGGGGGCGGCGTGAATCCCGCCCTCGCCGGATGCCGAATTATCCAGAGCCGGGGTTTTGGTGGGGGCGGGAATCACGGCGCGCCGGTCGGCGGCCACTGGAAGCGAGCCCCCCCCGGCAATTCTCCGGCCCATGATGGGCCGAGCGGCCGCCCGTTTTAGGCCGGTCCCGCCAGCGTAAATTAGACTAGGTACTTACCGGCAGGGCCTGGCTCTGCGGGCGGCCTCCGGGGTCCTCGGAGGGATGGGGCGATCCCGCCGCGGGGGGTGCCCCCACGGTGGCCTGGCCCGCGATCTGCAGGTGGGCCTGTGCCGTGGGGGCACTCTTTCCCTCCGCACCGGCTGCAGTGGACTCCCGCCATGGCCAGTCTGGAGACGAACCCCACTGCTCATTGAATGGGATGACGCCAGCACACGATGGCGATCCCGTGCATGCGCCGGATGGCGGAGGCTCTTCAGCGCCGGTTGGTGCAGCGCCAAGCCCTTTGACGCCGGCTGGGGCGGCGCCAACTCAGCCGGTGACGGCCTAGCCCCTGAAGGTGCTGAAGATTCCGCACCTTCCGGGTGGCCCAATGCCGCAGTGGCTCACGCCACTCCTCGGCACCGGGTCCGCTCGCCCCGCCGAGTAGGGAAGAATCCTGCCCTTAACCTCTAGAACGGAGAATCCAGTCCCATATCTCAGAGAAGGTACAATGGTCACAATTCTCCGGTTTCGCTCTCACTTGAACAAAACGAGTTCAGTTGAACAGCGGGTGATGCCAAAAATGAGAACTGCACCAGGCGCCAAATAGTTTGCGATGCAATCGGCCTGCCCCCATAGGTGAAATCGGGAACTCGCCGTAGCTTGGTGAGAAACCAATTGTCACCACTTAAGCCTTATTTCCATACAATTTACAAGAACCACCCCATGTCCAATGGCTTCCCGTGATTCAGTGGTCTCCCCAGCATGTGGTCACGCTGGTGCCGATTAGTTTTCCTTTTGATAAACGTGAACCTGGCGGAAGGGCTTCTGTGGGGAGCCAAGGAGGTGAGTCGCCATCTTTTCTCACAGGCAACGTGCCCGGGGCACTGCGCTTGCTACCCCAGTGCTCGGCGGGGGTGGGGATCCTCGGCTGAGGATAGAGTCCCTTCGCAGGGGTGGGCCGCCAAGGGAGGGTGGGGGGAGGCGCTGGTGGGGGCATTCGGGGCGGACAACCGCTTGTGGGATTACAATGCCACCTCCCAGATCTTGTGTACCCATTCCTGGGGAAAGCCTTGTCCTTGCACATCTGCCCCACAAATCACCCATAACCCCATTGACTTCTGAGGCCTTTGGCAATCATGGTTAGTGAGCACTTCACACAATCCAAGCGGATTACTGTGGGTGGGCGAGGCATGTAGCATGCGGGAGTCAATGCCTAGCATCCTAATCACACCGTGATGCCTGGACACTGTGCTTTAACACAGTGAGGAGGCAACACCACACACGCAGCAGCCAACATCCGAACACCCAGGGGATGGGACACAGCTAGAACATAGAACATAGAACATAGAACACTACAGCGCAGTATGGGCCCTTCGGCCCTCGATGTTGCGCCGACCTGTGAAACCATCTGAAGCCTATCTGACCTACACTATTTCATTTTCATCCATATGTCTATCCAGTGACCACTTAAATGCCCTTAAAGTTGGCGAGTCTACTACTGTTGCAGGCAGGGCGTTCCACACCCCTACTACTCTCTGAGTAAAGAAACTGCCTCTGACATCTGTCCTATAGAAGTCATAGAACAGTACAGCAAAGAACAGGCTCTTCGGCCCTCACTGTTGTGCCGAGCCATGATCACCCTACTCAAACCCACGTATCCACCCTATACCCGTAACCCAACAACCCCCCCCCCCCCTTAACCTTACTTTTATTAGGACACTACGGGCAATTTATCATGGCCAATCCACCTAACCCGCACATCTTTGGACTGTGGGAGGAAACCGGAGCACCCGGAGGAAACCCATGCACACAGGGGGAGGACGTGCAGACTCCACACAGACAGTGACCCAGCCGGGAATTGAACCTGGGACCCTGGAGCTGTGAAGCATTTATGCTAACCACCATGCTACCCTGCTGCCCCTATATCTATCACCCCTCAATTTAAAGCTGTGTCCCCTCGTGTTGGTCATCACCATCCGAGGAAAAAGACTCTCACTGTCCACCCTATCTAACCCTCTGACTATCTTATATGTCTCTATTAAGTCACCTCTCAGCCTTCTCCTCTCTAACGAAAACAACCTCAAGTCCCTGAGCCTTTCCTCATAAGACCTTCACTCCATACAAGGCAACATCCTAGTAAATCTCCTCTGAACCCTTTCCAAAGCTTCCACATTCTTCCTATAATGTGGTGACCAGAACTGCACGCAGTACTCCAGGTGAGGCCGCACCAGAGTTATGTACAGCCTTCCCTGTGGCACACGCCCACCCTCCAGCCAGGGTTGGCTGGAGGGTGGGCGTGTGCCACAGGGAAGAAGAGATGCCTGGAGAGATGGGCCAATGGTTCGGTGATCTGCCACTTGAGGAAAAAGGTTACAGAGGCATCATACTGGTTGTGCACAAAGGTATTTATTGTGCGTCACCATTCTCTTGATGGTGCGCCACCCCACCCCCCTCACCTCACCCTTACATGCACCCCCCCATCCCGATCCCACCCCCCCTCCCTGTCCCCCTCTCCCGATGCCCTCAGTGAACCTCAATATGCTTGGCCCTCCCAGCTTTCGCACTATGTCTAGGTGTGTCCCCAGGATGCACATCAGAGGTGGAGGCAGCCAGATGCTTACCTGGTGTCATGGCCTTTGATGCCCCTGGAGGGTGCCCTCTCGGGGCTCTGGGACTGGAGGGCCCTGGCTCACTTGTACATGGAGTTCTTGGATACATGAACCTTCTCTATCTCATAGAATCATAGAATTTACATTGCAGAAGGAGGCCATTTGGCCCATCGTGTCTGCACCGGCCCTTGGAAAGAGCACCCCACGGAAGCCCACATCTGTACCCAATCCCAATGCCTTCACCCTATTCCCGTAATTTAGTAACCCCACCTCCCCTTTTTTGAACACTAGGGGCAATTTAGCATGGTCAATCCACCTAACTTGTACATCTTTGGACTGTGGGAGGAAACCGGACCGCCTGGAGGAAACCCGCGCAGTCACGGGGAGAATGTGCAGACTCAGCACAGACAGTGGACCAAGCCGGGAATCGAACCTGGGACCCTGGAGCTGTGAAGCAACTGTGCTAACCACTGTACTACCGTGTTCTCCTTCAATATCTCTCCTTCTACACTCGACGTTGAACTGTGAACCAGGTTCTTCCACAAGATCATCTTACATTGATGATGACACATCAATGATTTTGGGAATGATCTGTGAATGTTGTGCAATAGAAGCAGACTGCATAGACGAGAAGCACATGACAGCGATATCCGCAATAAGTGAGGAGAGGGACCTTGGTGGCACACCTATCTGTTAGCGACATGGCTTATGATAAGGAGGAGGAATTCACAAACGTAGATGTGAAATGTGTTGTATCTTATGTACATTGGTGAATATTGTAAGTATGCAGTTAACATCCATTCCACCATAGTACTCCAAATATTTTTGCCTTCCTAACCATACCGCCACGTCTTGGTGCTTTCCCAACATCTACAGTAAAGATGGAGGCAACCTACTAACTGCTAATCCTTGTTGCCTGTGATGACTCCAGAGGGCTGAGACCTGGAGGGCCCTGGCCTGCTCTATCATGCTATGGGGCAGCTGCAACTGTGAAGCTGTGGCTGATGGGGGTCACAATAGGAGGGCATTGGGATCAAATGGACTCTCCAGGAGCCACTTGGGTGCATGTTCCCAGGGCGACCAGCCAGCTGCTGGTCCTCATCCCTGTGGGTGCCTGAGGGTCCCTGACTGACCCCTGGTGGAGAAGGGGCAGCTGTAGAGAGATTGAACTACCCTGCCCCCCTCTCATGTCGTCAGTCACGGATGCCATCAAGGGCTAAAGTGAGGGAGTGCTGCTCCTGCAGCAGTGTCTTGAAGCAAGGTTCCCTATGGCAGGCTTGCGGGTCTCCTTCGCATTTTCCAGATGTAGCCATGAATGAGAATAGAGAAATTAAAGCATGGCAGTGTTATTGTCTTCGGGATGAGATGGTGCAGGATCCTCACTTGGGTGTGTGCCGCCCACTTCCTCATCACCATAGTCATGTTTGATATCGTCCTCAATCAGCACGATGGCACACTCCCCAAAGGGAGTGCGAATCTACATGTTGGCCACTCTACCCCTTGGCTGGGACCTCTCCCTGTTATTATGGGCGATCTTATCCTGCATTAAGACTAATGAACAGTGTGAGCACGCCAAGACAGATGGTAAGGATGCCTGGCATGTGTGTTTGTGGTGAGTGGAGCCCTGGGTGGGATGATGCTGTGACCCGAAAGGATATAATCCTGATGGAGATGCAAAGATGTGTGTGAGAGTGAGCAGTGATGTCCCTTGAGGTGGCAGTGTGTGAGATGAATATAAATGTGTGATGGGCCCGGTTAGTCTATGAGTTATGATTAATGAACGGTGGACTAAAACTGGTGACCCAGATCAGAACATTGATCCTCTTCCTGCACTGAGATGGCCAACATTGCCACCTCCTGCCAAGTTGGAGTGGCGAGGTTGGTGGACCTGTGGCCGGAGCCAGGTTTGAGGACATTGCAGTGATCCTCAACTGCATCCAGTAAGCGGTCCAGGGAATTGTTGCTGTTTTCTTGGCTTTTGGGGCGATTTCGTGCTGTGCAGCAGTCCTGACTGGATAGAGAGTGATATAGATAAAAATGGCACCCGGAGTGAAGCCGCAGCGAGGTCACGGCGTGGTGGGCGAATCCAAGGCCGTCTGCCCACATGTTTCCCGTGTGTACATGTTGAATTAGCTCAGAAGCGTACAATGTGGCGCAGAAACCCATCCTTGTGGTCGGCGGGAATAAAGCCATTTTACTTGACCGCCAGGGCACACTTTGCGCAGAACCTAAGATTCCCAAAGGAAGACACAATGGAGATATATTCATTCCTGCAGCCAGGGCTGGTATTCCCTTCCAAGCGAGGACAGCTCTAGCGGAGTAATAATCTTTATTTGTTCATGGAATGTGGGTGTCACTGGATAGAGCAAATCAGTGGTTATGAGGATTACAAATGACTTTATTTTTCGCACAACCACAGGAGGTAACTGTTACATCTTCCAGCCTTTGCATCATGCAGATCTCTGATGCATTGTTTTCCAAAACATGTTTCCCTTTATAAAATAGCAAGCTGCAGGGAAGAACTCTGCTTCTAGCATTTTACCTGATTCCCTAGAGTGCAGGGCACAATTGGCTGTATTCATGTGACGACTACCAAAATGCATACCATATCTTGAACAAAAGAAAATCTATGACAGCATGAACATTCTTCTGTCCTTTAACAAAAGGAAAAGAATCGTGCACCATTACCTCATCTTACAAATGTCAGCAAAGGCAGCATAATTTGAAGGATTTTGAAAACTATTCTCCTTTACGTAACTGGACAGAAGAATGTATTTTAGAATGCTGGCAGTAAGATACCTCATGAAACATTGCTTCCCGTGATGAGAGATTGAAGTGCATTAGGTTGAGATGCTACAATGCTTGTGTGAAAGAGCACATTTCTGAGTGAATAAGGAGCTGTATGAATGTAAAAAATTGTAATATTTCATACTTTTTGAAGTAATGTTATTAAAACCTGAGTTAAGACGTCTGACTGCTAGAGCAGTGATTAAGCTGTTGTAAAAGTGAGATAATCATTGATTTTAGGGGAAGTGTTCTGTTAATAGACATTGAGAACCATTTTGCTTTGACAAAGCAAAGCTTTGTCAGCTTTGACAGAGTCATCCAGACTCGAAACGTTAGCTCAGTTGTCTCTCCACAGATGCTGTCAGACCTGTTGAGAGGGTCCAGTATATGCTGCTTTTGTTGAGAACAATTTACTTGTTTACAGATAGCTAGCTCATGGAATGTTTTATAGGTTTGAAAGATCTCTGTGCTGTTGATAATTTATGAGGGGTATTGTGTTTGGTCGCCTAAACAAGTCAAGGGAAATCTTGAAAGAAGAGACAAAATAATGCCTTGTGGTTTGGGTACAGATTATGTACTAAATGGGAGGAGCCAGTTCTGTTTGAAGAGTCAGTAGGTCTTCGAATTCTAATCGTAACAGAGGTGTTTCAGTTTGGTCCTGAAAGGTTGTCTCCCCAAAGAATATGCGCAGAGAAAGCAAGAAAAAACTTGGTTGTTAACTTTACTTTTGAGTGGTATTTATATATACTGGTTTGCTTAATTGGAATATAGTGGCAGATTTAGGAAATAAATTAAGGTTTCTTCTTTTACTTACGAACTGTTATAACTGTCAACTGTAAAGCGATGTATTTGTTGTTAATGTGGTTAATTCTGTGATTAAATTAAAGTCTGTTTAAACTATTGGTCAGTGTTATCACTCCTGTGGTGCAGTCACATTTACTCACAGTTTTGCAAATTGAAAATATTTGAGTTCTCATTCGGCATCCTGGCAAAACTCAGAAATGAAAAACAAAGGATATGAACTGCATTTTATTAAGGGAGGCCTCCAACCTCCCACTCCCTTTAATATACATAGTCTTAATAACTGTCTACTATTGAAGTATCAATAGGTGAGCTCCTGTCTCTGAGCACCAGTACTGGGCCGTAGGCACACCAAATGTCACCTGAGAGCTAACGGTAAAAAGGACAAATTTTTGGGCACTATTTTTATACTGAACCATAATTTACAGTTCTCCTTGAATCTCAACAGTAAGTTCTTCTTACTTCTTGTCAGTTGATCCTGTCCCTGTTGCAGCTAATGCAGCTAAAATGGAGCTGAGGAAAAGTGCTGCCAGGACAACATTTGATGCTACAACGAGCTTTCCATCTCAGAAAATTGTCAAGAGTTACTTCACTTTTCAAAATTTGAGAATATGGATTTTTCTCATGTGCCAGACTAATGTTATATTTTTGATCAGTCTTTGATAAGTATACCACTGTAGCAGATGTGGATTTCACGCTGTGCTCACGACAAAGAAAGAGTAATTATATGGTGCCAGACAGCACCATCAATCAAAGTCTATTTACTCGCCAACAATTCCAACTTTAGAACTAGAACCATTTACCTTGAAATAAATAATTTCTGAAAGCAAAGATTTGCAATGCACAGAAATATATCACAATCAAATATTTGCATAGATAATGAGAAATTAAAGATTATAACATGGGCTGGATTCTCCCATATTGGAACTATGTCCTCACGCCGGCGTAAAGGCACTGGTGTTTCACTCTGAAGATTCCTGTGAAAAAGTGGAGCTGATTCCCTGACCTGCAGGGGGCTAGCAGGGACCCGGAGTAGTTCACGCAGCTTTAGCTGCAGATAGGGCCCCCTCACTTCCAGTTTTGAGTCCACACATGCGCACAGCGGCGGCCTCCAGCGCCCGCGCTGAGAGCCATGACGGACTCGGACCGCGGAGGCAGATTAAAAATGTAGACTCCCCAATCGGCCATGCGTGCGAAGTTCCGACCGCGCCCATCTGTCCCCCGGCTGTCTATAAGACCCCCCTGTGTCCGATCCCCCTGCCCCCCCCCCCCCCCAACCAGGGCAACCGCGGACTGAATCCGCAGCCGCCAGGCGAGCTGCCCGAATGGCGATAGGTGGCTAGAACCAAGCTGTCAGAAACTCGGCTGGTCAGGAGCCGAGGATCGCTGGGCAGCCTTCTGGCAATGGTCCCCCAGCCGCGCAGAGTACCCGCGAACACGCCGATTCTCGGGTATTGGAGAATCGCCGGATCGGCGCCCGGCCTGACTTCGACTTGAAAATGGATTTTCCGCCCCCGCACTGAACACGATTTCGGCACGGGGCTGTGGAGAATCCAGTCCCATATCTCGAACCTCCATATAGGTAATCTAAAGAGAATGCATGAATATCCATAGATAATAAACAACAATCAAGCATTAACTGTGTTAATGAGTGCTGCTAAAATAACTGAGGGTCCCTTAAGTCAGCAGGATTGAAGTTGGAAGTATAAGGGCACTGTCATCAACTGAAGACTTTTCAGTAATTCTAAAACAAATACTTATCATGGTTTAACAAATGTCACCCTGAATGTTCGCATTTTCTAAGTAGACCTCTGAGTGCAGAATACGTCAAGATCTCGTGCTTGAATTAGCTGATGATTATACTTCAATGTCTCTCTTTGGGAATATATTCATGGGTTTTTAATGCAGATACCGGCTAAAGGAAATGCATGGCAAGTTTTGAAAAATTGGAAGATTGAGGTGTGATCTAATTGAGGTGTTTAAAATGGTCAAATAATTGAAAATTAAATAATCTTAAAATTAAGCAGGAACATTCCCAGGAAATGTCAGAAAACGTTTCATCGCTCAAAAGACAGTGTCAGTCGAATGGTTTCTCCCTCAAAATACTCTTCAGGCTGAGTAAGTTGAAGGTTGAAAGTTGCGATTGATGGATATTTGTGTGAGACAATGTTATCAGAGATACAGAACCAAGGCAGATAAATGGAGTTATGATACAGTTCAACTATGATTTCAAGGAAGGGATATGCAGACTGAAAGGGCTGAATGGTCACTTTTACTTGTTCCCATGAAATCAAGAATAATCTTTTCCTATTAAGTGTAATGGAAATTTAGGGCGGCATGTGGCGGAGTGGTTAGCACTGGGACTACTGTGCTGAGGACCCGGGTTCGAATTCCGGCCCTGGGTCACTGTCTGTATGGAGTTTGCACATTCTCCCCGTGTCTGCGTGGGTTTCACCTCCACAACTCAAAATTGCGCAGATTAGGTGGATTGGCCACACTAAATTGCCCGTTAATTGGGGAAAAAAATAATTGGCTACTCTAAAAAAAAAAATTTCTTTTAATTTTAACAAGTGAAATGGAAATCTGGAATTCTTCCTCCAAAAGCGCTTGGATGCTGGGCTCATTGAAACTATTTATTAATAAAAGTATCACAGAATCTGGATCAATGGTGGGTAAAATAAATTGATGTACAGATTAGCCACTGAAAGGCATCACAGACTTGAGGGGTTGAATAACCTTACTCCTGTTTTACGTTAGATTTAGCCAGGGGAATTTGTTAATGCTTTGTTATACAAACAGTTTAATTAAATTATAACATTTGCATGGCAATAAATAAATGCACAGAGATTTCTCATAGCACCTTACAGGGTGGTGAATAGGAACATAGGACCTAGGAGCAGGAAGGAGGCGGCCATTCGGCCCTTTGAGCCTGCTCTGTCACTTGATAGGATTATGGCTGTTCTGATTGTAGCCTTAACGTTACTTTCCTGCCTGCACACCTTAACCAATGATTCCCTTATCTATCGACAATCTAACTCAGCCTTGAATAGAATTAATGACCCAAGCTCCATGGTTTTCGGGAAAAGAGAATTCGACAGATTTATGATCATCTGAGAAACCTATTTTTAACCTTTGCTCCCTAGTTTAAGGGCGGGATTCTCTGCCGGCGTGATTCTCCGTTTTGCCGGCGCCCAGGGGTTTCCCGACGGCGTGGGGCTGTCATAATATTCACTCATGTATATAATGAGATGCAGACAGGCAGTGATTGGCACACAGGATGACCAATGAACACACAACACAGAACAACCAATCACCAGACAGGACACCACCACTATAAAGCCCACAGGGCATTAAGACTCTCGTTCTCTCAGGACCCAGCTACTGAGACAGTCAGAGTGCACAAGTTAGCGAGCACTATTACCATGCGGTAGCTAGTAAGTCTGGTCAAGCCATTAAGAGGTCATCAGTTGGATGAGTAGAGTGTCAACCCACAGCTGAACATGTACAGCAGTCGTATAGTTAAATAAAACAGCGTTGGATCATCCCCTGGGTCTGACATTTGTTTCTAGCTTCCCTGCATCCATTTGCAGTCAACGTCGAACCAACCTGCCTAACACATCAGGGGCTGCCCCACAATGGGAAACCCCATTGACCGGCTGGCATAACGGAGAATCCTGTCGGTGGGTCGAGGCTGAAAAGTGGCGTGGCAGGGCAGAGAATCCAGTCCCTAATCTCCCCCATTATATGAAACATTCTTCCGGTATCCACAATGTCAAGTCCCCTCAGGATCTTATGTGCTTCAATAAGATCATCTCTCATTCTTCTAAACTCTGATGGGTAGAGGCCCAATATGCTCAACCTTTTCATATGAGATAAGCCCTTCATCCCACAATCTCTGAATTGCTTTCAATGTAATTATATCCTTTTTCAGGTAAGGAGAGTAAAACATGTACACAGTGGGAGCAGTTCTCCATTTGGGAGACTACGGGCTGGATTTCTGTTCCTGTGGCTAAGTGCCAGCTCGAACGGAGAATCCGCAGGAGGTTCATGCCAAAACAATCGATGTGAACCCCTCACCAATTCAGGTTCTGGTGAGGGTCTATCACCGGCGCCAACTGAAACTCCCGCCTCCTGTTCCAAAAATGATCGGAGAATGGCCGGGTCCCAGGCCACAATGCACACGACTGACGACCTGCAGCGGTTGCACCGTACAACGTGGTGCCGGCCGTGTGCGGACCCAACCCGCCATCCACGCCCCCACCCTCTGGCCACCCCACAACCCACTCTCTGGCCACCCCCCACCAGCCCACCCTCTGACCACCCCCACCAGCCCTCGCAGAAGCCTCCCAGGCCAGCGGCATGGATCCCGGCCGAGTGTGGCGGCGCTGGACACAGTCCGCAGCCGGCATGCATGGTTCACGAGTTGTGGGACCACACTGTCCCATGCCTTCGGGGATAGGGTGGAGATGTGGCCTTAGGTAGGCTGCTCTTTCCAAGGGCGGGAGCAGACTCGATGCGCCAAATGGTTTCCGACTGCATTGTAGGAATCCTGTGATTCTTGTTAGCTAACCAATCCCTTATCCATGTGAACATATTCCCCCATACACCATGCACCTTATCAAATGCCTTTTGGAAATCCAAATACACGACATCTATTAATTCCCTTTTATCCATCTTGCTTTTACTTCCTCAAAGAACTCTAATAAATGAATTAAACATTATACCAATTTCACACAACCAAGTTGACTCTGCCTAATCTCATAATGATTTTCTAAGTATCCTATTATAAACTATTATAAATTGCTGTAGATACTGGAATTTGAAACAAAAACAGAAAATACTGGGAAATCTCAGCAGGTCTGACAGCATCTGTGGAGAGAGAAGGGAGCTAACGTTTCGAGTCTGGGTGACTCTTTGTCAAAGCTTTGACCCCAGGGAGGGGGGTGCAAGGGGGGGGGGGTGGTGCAGGGGGAGTGTCCCCGTAACACAGAGATTCCTGAGGGAGCTCCCTATTGCAGGGTTCACTGGGGGGTCCCCCTATTTCAGGGGTCGCTGTGGGGAGCCCCCCTATTACAGGGGTACCTGTGGCAGGGGGGCGGTTTGGGAACCCCAATACTTGGGGGTAGGTGGGCGCTCAGGCAATTCTGGGGGTGAGGGGCTGCTGTGCAGTGGGTAGGGTGGGTCAGGGCCGATTTGCTGGCGCGGATGGCCAACTGCAGGACCAACTGCATTGGGCTGCCCGCTCAAGATGGTGGCCAGATAGCGGGATTCCCTGGGAATCCCTCAAATTCCATTCCATACATAAATTTGCATGTCATGGAATCTGAAACAAAAATAGAAAAATTGTATCCCGCTTTACGACCACAAGGGGATTGTAAAACTGGTTCAATTCAGCTCCGGCGGGAAAATAGGGTGCGGGATTCTCCGTTGCCCGACATCATTATTGTAATTGGTCATTGGGCAGAGAATCCACTCCGACGCCCAAATCGGGGCCGGCACTGGTTTGACGCTGGTCAGACATGCTCCGCCATCCCCTAAATGTCATAATCTTGTTGCACACCGCACGCCGTTGCAACGGCATCGGCAGGCCCTCCCACAATGCACCGCCCCGAATGGGCTGAGTTCCCAACCACGCTGGACACGTGTGGTCTCAGCGGTCAGGAACCCGGTGTGGCGGTTGCGGACTGTGCCCAGCACCACCACACTCGGCCGGGATCCGTGCCGCTGGCCGGTGGAGTACTTCCGCTAGGGTTGGGTGACTGGTGGGGGTAGGCCAGGGTGTGGCCTGTGGGGTCGCAGATGGTGGATCGGGTCCGCACATGGCCGGTGCAATGTTGTACGGCACGGCGCGACCGCTGTAGGTTGTTGCCGTGCATATGCGGGCCCATGGACCCTGCCATTCCGGCCGTTTTTAGCACGGGTGCTTCACCTGGAGCTGCTGCTAGCCCCTCACCCAACCTGGAATTGGTGAGGGGTCGGTGCCGATTTTGGATTTTAAAACGCCTGCGATTTTTCCGTTCGAGTCGGCACTTAGCTGTTGAAATGGAGAATCCAGCCCGTAATCTCCCAAACGGAGAAAACAGCCCTTATCTTTTCAGCTAATGTCATTTCCCCCTCCTGTGCTAATGTCATCATTACTGAGGAGAGCCACCCCACCACCTAGCTTCCTGTCTTTCTGAAATTTCACATACCCCTGAATAAAAGCAAATTACTGCAGATGCTGGAATCTGGAACCAAAAGAGAAAATGCTGGAAAATCTCAGCAGGTCTGGCAGCATCTGTAGGGAGAGAGTAGCGTGAACGTTTAAAGTCCAGATGACCCTTTGTCAAAGCCCTTTGTCAGAGTTTTGACAAAGGGTCATCTGGCCTCGAAACGTTAGCTCTTTTCTCTCCCTACAGATGCTGCCAGACCTGCTGAGATTTCCCAGCATTTTCTCTTTTGGTTCCAGATTGCAGCATCTCTTTTGGTTTCACATACCCTTGAATGTTCAGTTCCCAGCCTGGGTCATCTTGCAACTATGTCTCTATTATGGCTAGCAGGTCATACATATTCATTTGTATCTGTACAAACAGTTCATCCATTTTGTCACAATTACCACATGGATTCAGATACAAATCTGTCTTTTTACCATTTTTTCGAACACTGGCCTTATCTGCTGGTGGAATTTGAATTTAATGTAATCTGCCCTTCCTTCCACACTGTGGTTATCATTACCCAAATTATTACCCTGCTCTATGCCTTGTTGTTTCTCTTTAATTTACCATATCTCCCCTCACATGATCTCTGAACTATTTAGCTCAAAGCACTTTCTTTCATCAGTTTAAGATCCTCCCCAACCCCTGCTGGTGACATAATGAAGTGCACACCCAGAAAGGGCACGATCCTGGTATACATGTTTTAGCATAAATTACAATGTCATTGAAGAGCTTGATGCTCCAGCACCTGCCCACAAAGCACCCCCCCCCCCCCCCCCAACCCCCAGCCTCTGGAAACATGACATCACACCGGTGCAAATCACTACTGGTTTTTCAAAAGCCGAAACCAGTCATGATGATCAAGGTGCCTGTGGATATGCCTGGACAATGCCCCCTGGTACCTTGGTACTGCAAGGAGGCACTGCCAGGGGGAACTTCCAGGAGGGGTTACCCTCTTCCATTGTGGGGCTGTTCCCCTTATCTTCCAGGGGCCCCAATGTCCATTGGGGGATACCAATGTCCATTGAAGGGGATCCCGATGTCCATGGAGGGTCCAATGTCCCGGGGGGGGGGGGGGGGTCCTGATGTCTGTTGAGTGGGCTTCCGATGTCTTTATGCGGTGGGGAAATGTATCCATGTGTGGGGGGCCCTGATGTCCGCTGGGGGATCCTGATGCCTGTTCGGGCATGTGAGCCTGATATCCGTAGAGGAGGAGCCTCTAGAGGAGGAGCCAAATGTGTCCGTGGGTGGGGAGCCCAATGAGTCCATGGTGGCCGTGGGGGGGCATGTCTTTGTGGTATGGGAACCTGAAATGTAACCTTGAGGTGGTGCCCTTTAAAAAAGGTCTCCTGATCTCAGATATCTGGCATTGCCTATGTGTTTAGGCCCCGTTCCCCCAGCTGGCTGTGGGATCCTTGCCAGCACTTTGAAGTTTCACTGAGTGCATTTATATCAGGCAAGAAAGGACAACTGTGAAACCAGCAAGTTTCAAATGGCTTTTCTTGCCGAATCCAACATCTGTTCAAGTACCCACATGGACCACAACAACGGAATAGCAAGAGAACAGTGTCAGGAGAAGGGAATGTCAGAAGGAGGAGCCAAAAACAAAATCAAAAAGATGGGTTTCACAGGGGTTATTGGAGGAATTGTGAAAATTGAAGTTAGAAGTGTAAATAGTATATTAAAATATGGAACCCAACTCACCAAATCTGATCAGTGATCAATTTTAATTCTTTCAGCTTTCAACAAGACTTCGGCCCAGAGGGTAATACAAGACTGTTCAGACAGCAAACTCATAGAAATTTATTGAACAAGAAACATAAATTGGTACAGGGTTAAAATATACAGAGAGTTAAGTCCAAATATATAAAAATCATGCATTCATACAAATAAACCCTCTCAATTTTATTATACAGAGCATTTGTTTGTAATTAAAATCATTCATTATCCTCTCCGTACTGGACTAATTTCTGAGCAGATAACACAAAATACCAAGTATACTTATCAATCCAAAAGACTTTGCGATTTACAGCGAGTGATCAGGCCCTTCTTTGCTTGAACAGGCATTGTTCGATTAGAACACAGTTCGCAAAGAGGATTTCCCAGACGGCTGTTTTATCCTTTTCAGTGGGCATCATATCATGTCAGGCCGCACAACTTTATCTCACTGATTGGTGATTGGTCTTAGCAATTATTAAAGTAATTTAATTGATTTTAAAGGCATAACTGAAACATTGGGTCAAGAGGACAGTTTTATGCATGAGAGTGGTTTAGATTACGAACAAAAAGCTTACCCTTGAGCGATTAATTGGCAGTCTAAATGTTCTATTACTTAATGAACGAAATTAGAAAAATTCCTTCAGCTGAAAAAATTCATGCCGGCACGCATTCTTTTACTGTTGTCTTAGGTTTGTTAATGTTACTCTTAAAGTAGAGATTCCAATCAATGTATATTTTTAATTATATTCATTCATCTTATAATTTAATCATCCATTTATTTTATCTGAAACTTGTGCTATTTTTTATTTATTTTTTTTATTTAAAAAAAAATTTAGATTAGCCAATTATTTTTTCCAATTAAGGGGCAATTTAGCGTGGCCAATCCACCTACTCTGCACATTTTTGGGTTGTGGGGGCGAAACCCACGCAGACACGGGGAGAATGTGAAAACTCCACACGGACAGTGACCCAGGGCCGGGATCGAACCTGGGACCTCAGCGCCGTGAGGCGGTTGTGCTAACCACTAGGCCACCGCGCTGCCCTAACTTGTGCTATTTGATGGCAGTTTTTGTTCAATTTATATCCTTTCGTTTCGAATGAGTCTCAAAGCCACAGAAATCTAGTTGTTTGTTTTTCTAATGTGCTGTGCAATGTTCTATTCCAGAATCAGTCTCTTTGGTGAATTTGCAGTGTCACATATTTTGCAATAAGCGTTAAGCATATTTTCCTTTAAGAACATAACCAAGACTTTAAAACAACAATGTCCAATTATATTGAATTGAAGCTTATACTTTGTTAAATCCTCTGTTGCTGTCTGGTCTTGCTAATAAAACAAAGTATGAGATGACTGCTGTTAGGAAGCCACATGCTGCGTTTAAGATGGCTTCCTTTGAACTTGCTGACTTCATTTCAATAAGCTTAGTCTGTAAATGATCAAGTTTTACTGAAAACCAGGGTCCAAACTGACTTACAGCAGGGAGGTAGAGGTACCGTGGCAAGGAGTTCAAAAGGGTCCTGTCCATACCTATTGAAGAGTGAGTCAGTGTTGGTGGAACAGAGGGACAGAGCAGGGAAAAGAAGTAGGCTGCTGTTAGAGAAATGGAGAATGAACACAGGGCATAGGGCTGAACAGAATCGTGAGCTGTGGAGGGGAAAAGCAATTGAAAGATATAAAAAAATAATTGGAAAAATGATGTTATGATCCTTGGCCAGAATCCAAGACGTGTAAGGAGATCTGATTTGGGACCAATAACATTTTGTTTAAAGTAGATTAAGGTTGAGATTAAAATCACGTGTTTTAGGAATAAAGCCACAGGCTACCATATGTTTTTAACAAACAAAGAAACAAATTTTACAATACAAGATCAGAAAGATAAAACAATGTACATCATTTATGTTACATGCTAAAATTCAACTTAAATGTGAGGTTTATGGGAATTAACAAATACCACACTACAGGAAAAATGACAGGTATAACCAAAAGAGATTCCATTGATTTCTCAACAAATTATCCAGACATTAGTCCCATATGAGTCAACCAATTTGACTGAACCTTCCCCTAGTCACGAGGGTTTCCAATATCCACCTGTGAAGATCTTGCTTTCGAATCCTCTCCAAATCATAGAATTTACAGTGCAGAAGGAGGCCATTCGGCCCATCGAGTCTACACCGAAAATGAAAAGAGCACCCCACTTAAGCCCACCCACCTAACCTTTTTTGGATACTAAGGCCAATCCACCTAACCTGCACATCTTTGGACTGTGGGAGGAAACCGGAGCACCTGGAAGAAACCCACACAGACAAAGGAGAACGTGCAGACTCCGCAAAGTCAGTGACCCAAGCCGGGACTCAAACCTGGGACCCTGGAGCTGTGCAGCAACTGTGCGAACCATTGTGCTACCGTGCTGCCCAAATATCATCCCTGCTGAGATGACTTTAACAATGGCCGACCTCACAGGGCTTCAATCTCATGTTCCGAAAATCCTTCTCCCTTCATTCCCGAGTATTCTTAACACTAGCTTATAAGCACACTTTTGGATCTATGGCTATGCCAAGCAGAACACCACTGCTCTAAAGGGTTACCCTGGCTCCAACCACCCTCCTTACTTGAAGTTTTCTTCCAATAGTGCTTTCTCTAACTTCTTAACTCCACTAAACTGAGACCTCTGCCTGTCTCTGTCCCTGTGGCACTTGTTGGCTGACTGCCTCAAGAAGAGCTGTTCACTGATCCGTGAACTTCTCTGATGACCTATTAAACACTCCCAGAGAGTCCCACCCTTGATATTAGGTCGGTACTAATGTAACATCCTATACATTAAATGTTACAATCTCCACATACTGCTAATTTAGCACCCAGGGGCACAACGATCAATGGATTTCATGACCCAATCCAATTATTAAATTTGTATCTGTGGGACAGGGAAGGGTATATAGGTTTCTAGCATGTGACATGATGAGATAAAGGCATTAGGATGTTGAGAACACAGACATTTTAAATAACTTGTAATTTATGCATGTGACCAAGAGAGGATTCACAAAGGCGACAAGAGAAAAGATTAGAGGGCCCAATCATTAGTTCTGCTGCCTCACGGCGCCAAGGACCCAGGTTCAATCCCAGCCCCAGGTCACTGTCTGTGTGGAGTTTGCACATTATCCCCGTGTCTGCATGGGTCTCACCTCCACAACCCAAAGATGTGCAATGTAGGTGGGTTGCCCCTTAATTGGAAAAAAATGAATTGGGTACTCTAAATTTTTATTAAAAAAGAACAAATTAGGATTTTGCTTTGGTTGTTTTTATATATTTAGAGTACCCAATTCTTTTTTTTTCAGATTTAAGGGGCAATTTGGCATGGCCAATCCACTTACCCTGCACATCTTTGGGTTGTGGGGGTGAGACCAAGGCAGACACAGGGAGAACGTGCAAACCCCACACGGTCAGTGACCCGGGGCCGGAATTGAACCTGGGTCCTTTGCGCGTGAGGCAGCCAAAGACATGTAAATTATAACATGGAAATTATAAAGAGGTAGCAGCAAATGACAGGACCCTGGAGTACTTCAGTGCTATCCACTGCGCCACTGTGCCGCCCAACAAATTAGGATTTTGATGATGATGGAGCGATGTAGGGTGGAGGGGCAATTTTTCAGAGATGAACAAAAACAACTTTGGTGAGTGTCTGCAGTGCTGTGTAAACACTGAGATGACAGCTCAGGGTAAATGAAATCAATGAAGACCCTTGCTGTATAAATATTAACCAAAATCAAAAAGTTTTGCTTTTATCAACATTAAACTTGAGGAAAGTTTTGCTCAATGCGATCTTAATGCCAGGCAGTTTGAGAGCGAAAACAGCTCTATCGTTGGAGGAGAAAGAACAATGGACAGGCTGTATTTCAATGCTTAGCTGTTATATAATTTGCCCAATATTCTGTTGTGTTACTTCACTAATTATGAATATTAGGTTTGTCATATAATGGTCAGCAAAGGTTATTATACCTGTTTGCATTCCATCCATGACCAATGTCACCCTCACAGAGGTCAATTGAGCATGTGGTTCTGGATAATGTTACCAAGGGATAACATGTAAATTATAAAGAAGTAGCAGCATATGATAGGACCCTGGTGTACCTCAGGGCTGACTTTGCAGCTACAGGAAGAGAAGGCAGTGGAGTTGCATGTAGGAGTGGAACATATGCAGTGCAATCTCACAGAGGTGAACTGTGGAGGTGAAGAATTCAAGTTGGATGATCAATGGTAGCAGCGATCTAGAGGAGCATTAAAAAAAATCTCCTCTGACACCACTCCCATATTCTATATGCTACAAACTTGAGCTCTTCCAAAACTCTACTCCCCAACCTAATGCATATCTAATTCCATTCACCAATTACCCCTATGCTCACTGACCTATTTTAGCATCTGGTCCATCAAAATCTCAATTTTAAAATGATCATACTCATATTAAATTCCATCCATGGCCTCACCCCTCCATAACCTCTGGAAAGTCATCCAACTATACAGTTTTATCATAGAATCATAGAATTTACAGCGAAGAAAGGAGGCCATTCGGCCCATCGAGCCGGCACCGGCTCTTGGAAAGAGCACCCAGTAACCCCCATAACCCAGTAACCCCACCTCACCTTTTTGGACACCAAGGATAATTTATCATGGCCAAACCACCTAACATGCACATCTTTGGACTGTGGGAGGAAACCAGAGCACCCAAAGGAAACCCACGCACACACGGGGAGAACGTGCAGACTCCGCAGAGGCAGTGGCCCAAGCTGGGAATTCAACCTGGGATCCTGGAGCGGTGAAACAACTGTGCTAACCACTGTTTTACCGTGCTGCCCTTATATTCCCCCATTTCTGGCATCATGTCTTTCGCTGCTTCCTTCACCCTGCCATCGGTAGCCATTCCTTCAGCTTCCTAAGCCATAAACTATTCTCATTTTAAATCTCTCCATATCTCTCTCCTCCTTTAAGAAAGTCCTTAGAACCCACCTCTTGGATCAAGGCTTTAATCATCCATCTTAATTAAATTAAATATTGGGAAAACTGAAGCCATTGTTTTCAGTCCCCACTCCAAAATTCATTCCCAAGCTATTGACTCCATACTGCTTCCTGCAGCAGTCTGAGATTAAATCAATCTGATCACAACCTTGGTGTCACATTTGACATCAAAATTAATTTATGAAATTATATTTATACCACCAGTAAGATCACCTATTTCCATCTCTATAATATTGTCCGACATCACCCCTGTCTCTGCTCATCTGTTGCTGAAACCCTCATTCATGCTTTTGTAAGCTCTAGAATTTACTATTCTAACACTCTCCAAGATGGCCTAGTGCATTCTACCCTACATAAACTTGAGATGATCCACAAATTTGCTACCTGGGTCTTAATTTGCGTCAAATCCTGTTTACCTTTCTTCCCTGTGCTCAGCATCTTTATTGACTTCCAGTCAACCAACATCTCAATTTTAAAATTCTCATCCTTGTTTTCAAATTCCTCCAAGGCTTCTCCCCTCTTTATTGCTGTAATCTCTTCCAGCCCCATAACCTTTTGAGATATCTGCATTCCTCCAGATCTGGCTATTGTGCACCTTTGAATGAAATCAAATTAGGTGAATTGGGCATTCTGAATTCTCCCTCAGTGTACCTGAATAGGTGCTGTAGTGTGGCGATTAGGGGCTTTTCACAGTGACTTAATTACAGTGTTAATGTAAGCCTACTTGTGACAATAAAGATGATTATTATTATCATTACCTCTTTGACAAAGGTTTTGGTCATCTGGCCTATTATTCCCTTATGTGGCCCAGGACCAAAGTTTTGCTTTGTAATGCTACTGTGAAGCTTATTAAGGCATTTTATTATGTTAAAGGCACTACATAAATAGATGTTGATATTTGTTGTTGTAATATACCCTCATGTGGTTTGATGTCAATTTTTGTCTGATTATACCCCTGCCAAGCACTTTGGGATGTTTGCTACATTAAAGATGTCCATAAATCCAATTGTTGATAGCAATACGCAGAATGTTCTTGCTGATTTTTACCAGTTTAGGCTCAGTGCTGTGAACAGGATGAAAGCTTGATTGGAGTGCTTTGAACAGGGGATATGCGAGAGTAGTTGCTTGGCAACAAGGTGTTTCAGGGCTTCAAAAGAAGGCAAAGGTTAAGGGACTGGAAAGATAAGGTTGTTTTGAGCAGGCTTGACAATAGTACTTTTAAAGATGTTGGGAATAAGCTGAAGAATAGGAATAAATTAATATCAGTAATTGTGGACCTCAGAAGGGGATGTTGGGTGGTCTGTAGCTGGGTTGGGGCAGGCTCACAGAAATAGGCGGTGGGCTTCAGGTAAGGTAAGTTTAGTGTTGGTTTGAGGAGATGATGAAAGGGAAATATTGGAATGGGAAGGAATGGATATTCCAGAGTGAGAACGAGCAGAGATCAGAGATGGCAGAGTGAATGTACTTCATCCTGGTCTTGAAAACCTTTATGCATTGACCAGATTTGTTTTCAAAGCTGAGGATCGATGGTGCGTGAACGGTGGCAGCAGGATTTGTTTTTGAGTAGCAAATGTGTTTGGAGATGTTTTTGCTTTGAACGATGAACTGAAAGGAGTAGGAGAGGCTGGCTGTGGAACAGCGTCACCAGTGAAGCCGGAAGAGTCAACATTTCTTTGGCAATGAGTAATCAAGAATACTTAAGTGCACAGCCATTGATTATTTGAGGCCACACAGGTGGTTATTGTCTTAGAATAGGGAAGATGTGAGATTCATCTTGTCAGGACAGAGGCATCAAAGGACAGGTGAAGACCATTGTTGAGGACATACAAAAGATATATCAATGTCAGTTCAATGGTTAGTCAGTCTTAGGGGAAAAAGTTGAAGCTTACCTCATCATAATTTCTGTTTCTTATTCATAGGTGTGAGGGAGTATCTCCAATTTCCCGACAGATGTGAGGCAATATATATGTGCGTGAGACAGTACCTTTAATCCATTTTTCTAAATTTACTGGCTACATATCTTTCTTGACAAACAAATATCCAGTCAACTTTTGATGTTTTCAGTATCATAGTCCCAAAATAGCGATATGAATTCAGTGCCAAGCACAAAGTGCGAATGTAGCTCTTAATATTTCCACAAACACTGCCTTTGAGAAAGAAGAATGGGGGAAAGACAAATAACGGCAGAGTGAGGTACATCTTGTTTTGTTGTCAGCACTGCAAAGAACTGTTCAATAAAACTGTCAAGAAAGATGAATTGTAATATTTTAAGGATAGTTAGCATATGTATTTGTTGACTTAATGCACATAAAACAAAAGTTACAGTTTCATGTCGACACGCAGTTCTTAACATCTTTGTATCATTGTTAAATATATGCAAAGCAATGAAGCTGCCTTTGATGTAATTTTCTGATTTCAGAAATGTATCAATTTATTACAAAATTTATCAAGTCTTGTTTTAAAATTTAGCTAGGTTCGGTAGACTTTCTCAGATTGATCTCGAGTGATAGCTTTCTTTAATAAAGTAACAATTAATTCTTCATTGATGTTTTACAAGGACACATAAAATAATGAAAACACTCAATTCCAATCACGTATTTGGAGTTTTCATTAATTCTGTAGCTTATGTGTCTTGTGTGCCAATACTGAAATTAGTTTGAAATTTAGCTTTCGCTTTCCATAAATCTCACCTGCTAAGTCTGCTGTCTATCAATTTTTTCACTTTCTCTGGACTGCTTTATCTCCAGATTGCTCGTAAACGTCATCAGTTGGATTCTCCGTTTCTGAGACAAAGTGCTGACAGGATTCATGGAATTCCACGACAGCAAATCTATTCCGATTCAGCGACCATCGAGGGACTAGCACCAACGCTCTGTGGAACACAATCGCTTCCAATGTGAAAAAGGTGCAGGATTCGTCGGATTTGCGATTGACACTCAGAAGGCTAACTAGTTGCAGCCACATATACACACCACTCCCCACACACACCATCCCAGCCAACAAGATGGCAGCGAGGAAAGTGGCACCATGCTTCACGGATGCCGAGCTGGAGACTGGACGCGTGGAGAAGAGACAGGCCACCCTGTGCCCCAGCCCGGGAAGGAGGCTGCCAGCTGCTGCCCTTCACCGTGCCTGGGAGGATGCAATGTCTGTACCCCTACCACCCCCAGTTGGTGAACCTGGAGGCGATCAGAGCATCCCGTGCCCGTTGGCCCTGGTGCACAAGTCATGCGGCCTCCTGTGCCTGCCTGGGCCCCATGTCATGCCTACCCTCACGCTCCACTGCATCAACCTCGTTGGACAAGGACTGGTGTTCATCCTCCTCCTCCAGCATGTCGCCCCTCAGCTGCACAATGTTGTGGAGGATGCAGCGGGCCACCATGGTGCGGGCAACCCTCTCAGCATCATACTGGAGGGCCCTCCAGAATGGTCCAGGCACCTGAACCGCATCTTCAGTATGCCAAAACACCACTTGATCATGCCCTTGGTCGGTACATAGGCATTGTTATAGCAGCTCTCCGCCTCAGTCTGTAGCCCTAGATTAGGTGCCATCAGCCACAACTGACATAGATAACCCCTGTAAGCAAGGAGCCAACCCCTCAGTAGGGGTCGCAACTTGAAAAATGGCCAGGAATTGTCAAGTATGCCAGGATGAAGGCATCCTGCACACTGCCTGGGTATCGGGCGCAGACGTGTATGATGAGCAGCGGTTTGTGTGGAGCGGCCTGTCATCTGCAGGTCCTCGTAGGAGGACATGCATCCCGTCGATCGCCTTTGGACCCGGGGCAATCGGCGATGGCGGCGAATCCCGCTGCCTGGGCATCCTGGTGGGCACAGTCCACATTGAAATGGATGTATTGTGTCGACTGGGCATAGAGGGACTCTGTAACAGCACAGATGCACCTGTACATCGAGGTCTGTGAGATAGCGGACAGAATCCCCCTCGACGCCTGGAAGGGCCCCATGACGTAAAGGTTCAGGGTGACAGTCTCTTTGATGGCCATCGGGAGTGGGCTTCCTCCCCCATTCCCCTGCAGTGCCAGGTGTACCATGATCTGGCAGATATATTGCACTGTCTCCCTGCTCAGCCGGAGTCTTCAACGACATGCTCGGTCTGGCAGGTCAACGAAAGCCGCTGCCAGTACAAGCGAGGCCTCATGTGATGCCTCCTTTGCTCCTCCTTCTCCTCAGCCTATTGGGTGGCTGGCTCTCCATCCTCAGCGGCTGACTCCTGTTCCGCTGCTGCACGCTCCGCTGTTACAGCTTCCTCCTCCTCGGGTAGCACCAGCTCGTACAGCCGTAGGGCATCCCCAGGGCTGCAGCAAACATTGCTGGTTGAATTTCAATATCTATTGTCTGCTGGGGTAAATGCCAATCTGTTAGCATGGTGCGCACCCCAATGCCCAACAGGGTCCAATGGGCTACATGATGCCCAGGTTGATACTGCGGGCTCTGTCTCCACATGTCCTCCCCCATCCCCGCACCCCTGGCCCTGTCAGTGTCCAGCACCAAGGTGGCCTCTAACCTGGCGCTCATCCCTGCTGCCATGCTAGAGTCAAATGGCGCTGCCCTTACCAGAGGTATTCTCCACGGCACCCATCTGGGGTCCCGATAGATGCTACAGTGGGCGTTGTCCTTGGGTGGGCTGTCTGATGCCCCACCGGCAGGTGGTGGCCGGGTGGGGGGGGTGGGGGGGCTGGCGGAGGGTGGGGTGTGGGGGTGGGATGGGGGTGCAGCACCCAAAAGGCTAGTGTCACTCTGCAGGACCAATGCCAAGGTGGATAGTCAGTTGAGTGCGTAGCAAGATGGCTGCCTTCGCAGCAACAACAGTCCGTGCCTGGACACTGCCCCATTTCCATGGGAGGTCACCCCGGCCACAGGGCCCATTCCCCCGACACCTCACCCCCCCACCCCAGCCAGCCCGGCCAGTGTCCTCCTCTCTCTTCCTCATTAGCCCTGGCAGCAGCTTCACAACCTTTCAAAGCATAAGTGAACCACGCTGTCGGAACTCAACCCGTCGGAGTAAAATGTAACAAACTTTTCAAATAGGCAGGTATTTTCCCTCGCAAGGTTTGATAAATTAACAAAAGCCAGTGGGGTTGGTGCCTTGTGTGCAATGAGGGCCAGTTAATCAGGGAGTACAGGTCACTGTTACAAAGTGGAAAAGGATATCTAATTTACCGAGAGGTTTTGGAGTCCATTTTATAAATGAGGTCACTGTAATCAAAAATGGGCAGATTAGACAGCTGAACAGTGGTGTATCTGTTAGAGTGAATAAAGCAGAACTTATTGTGATACACAAAATCAAGTCTCAATTTAAACTTAGATTGTAACATGTCAGTGTGGGAATTAAAAGTCAAAGGCGGCCTGCTGCCTTCCACACCCTGTTGCCCGAAATGACCCAGGATGTGGGGGCTTAGACGTTGAGTGGCCAGGCCAACTTTTGGGCTGCACAAAAGTTGCAGTGGTGCCTTCCTCGGTGTGCAGGGCTCACAGGGATGGGGGTGGGTCATATGAGTTGGACACCCTCAGGGTTTTCTGGGTGGAAGGCGCCAGGCTGCGTTCCTGCCGATTCTCCTCCCTTCGAATGCCCGGGGATCTCAGTGAGAAGGCGATGGGATTCCGCCAGTTGGCCTTGCACTGCGAGGAGGGATTTGTCATCCCTTCTTGATGTCCGTGACTATGCCTTTGCAGTTCCAGCAGCTCTGGGACAACCAGAAACAGGGGCTCGTCTTTGGCCTGGACTCAGCCCTGGGCCCTGGCATCCCTCCGAGTGCCGGATCCCTGGGACGTTCCTTCCTCCACCTTCTGTGGATCTTTAGCTGTGAGATGCCCATGAGTCAGTGACCTAGAAGCCACTAGGACACTAGTTATCCCACCTAGATGTGATTATCTGCACTGGTGGACGGTGGGGGTGACTGATGTGACGCCTCTTCGATGCTCCTTTTCCAAGATGTCTCTTTTGGAGTTCCTTGATTACTGGTGTCCAGAGGTGCCAGTTAGGTGGATTAGCTATGCTAAATTATCCTTGTCCAGCAGTGCACAGGTTAGGTTATGGGTATCAGGCAAGGTGGATGGGAGAGTGGACCTGGGTGTAGTGTACCACAGGATGGGTGTAGACTCAATGGGCCGAATGGCCTTTTTCTGCACTGTACAGATTGTATCAAAGTTTCAAAGTTTAGCTGAAAACTGCAAGAGACTGCGCAACTTACTATGAACCCTGGGCTGGATTCTGTGATCCTGAGGCTAAGTGTTGATGCTGTCAGAAACCCCGTCGCGTTTCTCGACGGTGTCAACACAGCCTCAGCATCAGCAATTCTGGCACCGATTGGGGGCCAGCTCGGCACTGGAGCGGTTCATGCCGCTCCAGCTGCTGGTCCTGGCGTGAACCGGGCACCGTTGCATCCGCGCATGCGCAGTGGCACCGGCGTCAATACACGCATGCACAGTGGCTTCCTTCAACGCACTGGCCCTGACGCAACATGGCGCAGGACTACAGGGGCCAGCACGGAAGAAATGATGCCCACAGCCAGAGAGGCTGGCCGCCGATCGGTGAGCCATGATCGCGGACCAGGCCACATTGGAGGCCCCTCCGGGGTCAAACCCCCCCCCCCACAGACCGCCCGCCGACCTTTCTATGCTGAGTTCCCGCCGGCTGAGAGCAGGTGTGGATGGCGCCGGCGGGATTCGGCGTTTTTACAACGGCAGCTCGGCCCATCCCGGGCCGAGAATCGGTGGGCCAGCCGCGTAGAGTGGCCACCAACCGGCGCCGTGCCAACCACGCCGCGCCAATGGTGCCGATTCTCCACTCTGAGGAGTATTGTGTGCCGGAGTGGAGTGATTTGTGCCGGTCGTGAGGACTCTCCGGCCGGGCCCCGGGCTCAGAGAATTCTGCCCCTTTGCTTTCCAACACACTCACTTTAATTCAGCAAAACCATTTAATAAACTGTGGGAGATTGGAAGTTGTAAATCAGAGACTGAATTAACTGAAATCTGTAAAAATGCACTCTCTTTTTATGTATCCAGTCTCTTGTCAGTGTGTGTTGCATGCGTGAGACTGAATGTGTGACTTTGCATCAATTCGAGTAGATGTGTGAGAATAAATGATCTTTCTTAATTTAAACCAATGATAGCTTGCTGCTGAACAATTTAATTAGAATACACATTCCTCTTTCTGCACAAAACACGCTGACTACGAGCAACATTCTGTCCATGACAATATATTTATACACACATACAATTATTATTTTATGTATATATATATATATAGAGAGAGAGAGATATGTTAATATGACAAAGCACTTTTCAGAATTTGTAATGCATCTTCACTAAAGCCTTAATCTCTATTCTTGCACTGACAGTAAAAACATCATTAAATGCTGAAGAGCCTGTTATTAACTGTGATGTGGAGATGCCGGCGTTGGACTGGGGTGAGCACAGTAAGAAGTCTTACAACACCAGGTTAAAGTCCAACAGGCACCTGAAGAAGGAGCCGTGCTCCGAAAGCTCGTGTTTGAAACAAACCTGTTGGACTTTAACCTGGTGTTGTAAGACTTCTTACTGTTATTAACTGAAACAAGCACTTATTCACCTACTCAAAGAGCTTTGCGCAATAACACAATATTATTTCTGAAGCTGTAATACCTTAATAACTCCTTTTTCCCCACCTACACAAATGACAGAGAAGTCTTGGCTGCCTGTCCTGTGCTGAATGTTCACATCATAGCTGTGATCTCCAAAATGCACCATAATGACCCCTTGGTGTGAGCAATAAAAGTCTAATCTGTGTGCAGGTCAAAAATCAGAAAAGTAGGCATGTTAAATCAGTTCAAGAGAATCAGCATCTGATTGATCTGTCAGTGCCTTGCCTCCCCATAATTGATTTGAAGTAATTCACTACCGCACATCATATTTGCCATTCAGCTCAGTGTGACTTCTGCTCCCTACCGCAATAATCAGGAGTATAAATAACTTTGCTACTGACCGTTTGTCTGTCGTAGAAGCATAGAATCATACAGTACAGAAGAGGCCCTTCAACCCATCAAGCTTACACTGACAAAAAACTACTCTAAATCTACACTAATTCCACTTCCCAGCACTTGGCTCAATAGCCTTGAATTTTATGATGTTTCAAGTGCTCATCCAAATACTTCTTAAAGATTGTGAGGTTTCCTGCCTGAGCTACCCTCCCAGGCAGTGCATTCCAGATTCCCATCACCCTCTGGATGAAAATCTTTTTCCTCAAATCCCCTTTCACCTTAAAATTATGCCCCCTTGTTATTAACCCTTCAACTACGGAGAAGTGCTTATTTCTATCCACCCTGTCCATGCCCCTAATAATCTTATACGTCTCAATCAGGTCCCCTCTTAACCTTCTCTGCTCCAAAGAAAACAACCCAAGCTTACCCAGCCTCTCTTCAAAGCTAAAATGCTCCATCCCAGGCAACATCCTGGTGAATCCTCTCTGCACCCCCTCCAGTGCATCACACCCTTGCTCTGGTGCGGTGATCAGAACTGAACTCAGTTCTCCAGCTGTGACCCAACCAAAGTCCTGTTCAGCCCCAACATAACCTCTCAGCTGTTATAATCTATGCCACGATTGATAAAGGCAAGTGTTCCGTATGCCTTCTTAACTATCCTATTTGCCTGTCCTGCCTGCTTCAGGGATATGTGGACAAGCACCTCTGTTCCTCTGAGCTTTCTAGTGCCCTGTCATTTATTGAGTACTCCCTTGTTGTTACTTCTTCCAAATTCATCACATCATACTTTTCAGTGTCAACTGTACTGCCCTCATCTATACACCTGGTCACCCCCTCAAAATTTCAATCAAATTTGTTAGACATGACCTCTTTCTGACAAAGCCATGCTGACTGCCCCTAACCTTGCCTCTCCAAGTGGAGATTGAATCTGTCCTTTAGAATTGTTTCCAATAGTTTCCCTACCACTGGTCTGTAATTCCCTCCTTTATCTCCACCACCCTTCTTAAAAAGTGGAACCACATTAGCTGTTGTCCAATTCTCTGTCCCTCCTCTGTTGCCAGAGAGGAATAAGAAAATTGTGTCAAAGTCCCTGTAATTTCTTCCTTCATCTCCCACAGTTGCCTGGGATACAACTCATTCGGACCTGGGGATTTGTCTACTTTTAAGTCTGCCAAAACCTCCAGTACCTCCTCACTCCCTGGGCGGGATTCTCCCCTACCCGGCGGAGCGGGGGGTCCCGGCGTAGCGGAGTGGCGCCAACCACTCCGGCGTCGGGCCACCCCAAAGGTGGGGAATTCTTCGCACCTCTAAGGGCCAAGCCCTCACGTTGAGGGGCTAGGCCCGCGCCGGAGTGGTTGGCACCACGCCGACTGGAGCCAAAAACGGCGCTGGCGCTGACGTCACCACCAGCGCATGTGCGCTGGGGGGGGTCTCTTCCGCCTCCCCCATGGTGGAGGCCGTGGCGGCGGCGGAAGAAAAAGAGTGCCTCATGGCACTGGCCCGCCCGCCGATCGGTGGGCCCGGATCGCGGGCCTGGCCACCGTGGGGGCACCCCCCGGGGTCCGATTGCCCCGCGCCCCACTCAGGACCCCGGGGGCCCGCTCGCGCCGCTGATCCCGCCGCCACCAGAGGTGGTTCAAACCACGGCGGCGGGAGAGGCCTCTCAGCGGCGGGACTTCGACCCATCGCGGGCTGGAGAATCACCGCAGGGGGCTTACCGATCGGCGCGGAGGGCTCGCCAATCAGCAGAGCGTGATTCCCGCCCCCGCCAATTCCTGGGTGGCGGAGCATTCCGGCCACGGCGGGGGCGGGATTTTCGCCGGTCCCGGGCAATTCGCCGACCCTGCGGGGAGGTCGGAGAAGTTCGCCCCTCTTGTCTGAATTCTGCACCCACTTCCTTCTTCTCCAAAGTGAAGACAGATGTGAAATACTCATTTAACACCCTATAGATATTAGCTGGCTCAACATACAGATTACCACCTTGGTCCCTAATGGCTCCTAATCTTGGCCTGGTTATCCTCTTCCCCTTGATATACTTATGAAATATCTTGGGATTTTGCCTACTCTTATCCATCAGTGCTTTTTCATGGCCCCTCTTTGCTCTCCAAATTGCTTTTTTGAGCTCCTCGCTACACTTTCCATACTCCACAAGGGCCTTGGTAGATTTGCCCCTTTGTACCTGTTAAAAACCTTCTTTTGCTTCCTCTCCAATCCAGAATATTCCTAAACATCCAGGTTTCTCTGGACCTGTTGCTCCTACATTTCTCCCTAAAGGGAACATGTTGGACTTGCACTCTTACCAACTCCATTTTGAAAGCCCTCCACTGTTCTGCTTTAGATTTAACCAGAAGTAGCTGTTCCCAGTCTACTTTGGCCAAATCCTGCCTTATTTTAATCAAATCAGTCTTCCCCTAATCCAAAACCCATTCTTTGCAGACTACCTTTTTCGTTTTCTATGACAAATTTAAAACATGCGATGTTTTGGATACTTCCCCCACTGCTACCTCGAACACCTGTTAGCCTCGATCCCCAGAACTAGGTCCAGCACTGCACCATCCCTTGTTGGACCTTTGACATGTTAATATAAAAAGCTCTCTTGAATACATTTCAAGAAATCTGCTGCCTCTAAACCCGGTACAATGCAATTATCCCAATGAATGTTGGGGAAGTTGAAATCCCTATTTACTCTATTATTGTTTTTACACACCTCAATGAATTGTCTGTATATCTGCTCCTCTATTACCCGCTGACTATTTGTCAGTCTGCAATGCACTTCTGGCAGTGTGACTGCCCCCTTTTTGTTCCCAAACTCTACCCACATAGCCTCATTGGAAGATCCTTCCAAGATATCATCCCTCCTTACTGCAATAACCAACTCCTTAATTAATAATGCAACACAACCTCCTCTTTTACACCCTCCCATACAGCGCCGGCCCTAGGGTTGCTGGCGCCCCGGGCAAGCTGAACTTCGGCGCCCTTCGGGGGGGGGGGGGGGGGGGGGGGCGGGGGTAGGGGGGCGGGGCCGGGGGGGCGGGGCCGAGGGGGGGGCCGAGCCCGAGGCGGGGGGGGGGCCGAGCCCGAGGCGGGGGGGGGGCCGAGCCCGAGGCGGGGGGGGGGGGCGAGCCCGAGGCGGGGGGGGGGGGGTGAGCCCGAGGCGGGGGGGGCTGAGGCCGAGGCGGGGGGGGCCGAGGCACGGTGGGCGGGGCCGAGGCGGGGTGGGCGGGCCCGAGGCGGGCCCGAGGCGAGCCGGAGGCGGGCCCGAGGTGCGGGGGGGGCGGAGGGGGCCGCCCTGGGGGAGGGCGGCCACCGCGCATGCGCATTTGGCACCGGCCCAACTGCGCATGCGCGGGACCCGAGTCTGGCGCCCCCTAGCACAAGGCGCCCCGGGCGACTGCCCGAGTTGCCGGTGCCTTGGGCCGGCCCTGCTCCCATATCCTGCCTTAAGACCCTATACCCTAGAATGTTGAGCTGCCAGTCCTTTCCCTCCCTCAACTATGTCTATGTGTTGGCAATAACATCACAACTCCACGTGTTAATAGATGCCATTAACTCATTTGTATTACACCTTGCATTAAAATAGAGGCCATCTAGCCTGGCCTTGCTCCCCTGAAACTCAACAAGCTGTATCCCTATTGCATTAACATTTTGTGACTCCACCACTATCAAACTAGTTTAATCCCTCATAAACCCACCCGCAAGGATGTTGGCCCCACTTTAATTCAGGTGCAGTCTGTCCCGCTGTCAGCCAGTAGTGAGGTGAGGGACCATCGTGTGGGGGGACCTATGTCTGTCCGGATGGGCGTACAGGTCCAACCTTCCCCAGAAACGATCCCAGTGATCCGGGAATCTAAAACCAGTACATGCCACCAGGAGTAATCCAGAGAGAGGTACCAATGTATACCGCAACCTCTGTCTTATCACCCTCCCTCTTCAGGATGCCCTGCAGCCACTCAATGACACCCCTGACCCTGTCACCAGGAAGGCAACACACCATACTGGAGTCACATTTGCGGCCAAAGAAATGCCCGTCTGTCCACCTAGCTACTGAATCCCGTATCACTGTCACTCCTGCTTTCCTCTTCCTCCCCTCCTGTACAGTCAAGTTGTTTGCCAGGAACTTGGCTCCGACTGCACTCCCTGGAGGAACCAGCACTGTCATCAGCTTCCAAAATGGAAATCCGATTTATGAGCGGGACCCCAGAGGACTCCTGGACCACCTGTTTCAGCCTTTGTGCCGTGCATCACATCCAAAGTTTTTTTGCACATAGTTAAAATTGCTAAAAGACTGGAATAAGGAACATACTTAATCAAATTTCTGAACAAAAGTCTTATGTACAGGTAAAAGCTCAGGAGCAGCTGGACAAAGGTTTTATTTTTGTGCACTTCAGCGTGGCTTTAGGTTAGAAAGTCTGGGAGACCAGCAAAGAAGCCTGATCTAAAACAGTTTGTCCAGTGATGTGGGTTGTAAACCAAAAATGTGAAAAACATCACAGATTATCTCACTTCAGCGAAACCTTTGCGTGAAGTGTGCTGCACAAAGCCTGAGGGACATTTTCGGGTCAATGTTATAGAGATATGAGGCTGGATCTCATTTATGCGTTGAGAACATGTCCACGGAACCATTCTTGGTCTTGACCCCACCTTGTGTCAGTGGTGCTAACGTGATGTAATTTTCAAATGTAGACATGCTAATTGGTCTGGGGCAGATTCCGCTCCAATCGGAGGTGCAGGGATTAGACATGGAAGGCCTGTTGAAAAGGCAAGTGGCTCCAATGACTGGGTTTGTGAGTCCAAGTTGAAATGGCCGGCTCTGGAAAAGACAGACGGACACCATGACAGTTGTCACTAGGCTCTGGCCAAGAGTCAGGATATTTTGTTCCAGGCCAAATAAAACACTGCAAAGTGTATAAAAGATATTGGGTGGAGGTGGCAGAAGATGTGAGCAGGAGGATGTAGCTGCAGAAGGATGTGAGTGCAAGTGGACATGCGTACCGGGGACTGTGGGTAGGGGATGTGGGTGTAGGGGGTTCGGGTGTAGGGGCTGTAGATACAGGGGGAAGTGGGTGCAGGAGAATCTGGATGCAGGAGGACATTGATGCAGGGGTTTGTGGGTGCAGGGGACATGCGTATAGGGGACATGTTGCAGGGGGATATGTGTTCAGGGTAAGGTGGGTGCAGCAGGATGTTGGTGCAAAGGGATATGTGTGCAGAAGAACATGAGTGCAGTGGCTATGGATGCAGGAGGTGTGGGTGCAGTGGGTGTGGGGCGGGTGCAGGTAGATGGGGATGTGGGTTCAAGGGTTGTGTGCAGGAGCATGTGGGTGCAGGGGAATGTGCTTTGTGTGCAGGGGAGATGGGTGCAGGGGATGTGGGTGGAGGGGGTATGGGTACAAGTGAATTGGGTGCAGAGGATAAGGGTACAGGGAATGTGGGTGCAGGAGAATGCGGGTACAGGGAGGGGATGTGGGAGGGGGTTTGCGTGCAGAGGGATACAGGTGCAGAGAGATGTGGGTGCAGATCACCAGCCAAAGGCAGCATACAATCAATCTCAGTGCCACCGGCAGAGTCTTCACCAAAATGGCACACATCTGTAGAACCCCCTCAACTCCGCTTACACTGGCATAGGTCCACTAAAGTTATCTGAAAGTGACAGAAGCAGCTCCAGCAACTGTATAATTACCTATTCCCAGCTCCTGGATCCAGCCTCCATCTTTTCAACTTGCCTGTACTGTACCATTGGAGTCATTATCAGAGCTCAGATGTAATTGTGTCCTTTTATCTGGTTTCAACAAGTTTCAATTTCCCAGGAAGATTTGGTTTCCAATCTCAGTTTCAGCCTTAGCTTCCTCAGAAACAAGAAGGTTCAGTTTCCTTTTATCGTTTCCTTTCTATCCCAAATATTATACGCTTTAAAACCATGGATCCACCGCGCCACCTATTTAGTGAAATGCAGCCACTGAACATACAGTTCTGGGGGAAGGTGCGGGTACGGGAAGTGTTCTCTGAAACTCTAGGTGGGTGAGGCCTTATGCTGAGATTTTCCCTCCTCCCCTCTCTGTGAGAAGTTTGTTTTCTCTGTCGCCTACATTCTCTCTCCCTCGGATGCTGCCGCCCAAGTGGAATTGCTATTATAGTCCCCTTGGCGAGATGTATGTGGAGTACACAGAGGCTATCCAAAAGTGCACAACTCCAAAATTCCAGCATTACTCCTTTCTTCTACTCCTCCAAAACCCAGTACTTCCACTAACTTTGCAACAGCAAGTTGAAACTAGCTCACCAAGTGGTGCCTCTGAGTGGGGTTCCCTCATGCAGCTGAATATATGTTCAGCAGTGCATGTTGAAGTGAGGGTGTTAAAAGCAGTAGAGATTTCCAAAATGGTCCGTCAATGTTACAACGTTATAATCTTCACAAATCGCATACTGCTGGTATTTTTCTGGTTCCCCCACGCTATAGCTTTCCACAACATAATAATTGGCAAGAGTGTGCCTGAAGTGGTCGGCAATGAAACCCTTCCTTTCATTTTCTTTGACAAACTGCTGCAATGCTAGATTTACCATTGCTGTGGAGCCCAATTTTGTGGCCTTCAGTTTATCAGCATTCAAATAGCAAATATGTTTAATTTCCAGACAAAAAAATGAAATATATTATTGAGTATGACTGAAGTAAAGTATCCATTCTTATGAAAGAAAACTTTATTTTTTTTGAACTTGTTATAAGAAATTCAGAATTAATATTACACAGATGTGCTGTGCATTAGGGGAAACCATTGATGTGGTAGATAATCTATATTGATAAACAATTTAAAATATTTATTATGTTCTGTTGCAAATACAAGTTCGTATATTCCATTTGCTATATTTTAGTCATTTTAATATCATTGATATCATTTTGTGACAAATGTGATTATTAATAAGTTGGTGTAGGCAGATGTATTTATTCCCTATTCACTCCCATTGTGCCAGCGCAGTTTGAAGAGTTGTATTTTCAACTCGAGACATTGAAAATTGCTATTTTGAAGCTGGTATAATGTTAATACCGTCATTTCTCTTTCCCAAATATCAAAACATTAGAAGCAATAAAGAAGATCAGACAAATACAAACACAGAACGAACCAGCGTTTGTTGATAAGAAATCTCACAAGTGAAAAGATAGCAATTTGCAAGGATTCTTTTAAAATGATGCAACTTAAACTGATTTTGATTTTGCGACATAGTTTTCTGACATTTGAACATTGATCTATTGTATACACTTTTATGATCTCAACAACTTAAGATTAAGAAAATTGTGTTATGGGCCAGGGTTTAGAGAACCCCAAAGTGTATCATGGAGTTCACCTGACCCACAACTTTTAATAGATTGTGGTATGGGGAGCACACGGCTCACTCTGCAGGTGTGGTACAGCAGAAATGGAAAAGTATTTTTTAAAGCAAAATAATGTTTATTCTATGAACTCAAGTGAACCTTTTTAAAACATACAGTGAACATCTTAGCAACCATTAATTCAAATACAACTCCCACATGCTACAACACTAAGTAATCCTTTAATCTTTCCTTTTAGCATCCATAAGACTTAAAAACAAAACCTTTAACAGAAGCACCTCAGGTTTAACTTCATTACTGAGAACAGTTACCACGTTGAAATCAGAAAATGGACATTCATAAGCTTGCAGAGATTCAAACACATCCTGCTGTGATTGCAGCTTCTCCAAAACTAAAATGAAACCAAACCCAACCTGCAGCAAAAAGCCTAAAGCGAAAGTAAAAAGCTGACAGACAGGTCAGCTCCACTCACTCTCTGACATCACTGCAGTAATAAACACTCATTTCTTATAGGTACTCTCATTACGGATATTTATATACATACACATTTGTAAACATCCATTTCTTAAAGATACTCTCACATGGCACCTCCCCACAAGAAAAAAAATAAACCATCAACTTCAAGATAGTTTCATTTTTCACCTTTTCACTATTCTTTATGAAATGCACACAGTAAAGATACTTCTTTGTTTGAAAAAAAACAACACATGCAAACAGGTACAATAATATAGTCAATTTTTTGTTTTTCCTCCAATTGGAATCCTTCTCGATTGACAGTCTCTTTGAACAAGAAGGTCTCTGCACGATCCTTCCATCTCTCTAATCCTCAGCATTTCTCTTTAAAGTCAGATACTTTAGTTCAATCTGATCACAGAGTTCCTTGTAATTCTCCAGCACAGGAGCATTGGTTATCACAGCTTTCAGGCAGTCAAATGCCTGTTGAAAGTCCGTTGTCCACTCACATTTTTGACATTTCTGCAGCAAGTCCATCAGTGGAGCAACCACAATACAAAAATTTTTCACAAATGTTCAGAAATCACATTATTTCCCTTTGTGATCAGGGTATTGGAAATTCCTCAAGGAAAGTGACTTGGGCTTTTCCAAATTCACTTTTGGCTAGGTTTATCACCAAACCCGCCTCCTGAAGTCGATCGAATAACTCCATCAGATGTTTTAAATGTTCTTTCCATGTCTGGCTGAAAATTACCAGATCGTTGATGTATACCGCACAATTGGGTAATCCTGAAACAACTTTGTTCGATAACTGTTGAAATATGGCTGGGGCGATTTTCATGTCAAATGGCATAACTGAAATCTTCTTCGCCCTTTCGAACAAAGGTACCTGCCAGTAACCTTTAAGTAAATCCAGTTTTGAAATAAAAGCTGATTGTCCCACTTTCTCAATGCAATCCTCCAAACGTGGGATAGGATAAGAATCCGTTCTTGAAACTGGATTAACCTTTCTGTAGTCCACACACAACCTTTGGGTACCGTCTGGTTTAGTTACCATCACTATGGGTGAGCTCCATTGGCTGCAACGCACTTCAATTATGCCATTTTTAAGCATACTCTCAATCTCTTTCTTGACCTGTGCCAATTTTAAAGGGTTACGGCTATATGGATGTTGTTTGATTGGAACAGCATTTCCCACATCTACATCATGTATAGCCATTTTAGTACTTCCCAATTAATCTCTACAAACTTGCCCACGTGATATCAATAACTTTCAGGTCAGTTCGTTTTTCCTCTGGAAGGTAACTCGACAATTTATCCCAATTTTTAAGAACATCCTCATTTTCCAATTTAATTTGAGGTATGTCAAATTCACAGTCATCTGGATTTGATTCGTCACTTTGACTTAGAATCATTAAAACCTCATCCTTTTTCTCTCCTTCCCTTTCAAAGTACCTTTTAAGCATATTCACATGACACACTCAGTGAGTCTTCCTTCTATCTGGTGTTTTTAACCACATAATTCACCTCACTTAATTTCCTTTCAATCTGATAAGGCCCACAAAACTTAGCTTTTAAAGGTTCACCACCACTGTTAACAATACTAAAACTTTATCTCCGCTGGCAAAACTACGAACTTTGGATTTCTTTCTACCTGCTTCATCACATGTTGTGCAACTTTTAAATGTTGTCTAGCCAATTCACCTGCTCTATTTAATCATTCCCTAAAATTTGACACGTAATCCAATAATGTTTTCTGATTTCTCACTCACCAATTTTTCCTTAATCAATTTAAGTGGTCCTCTTACCTCAAGACCAAACATTAGTTAAAATGACTGAATTTGGTTGATTCATTAGGTGCATCGCTAATTGCAAACAGTACGAATGGAATTCCTTTATCCCAATCCTCTGGATAATCGTGACAATATGCCCTCAACGTTGTCTTTAATGTCTGATGCCACCTTTCTAATGCTCCCTATGATTCTGGATGTTACGCAGTTGATTTAAATTGTTTTATTCTTAAGCTATCCATAACTTCTTTGAATAACCTTGAAGTAAAATTTGTTCCTTGATCCTGTTGTATTTCTGTGGGTAGTCCATATCTAATAAAGAATTTAAGAAACTCCTCCACAATCTTTTTAGCTGTAATATTACGTACTGGAATGGCCTCTGGAAACCTAGTAGACACATCCATTATAGTTATTTTCGTTTTAGGCAGCGGCCCTATGCAATCAATTAGGACGCTGATAAAAGGTTCCTCAAAAGCTGGAATGGGTATTAAGGGCGCTGGTTTTTATCACTGCTTGAAGTTTCCCTATCACTTGACATGTGTAACATGATTAACAAAATTTAATTACATCTTTATGTAGTCCAGGCCAATAAAAAAGTTTTTGTATTTTTGCTTGAGTTTTCCTTATTCCCAAATGACCACCCACTGGTACCTTATGTGCAACTCGCAACACCTCCTTTCTATACCCAACTGGCAATACCACTTGAGGAACTTCTGCCCATTTTTCATCCGCCTGCATATGTAAATGTCTCCATTTTCTCATCAAGGCATCACTTTTACAGTAATAACACTCTGGTATACACTCAGATTCCTCTTCCGTGTATGCTTTCTGATACATCCATTTTATTTCTACATCTTTCTGCTGTAACTCCGCCAATTTTCCTGAACTAATAATATCCGCCTCATCCTCCACCTGTTCTTAATGTTTTTCAACCATCTGATCAAAAATTGTATCTGATAATTGCACTTCAACTTCATCTTCACTCTTTGATTTCTCCTCTTGTCTTAACCTGTGACTTTGTGACCTTGTTACTACACAATACGGAAAAATCCCAGGATATTCGTCCTTCAACACTTCAGTTGTCTGATTTTCCACTGGCTTAACCACCACATTAGGCATCACTCCCACCTGCTTCCAGCTATATAATTACCCAAGATAACTGTATTCCTGGACAAGATAGTTTCTCGATTACTCCTACTACCACTTCATCACTCTTCACCTTACATAATGGAACACTACTCCTCTCACCCTGATTTCCACATATTACCATCTTTTCTGGCAATATTCTTCCCAAACTACATAACTCCTCATCTCTTCCCATTAAAGATTGACTTGCTCCCGTATCTCTTAAAATTGTGACTTCTTTACCTGCTCCTCCTGATACACATGAGTAAACTTTACCCACACAAGTAAATTATTTAAAGAGATCTGGCACCTTCTTATCAATCACCTCTTGATCAGGCTATATAATCTTCTGCACCTCCTTCACTTCACCTGGGCTTTCCTTTACAACTTTAACAAACCCACCTATCTTATCCTGGTTTTTTTTTAAACGCATTTTATTCAAACTCGTATCAAAGTAGGTTGCAGCAAATAAACACCCCGGGAAACATTCTTCCCAACAATCAACCATACAGTTTGTACAGATATTTTTCCTTTTTCACCCCCCCCCTCCCCATCAGCCATCACCCACCCCCCACCTCCCTGTGATGAACAGCTCCTCAAACACAGTCACAAACATCCCCCACCTTTTCTCAAACTCCCCTGCTGAGCCCGTTAACTCATACTTTATCTTCTCTAACCGTAGGAAGTCATACAGGTCACCCAACCATGCTGCTACCCCCGGTGGCAATGCCGGCTGCCACTCCAGCAAAGTTCATCGCTGTGCAATCAGAGAGGCGAAAGCCAAGACATCGGCCTTCCACCTCTCCATGAACTCCGGCTTCTCTAAAACCCCAAATATCGCCACCAAAGGGTCAGGGTCTACTGCCTCCTCCATTATCCTGCCTAAGACCACGAACACGCCAGCCCAGAATCTTCCCAATTTTTCACAACCCCAAAACATGTGCGCATGATTCGCTGGCCTCCACCCACACCTCTCACACTCATGTGCTACTCCCTGAAAGAACCCACTCATTCTCGCCCGAGTCATATGCATCCTGTGCATCACCTTAAACTGTATCAGGCTCATCCTTGCACAAGAGGAGGTCCCGTTTACCCTATGCAGTGCCTCACTCCATACTCCCCAATTGATCGCCATTCCCAACTCCGCTTCCCATTTCTCCTTGATCTTCACCACCCGCTTGCCTCCCTGCTCCCCCAGCCACTTATATATATCCCCAATTCTTCCCTCCCCTTCCACATTTGGAAGCAGCAGTCGCTTCAGCAGGATGTATCCCGGCAATCTAGGGAACCCCTTCCCGACCTTTCGTGCAAAGTCCCTAACCTGTAGATACCTGAGCTCACTACCCCTCAGCAACTCTATCCTCTCACTTAGCTCCTCCAGACTGGCGAACCCTTCCTCCAAATACAAATCCCTCACCGTGACCAGCCCCACTTCCCTCCACCTCGTGTATACACGATCCATCCCCCCCGGCTCAAACCCATGATTCTCGCACAGCAGCGTTAGCACCGACATCCCTTCCACCCTAAAATGCCTCCTCAGCTGATTCCATATCTTCACCGTGGACTGCACCACTGGGCTCCCTGAATACCTACCCGGAGCCATTGGCAATGCTGCCATCACCATAGCCCTCAAACTAGACTCCTTACAAGATTCCTCCTCCATCCAAACCGACTCTACCCCTTCTCCTTCCCACCACCACCGCACCTTGTCCACATTCGCCGCCCAATAATAATGAAGCAAGTTTGGCAGCGCCAACCCCCCCTGCTGCCTCTGCCTCTGCAGCAGGGTCCTCCCCACCCGTGGCACCTTCCCCGCCCATACAAAGTCTGAAATGATTGTGTCCACTTTCTGAAAAAAGGCCTTTGACATAAAGATCAAACATCTCCTAATAGACCGTTTGTGTTAAAAATGAGAATCGTTTTCAAACTTTGTATATTCTCTTTTACTGCTGCCTGTGCATATTATGATCACTTTTAGTTTTAGATGCCTCAACGGAATGAATCAAAAATATAATCCAGGAAGAATTGGTGTGAGGAATAGCATGGGAATTTTTTTTTAAACATTGAAACATATGTTTGTCTCAATAATCATTCCTCTACGTATGTGGTTTGTGTGCTCTAGGTAATCTTGACAGTCCCAAAACTGGAAAAAATTAATTAAACTAATTAACATTCCACTCCATGCTTTGCACTCAATTACTACACCTTTGTTCAACCTCTTTATCATATATTTGCACATGTTTCTGAGTCAGGAGATAATAAATCAAATAATTTATCATTCAATTTATCATATTTATATTTTATCAATTAGACACAGGTCAACTTGATTTTGTAGAATTATGCATAGCAAATTATAAGTTAACTGCAGACTGATTATTTATTGTATCTTCATCAAACAGATATCTTGAACATAATAGCATAGAACAATATAGCCATGGCATACGTGTACTATCTTCATGAAAACTAAAAATATAACAAAATGAATAAAGCATTGTCATTTAGAGGATAGTACTGCAGGCTTTCTTCCAACATTTTTGTCTCGTGCGCTTGGCAGGAAGTAGTTTCCATAAACAGGCTGATCCATAAACGGGGCTGGTTTAGCACAGGGCTAAATTGCTGGCTTTGAAAGCAGACCAATGCAGGCCAGCAGCACGGTTCAATTCCCGTATCAGCCTCCCCAAACAGGTGCCGGAATGTGGCGACTAGGGGCTTTTCACAGTAACTTCATTTGAAGCCTATTTGTGACAATAAGTGATTTTCATTTCATTTCATTTTCATCCTGCTACTACTGAAACCTATATCTTGATATGAGCTAAGTGAGGTAATGTGCTTCAAAACTAACATCTGCTGTTTAATTACTGTCCAACACACTGTTATAGTCAGAACAATATTGTTAATCTATGGAAGAAACAGAAAAGGCTGGAAACACTCAACAGGTCTGGGAGCATTTGTGAAGAGAGAAACAGTCAGGTGCACAACCTGCTTCTGATAAGGCTTGGCTGAGAGCCCAAACATCCATTAGTCTGTTGAAACAACTACTCTACTGGGAACACATTGCTCGATTGACTGATCCTGCTCTGTAATATATTCAGTCAATTGTACAATATTCATTCACACATGATAAAGATGTATCACGTACTTGCATTTTCTACTATTGACACTATAGAATCTGGATGATTGATACATTTATAGGGCTGTGGTAGAACAGTTTATTAAAGTTATTAATGAATGTCTTAGACAAATTCTTACACATTTTTGTTATATGTCTCATTGATTCTGTGCAGTGTGTATAGCAGGTAAATGGGCATTATTACAATTGGATAAAGCCACAGAGTACCAAGGCAGGCATTTTAAATGGCCCATCCTGGCTCTCCCACCAACCACATCGCTGTCTCTGAATTATTTACAGGGGCGGGGGGCCCAACTCCTGTCAGCATTCATCATGTTGATTTTAATTGTTTAATCAATCGCTGCTTGATTATGTTAGGCTGCTGACTGATTTCTGTTCATTGTGTTTGATTGATTAAGCCTGGATATAACCTTGGAGAGCTGAAGTAAACAGAAACTTCAAGAGAAAGACTCTGAATGCGTGTGGTGACATCGTGTAATTGAAACGATATTTTAAAGCACAGTAAATAAACCCATTGTAGACTTGGAACTTGTGTCTCCTGTGAATTTCTCTGAGGTGAATCAGATATATGAAGTGTACAGAAACCAACAGATACACAGCACTGTAAATGTTTGAAATCCGAAAAATAATAACTAAAGACTAAATAGCCTGGAAATAATTAATGGGTTAGCCTGCATCAGTCCAAAAATAGTCTGTCGCTGTTTTTAACCTAACACCTCTCCTTAACTCAAGGAGATAATACAGATGGAATACAAAAACAAGGGCAAAAAAGAAAAAAAAACAACCACATTGAAAAGTAAACAGAGCAACATTAGATGATGAGGTTGGGAGCTAGGGAGGGTTAAACAGCCCACAAGATATTTAAACAATGAAAGTCCGATTTGTCCGTAGCAGCTGTCTGATCTGCAGGATATTTTCTCTGATTTTCTTTTCAGCAGGCATAATATCGATTATCTTCCATGCCCAGGTTTATCCATTCATACCACAGGGACAAATGGTGGGACTACATGGCATCTGCTTATTTGACTTATTTCAGAACAACGTGACCAAGTGAAAAAGATGGTTACAATAGTACTGCACAAAAAAATCATAAGGGAAGTTTTTCCACTCTCTGCAGCAGTGCAAGTATGTGTTGTGTGGGTAATGTGCATACAACCTAGTGCAGGAGTAGGCCACTCGGCCCTTCAAGCCTCTCTGGCATTCAATAATTTGATGGCTGATCTGACTGTAACCTCCTGCCTACCCCCCGATAACCCATCAACCCCTTGTTTATCAAGAATCAATCTAGCTCTGCCTGGAAAATATTCAAAGACTCTGCTTCTATTGCCTTTTGAGGAAGGGAGTTCCAAAGATTCACTACCCCCTGACAGAAAATGGTAGTACTCATCTCAGTCTTAAATTGGTGGCCCATTATTTTTACAAAGTGACCTCTAGTTCTAAATTCTCCCACATCCTCTCCAGGAAACGTCCTCTCCACATCCGCCTTGCCAAGACCCCTCAGAATCTTATATGTTTCAATCAAGTCACCACTTACTCTTCTAAACTCCAATGGATATAAGCCGAGCCAGTCCAACCTTTCTTCATAAGATAACCTGTCCAATCCTTGTATTGATCAGAAAACCTTCTCAGAACTGCTTCTAATGTATTTACATCCTTCCTCAAATAAGGAGACCAATGTTATACAATATTGCAGAAGTGGGGGGGAGGTGGATCCTCCATTGCCCGTTACCGCAATTGGAAACCTGCTGCGGTGCTCCGATCCCTAGCTGGCACCTCCAGCTATCTGCCCCGTACCGGCGGGAGGATGAAATTCGGTGATTTGCATCCACTTCAATATAATTAATGGGCTGGAAGCCTGATTCACCATCCTCTCTCCCCCATTATGCATCTCCAGCTGCTTCATCCATGACCTCCCTTCCAACATAAAGTCAGAAGTGGGGATGTTTGCAGATGACTGCACATTGTTCAGCAGCGTTTGTGACTCCTAGAATCCCTACAGTGCAGAAGGAGGTCATTCAGCCCATCATGTCTGCACCAACCCTCAGAAACAGCACCCTATCAAGGGTTAGCCCCCCACCCTATCCCAGTAACCCCACCTAACCTTTTGGACAGTGAGGGGCAATTTAGCATGGTCAATCAACCTAACTTGCATTTCTTTGGACAGTGGGTGGAAACCAGAGCACCTGGAGAAAATCCACGCAAACATGGGAGAAAGTGCAAACTCCACACATAGAGTCACCCAAGGCAGGAATTGAACCCGGGCTCCCGAGAGGCAGCAGTGCTAACCGCTATGTAACCGTGTTGCCTATTGTGCCATCGAGTCGCCTGGGACTCCTCTGATAATTAAGCTCTCCATGTCCAAATGCAGCAAGACCTGGACAATATTTAGGCTTGGGCTGACATGTGTCAAGTTACATTCGAGCCACACAAGTGCCAGTCAATGACCATCTCCTACAAGAGAGGATTTAACCATAGCCCCATGACATTCAATGACATTACCATTGCTGAATCCCCCATAATCAACATCTTGGGGGTCACCATTGATCAGAAACTGAATTGGACTAGCCCTATTAATACTGTTGCTATCAGGACAGGTCACAGGCTAGGAATTCTACGTTGAGTACCCCCCCCCCCTCCCCGAGAAAAGAGACCCCTGTCTGGAAGCTAGAGAGCAGTTCAGACAGGGGCAGTGAAAAAAGGTACAGCTGTAACACTTACCTGGAAGCTCCATGTGTCACCTGTATTTAAACCCTCAGATCCATTAGCTGCAAATCAGTCATTCATTTCCAGTAGTGGACTGTGATTGACAGTTTCCACAAAACAGCTGCAGCCTTGATTCATTCATCTCCCTTCATGGCTGAGTGACTTTAAATGCTGAAACCCAATGCTTACAAACATCAACCACAAAGAGTGATAAATGCATTCCAATCACATGCTTCAGTGATTTCAACGCCCTTAGTGTTTGGAATGAGCTGAGTTGGAAGACTGTTTTTGGGTAAAATAGGCTGTTTGCTAAAATAGACCCGCCAAATGTCCCACCAACCCATTGGCAAAAACAGTGGTGTCAATGGATGCTGTGTTCGAGCATTATGGTCAGGGCAGCACAGTGGTTATCACTGCTGCCTCATAGCACCAGGGACCCAGGTTAGATTTTGATCTCGGGGAACTGTCTATGCGGAGTTTGCACTTCCTCCCCGTGTCTGCATGGGTTTCATCCAGGTGCTCCGGTTTCCTCCCACAGTCCAAAGATATGCAGGTTAGGTGGATTGGCCATGATAAATTGCCCCTTAGGTTGCAGTTGCAGGAATAGGATGGGGGATTGGGCCTAGGCAGTGTGGTCATTCAAAGGGTCAGTGCAGACTCAATGGGCTTAATGGCCTCCTTCTGCACTGCAGGGATTGTATGATCCTAGCAGGCAGGACCAATTAGCCATGAATTGTGCTCATCATTTTCGCAAAGTCGTCATGTGCATCTGTGAGATGGGCAAAGAAAAGTTCTCCTATGAACTTTGGTTTTGTGAGTGATTTTGGAACTCAACTTTTCTTTGCACTTTGGACACTTCTTACATTTTATTTTATTGTGTCTTCTCCTTCTTTACCTGTTTTATGTTAACCATCTACCATTCAAGGGTGTATCATTGTATTCTACAACAAGATTTGGTGGTCAGGCGGGCAATTTTTAAAAAAAGAATTTCACTTTCCCTCAGGTCACTAAATTAAGGTGGTATTTCAGGGAAATGATGTTTTGTCTGTATCAAACAAAGATGTTTTGTCTGTATCAATGGCTGGTTGCACAGACAGGCTATTAAATTAAGTGACATTAGAACTACTTGAGCATATCAAATCACAAATATCTTCAAGAGCTGTGGTTGATCAGGAAGGTCTGTCACCAATTTGGGATTGTGCCCTGCCGATGCTACCCACTTTTAGAAACAGGAAAGTAATCTTGAGATGCTGGAAATTGAAGGAACGCGTGTGTAATGACAGATCTGTGCAAAACCTGCTTGACAATCTGGGTATCAGTAAGCAATTGTGCATCTTGCAACTCGGTTGAATTACATTGACATGATATATTTCAATCATAAACGATGTGGGGATCCCAAGATTTGTAACTATACACTGCATTATAAATGTTTATCCCATTGAAATATGGGTGTGCATGAGAGAGGATAACAAAGCTCGAAGAACATGAGGACACAGCATAAGAACGTAAGGAATTGGAGAAGGAGAAGGCTTTTACCAGTTCAAAGTTGCTTCGCCATTCAATATGACCATGGCTGACCTGGTCATACTCCATTTATTTGCCTGCCCTAGTAGATCTAAAATTTGCCTCTCTCAGACTTGACTGTATTCTATGATCTAGCTTTAACTTCACTCTGCAGTAGTAACAAGCATCTGAGAGAAGAAATTCCTCCTCATCTCCAATTTAACTTGGAGGCCCTTTATTCTGAAACTGTATTCCTTGTTCGAGATTCTCTAATGAAGGTAAAGATCTTCTCAGCATCTAACCTGTAAAGCCCCTTCAGAATCTTAAATGGTTCAATAAAATCACCTGTCATTTATCTAAACTGCAATGAGCATAGGCCCAATGTTACGACACCCTGGGCAAGTGCGTGGTCAATTCTAGTCCCACAGACCCCAGAGTCCAAACTTGATCATAGAATCATAGAATATACAGTGCAGAAGGAGGCCATTTGGCCCATCGAGTCTGCATCGTCTCTTGGAAACAGCACCCTATCCAAGCCCACACCTCCACCCTATCTCCATAACCCATTAACCACACCCAACACTAAGGGCAATTTTGAACACTAAGGGCACTTTAACATGGCCATTCCACCTAACCTGCACATCTTTGGACTGTGGAGGAAATGGAGCACCCTGAGGAAGCTCACGCACACACAGGGAGAACATGCAGACTCTGCACAGACAGTAACCCAAGTCAGGAATGGACCTTGGACCCTGGAGCTGTGAAAAAATTGTGCAAACCACTGTGCTACCGTGCCACCCCAACTTAAGTGGGTTAACCAATAATTCGTATTTCCCAAAGATCTTTAATCCTTTACTGCTCCAATGAGTTACAGACACGAGATTTATAAGTAAGACATTAACAAACTATTTATTAATAAAAAGGAGAAAAGATGAGCATATAAGGAAATAACAGGATAACCGTCGACCAGACTACCTATTCCAAAGATCGCGTTGCACCCTCTGTCCAGGCATATACAAGACAAATGCCAGGTAAGGGTCAGTGAGGAATAAAATAAGATAAGGGGTAAAGGGGTAGGTCTGAGATGAGTCTTCATTCTATGGTTGCAGTCTGTGGAAACAGGATTACTTGAAGTTCACATTGGCGCACCTCCACCTTTTGACCAGAGGATAGTGAACTTCCAGGTCAGTGGAGTTCTTGTCACTGGCCTCCAGCTGGTGCTGTACACTGGATGCTCAGGTCGGTGCACTTCTGCCTTTCTACCACTAGATGGAGGTTTTGGCTCCCTGTGAGAACAAGGTCCTCGAGGTTAGCTGTTTTTCCTTGCCTGATTTCTATGCAAATCTCTGGCAGCTTTATCATAAATGCTCCCATCTTAAGCTTCAATTCTTCAGCGCTTCCCAGTCCCTGACACACACAGTATGAAGGTTACTGACCTTTGGAAAAACTTGTACTAACACACTCAAGATCCCTTTCCCAGATCTGTTGGTGTCTGTGCTCCTTTAACACAGGAACATCTTCACAGATTTGGCTCCAATGTTTATTAAAATCGTCCAGCACAAAGAGAAGGAAAGAGAGACTTCAGGGCTCTTGTTTGCTGGCTAATTAACAGAACTGAACAAAAGATTGCACGCTCCAGAAGACTCGCCTTCTTCCCTGAAAGCTTCTGACTGGCTTCAGGAATCACAAGCCCCGATAGGAGAAAGTTGAACATTTTATATGCACTGATTAGCTGCTTGCCAAGTCCATCAAACAACGTCATGGATTCTGCCACAGAACCTAAAGGGGATGTTTCGGCCCAACCCATATAAAAGGGAGTTTGTGCCAGTGTCCAAAGACTCCAATTTAAACAGAAATGCATATCAACCCAGACAGCAGAACGGGGATTAAAAAGGGAACATAGGATAGACAGATAGTATCCTAACACCAGCTGACTCAATCTTTCGTTGTAACTTGTTCAATTTTTCCTGATAAGACAACTCCATCGTCCCAAGAATTAACCCAGTGAACATTCTCTGAACTGCCACCAATGCGAGTATATCCCTCTTTAAGACTTAGTATATGTTTTCCATGGTTCATACGTTCATAGAATTTACAGTGCAGAAGGAGGCCATTTAGCCCATCGAGTCTGCACCAACCCTTGGAAAGAGCACCCTACTTATCCCCACTTCCACCCTATCCCCGTAACCCAGTAACCCCATCTAACCTTTTTGGTGAGCAATAAATCTGGAGCCAGTTGGCAAGCAGCACTTTGTAGCATGGAAACTTGGGCCCTGTAAAATATACATCAGAGCTAGGGTCTCATTGTCTTCTAGTACCTGGAACAATGCACTACTCTCCTCAAAGTCTCAAATAAGACAGCTAATTGTTTAGTTGACGATCAATCAAAGAAATGGTTGGTACTATACTGCTATGCCATAACCTCAGAACCTGTTTTATGCCTCCACATTGGGTCTATATTTGCTGAGCATATGCATGGGCCTGTTCCTGTTTCTGGATAGAAATTGTCCCATTGGGCAGACGCAGCATGGGTTCGTAAAGGGCAGGTCATGCCTAACTAATTTAGTGGAATTTTTTGAGGACATTACCAGTGCAGTAGATAATGGGGAGCCGATGGATGTGGTATATCTGGATTTCCAGAAAGCCTTTGACAAGGTGCCACACAAAAGGTTGCTGCATAAGATAAAGATGCATGGCATTAAGGGTAAAGTAGTAGCATGGATAGAGGATTGGTTAATTAATAGAAAGCAAAGAGTTGGGATAAATGGGTGTTTCTCTGGTTGGCAATCAGTAGCTAGTGGTGTCCCTCAGGGATCCGTGTTGGGCCCACAATTGTTCACAATTTACATAGATGATTTGGAGTTGGGGACCAAGGGCAATGTGTCCAAGTTTGCAGATGACACTAAGATGAGTGGTAAGGTGAAAAGTGCAGAGGATACTGGAAGTCTGCAGAGGGATTTGGATAGGTTAAGTGAATGGGCTAGGGTCTGGCAGATGGAATACAATGTTGACAAATGTGAGGTTATCCATTTTGGTAGGAATAACAGCAAACGGGATTATTATTTAAACGATAAAATATTAAAGCATGCCGCTGTTCAGAGAGACTTGGGTGTGCTAGTGCATGAGTCACAGAAGGTTGGTTTACAAGTGCAACAGGTGATTAAGAAGGCAAATGGAATTTTGTCCTTCATTGCTAGAAGGATGGAGTTTAAGATTAGGGAGGTTATGTTGCAATTGTATAAGGTGTTAGTGCGGCCACACCTGGAGTATTGTGTTCAGTTTTGGTCTCCTTACTTGAGAAAGGACATACTGGCGCTGGAGGGTGTGCAGAGGAGATTCACTAGGTTAATCCCAGAGCTGAAGGGGTTGGATTATGAGGAGAGGTTGAGTAGACTGGGACTGTACTTGTTGGAATTTAGAAGGATGAGGGGGGATCTTATAGAAACATTTAAAATTATGAAGGGAATAGATAGGATAGATGCGGGCAGGTTGTTTCCACTGGCGGGTGACAGCAGAACTAGGGGACACAGCCTCAAAATAAGGGGAAGTAGATTTAGGCCTGAGTTTAGGAGGAACTTCTTCACCCAAAGGGTTGTGAATCTATGGAATTCCTTGCCCAGTGAAGCAGTTGAGGCTCCTTCATTACATGTTTTTAAGGTAAAGATAGATAGTTTTTTGAAGAATAAAGGGATTAAGGGTTATGGTGTTCGGGCCGGAAAGTGGAGCTGAGTCCACAAAAGATCAGCCATGATCTAATTGAATGGCGGAGCAGGCTCGAGGGGCCAGATGGCCTACTCCTGCTCCTAGTTCTTATGTTCTTATGTTCTTACGTTCTTGTGTTCTTATGACTAATCTTAGTAAATGTTGACAAAATCATTAATTCAGTTTGAAATTTAATAAAAGGTGAACACTATTTATTTGCTCAGAAAGAATTTGCACTTGCAAACCAATATTGTAGGCCTGAGAATATCCCAAAGTGGTTTGCGGCCAATTAGTATATTTGACGTGTAATCAATAAACGTAAGATCAGTAAAGTCACCATAGTCCAAGATGACGATAGGCTGCTTTCCCTTTGAGGGGGAGAGCTGACTGGTGGTGATTCAACCTGAGGATCACCACACCTCAGGCGAGGGGAAAGGTTAAGAAGGCAACAACCAATTTGCATACAACGGGATCCCTGAAATAGCAATGAGATGGTAAATAGCCAGGAAAGGTTTTGCTGGTGTTGGTTCAGGGATAAACATTGGTGAGCACACAACTTCGTTGATCTTCTTCAAATAACGTAATAGAATCTTTCACGCCCACCTGAAAGGTCAGATCAGCTTAACATCTCATCCAAGCGTTCCTCAGTGCTGCAATGAAACATGAGCAGTACTCCGTTCTCTGGGGCGAGCCTTGACCCCACAAATTGTGATTCAAATCCAAGAGCTAGAAGCTGCACTAAAAACAGAAAACATCTGAAAATACTCAACAGGTCAGGCACCATCTGCGCGGAGAGATGCTGAGTTGGTGTGGCAGGTCAAGGTTCCTTCATAGCAATTGAGGATATAGAAATATAATAGGCTTTAAGCAAGTGAAAGGGAGGAGGCAGAACAGCGAAGGTCTGTGATAGGGTGGAGGATGGGAGGGATTAAATGGCAAAAGTTTTTGTGGCAGAAAACCAAAAGAGAGTGGTAATGGGGGAGGTAAAAAAAACAAAAGGTGCACCTAGATGAGGTGTGAATGGCTGGATGGCAGTTATTCAAATGAAAAGTAAAGAAATAAACCAGAAAACACCAAACCCGCAAAAGAAAGTGAAAAACAAAATGAAGGCGGAGGTTATTAACTAAAACTGTTGAACTCGATGATGAGTCCAGAAGGCTCTAGAGTGGCAAATCGAACGTTATTCCTTGAGCTTGCATTGAGCTTCCGCAGGTCAAGGGCACATGGGTCAGAGTGGGAGGAAGGTGGAGGATCGAAATGACAAAAGCCAGGGAGCTCAGGCTTGTGCTTGCAGTCTGAAAACAGGAGCTAGAAAGCTGTGCCGAGGTTTGTCACAAATGAACAATAAATCAGGAACAGTCTGGCATTGAGTCAATTCTAACTATTACTTCCATCTGGTCCTGGTGTGCGGATTACCTGCATTGGTCAATTAGTGTAGCTCTGCATGAATATTCCTATAGCTAAAAATGTCTTAAGTCCGAAACTTCCCTTCGGAAGTTTCATGTGAATTCATGCAATTCCAACATTGCCTGCTGGAATCCAGGCAATCCTATCTCAACCAGCCTTCCAACGCAGGCCAGGCAAGATCTGTGCAGTGCAGCTTGCTCCCGGTCGAGAGCAACTCAGTCACAGATAAGTAAGCTACTCCGCCTTTTTTACAGCACTAACTTCCGTAAACCAGGTTAGTTTAAAAGGTCCAGCTAGGTTTAAAGGTCTTTGACAGACCAGGGAGAAGATAAGTGTATAAGGTAAGTGGATAGGATTTGTGATGATTGGATTCAGTCGGGTGGGTTCTGGAGGGGGTGTGAAGAGGTTGGCAATTGGGCCTTGGTGGGAAGTCTGGGGAGATTGTCGCCTGTCAGGACCCATGGGGGTTCAGGGATTGGAGGGGGTTAGTTGGGATATGAGGGTAGCCCCATTGTGGGTCAGGGGTATGGTGGGGGTGTCCTGTGGGACGGAGGAGGGTGGAGTTGGTGCGTGTCTGTACAGTAGTTACCCAGAAGTAGTTTTATTTCTTCTGATTTTTACAGGGTAACTATTTTTAATTTAGAGTACCAAATTCATTTTTTCCAATTAAAGGGCAATTTAGCATGGCCAATCCACCTCCCCTGCACATTTTTGGGTTGTGGGAGCGAAACCCACATAAACAAGGGGAGAATATGTAAACTCCACACAGTCAGTGACCCAGAGCCGGGAGTGAACCTGGAGCCGTGAGGCAGCAACGATAGCCACTGTGCCACCTTGCTGCCCTCTACAGGGTAACTATTGAAATAACACAGCCAGAACCATTTGAAGTTTGCAATTTAAATTGCAAATTTCAGATGATTACTCGTGCCAGGCAATTGCCCATCAGAAGTTTGCACTTGCTGGGCAATTGCAGTGCAAACCTCACCTGGGAACCTCCAGGGATGGTAGTTTGTGGGGATGATCCCCAGGGTCCCCGAGGGTCCCCCAGTTCATCTCACATTGTCCTGGAGCTCAGAGGTTACAGGTGGAAAAATCACTTCAAACTAGTGGATGGGTAAAACATTTATTTAAAAGACCAGTAAAATTTTAGTCTTCATCGTTAAGAGATGAAAGTTATGCTAAAGTTATATAAAGTTTTGATGAAACCACATTTAGACTAGTGTGTTTAATTCTGGGCATCACTCTTCAGGAAGGATATATTGGCCAAGGCTTGTGTTCTCTAGAAATTGTGACACACTTAAGTACCTTAAGGTGGAATTCAATCCAGATAAGTGTGAGATAATGTATTTTGGGAGGACAAACAAGACAAGGGAATACCCAATAAATAGTGCAATACTGAGAAGTGTCAAAGGGCAGAGGGACCGTGGAGTGCATGTCCATAAATCCTTAAAGGCAACAGGACAGGTAGATAAGGGACAGGATTCTCCATCGGCGGGATCCTCTACTTTGCCGGCAACGCACTAACATCCGTGGATTTCCCGACGGCGAGGTAGTGGCCACAGTAGGAAATCCCATTGGCTGGCTGCTGGGATGAAGGATCCCACTGTCTGCGGGGGAGAATCCCACCCAAGGTGTTTAAGAAGGCATATGATACCTTATTTTATCAGCCGAAGCATAGAATATCAGAATGAGAAATTATGCTGGAGCTATTTGAAATATTAGATATGCCAATGCTGATGTACTGCGTACAGTTCTGGACATCATCTTACAGGAAGGATGTGATGGTGCTCGAGAGGTTGCAGAAGAGATTTGTAAGGATGTTGCCACGACTAAAGATTTTTAGCTGTGAGAAAAGATTGCAATTAGAGTTGGGTCATTTGAGGCTGATATCAAGAAGCACTTTTTCATACCAAGTTTAATGGAAAGCTGGAACTTTCACCTCCAAAATGTTGCTGAAGCTAGATCAATTGAAAATTTCAAAACTTAGAGAGATAGATTTTTAAATTAGTACTAAGAGATATTCCCTGCGTATTGTTCTTTTTCTAGTATGATGCTCTTCATGGTCAACTCTATGAGAGTTATGAAATGAAAGGTGGTAAATGGGGTTAAGATACCAATTAGCAATTATTTAATTGAATAATGGAACACATCTGAGTGGCTAAATGATCTGCTCACATTCTCGCATTACTATTCAAAGGTGGAATATTTCCGGGTTAATCTTTCTTTGATTAATTCCATAGGAGAGATGGGTCACAGTATAATTGACTCCTATCTTATTTAAACAGATTAAATGTGATGCCATGATTTAGAATTCTGTCAGTGGAGGAAAATGGATATTTAAAAGTTTCCGGTTTTAATGCATCACAAAATGTTGGATGAGATTTAATGAAATGGGCACCTCTGGAAGGTATTGCAGTGAAATTCTGTTATCTGGTGCATTAACAGAACAAAATCTGGTGCTGTAAAATGCTGCACAAATCTCTGGAGAACCGTTGAGAATAATTTAACACCGCTGATAGCAGTGAACATTACACAGTTTAAGGGGGCAAGATTGGATAGTGGCCGCAAAGAGGCACAGAGATCGTGATGCATAATTAATTACTGCTTGTTCCTTCCAATACAGGCAGCACTTAATTTTGTGCTGCCTGCTCATTATCATAATTGCAGCCTGCACCAGCATTAAATGTCGTGTTTGGTGGTTTCACACCCGCAAGGCTAGCATCATTTAAAGCTAATCTGTACCTCTTAAAGAGGAGGATGCAGCAGGAGCTTGAAGTGGCTGGGGAAATGTGTCTGAATCAGGAAAACACTGAACAATGGAGCACCTAGGGTGACAGCTTGCTCCAAGGTTCTGCAAAGCAGTGCTGTAAACCTTGGTGCAGAAGGTGTACAGCAAGAAAGAGGTCCCCTATCCACGCAGGACTAGAAGCCACTCCAGCCAGAAACTCTGGAGGCTGAGGGGGGCGATGAGCCATTAATTGCACGAGAGACAAGTTGCTATACAAAAGTTAGGCTTTAATAAGCTAGAACTTAGCCCTGCGGTTGACTACAATAAAATGGACCACCGCCGGGCGTTCAGACTATTTATACCTCGGTATTGAGGCGTGGTTAACTCAGCCTCTCGACCAATCGGAGAGCCGTCACATGACTGGTCTCAACCAATCGGTCGAGAGGCACATGACCGACCAGGGCCAATGGTAAGCCGGTGTTCTGCACCAATGGCAGACAGATATGCAAATCATACCACCACAGGGAGGAAATAGATTTTGCAATCAATGCGCACAGTACAGCCCTGAGGACCAGGCTGAAGTGCCTCAAGAAGGTTAATGACCTCAGGATCAGTGAATGCTTCTTCAAATCTCATAGCCTTACAATCGAACCTCATATATTGCTCAGTTCACACTGTTGCCACCCTCTTCCCCCAAATCACTTACCTACCAATAATCTCTAGCAACCACAACATCTTTCTCACTCTACGTCACCTCATGTTCACACACTTAGCAAATCGCACGTCCATATGTCAGATATTCAACCTTGATAGCCACATCATCCAAACACTTTGCACAACATTCACTGACACTCTCCCGCTCTCTTGGAGATCATGGTGATGCTCAACTGAAGAATACAGCACCTACCTGATGAGGTACAGACACAGCTGCATGTCTCTATCCTGATAGACGAGGCTGTGCTCACTATCGGCAGAACATCTGTGGCTGAGACCATGGGCATGGTGTGGTAGAACAAAGAACAAAGAAAAGTACAGCACAGGAACAGGCCCTTAGGCCCTCCAAGCCTGTGCCGACCATGCTGCCCGTCTAAACTAAAATCTTCTACACTTCCTGGGTCCGTTTCCCTCTATTCCCATCCTATTCATGTATTTGTCAAGATGCCCCTTAAACGTCACTATCGTCCCTGCTTCCACCACCTCCTCCGGCAGCGAGTTCCAGGAACCCACTACCCTCTGTGTGAAAAAACTTGCCTCATACATCTCCTCTAAACCTTGCCCCTCGCACCTTAAACCTATGACCCCTAGTAATTGACCTCTCTACCCTGGGAAAAAGCCTCTGTCTATGCCCCTCATAATTTTGTAGACCTCTATCAGGTTGCCCCTCAACCTCCGTCGCTCCAGTGAGAACAAACTGAGTTTATTCAACTGCTCCTCAGAGCTAATGCCCTCCATACCAGGCAACATCCTAGTAAATCTCTTCTGCACCCTCTCTAAAGCCTCCGCATCCTTCTGGTAGTGTGGCGACCAGAATTGAACACTATACTCCAAGTGTGGCCTAACTAAGGTTCTATATAGCTGCAACATGACTTGCCAATTCTTAATGCCCCGGCCAATGAAGGCAATGCCCCGGCCAATGAAGGCAAGCATGCTGTATGCCTTCTTGACTACCTTCTCCACCTGTGTTGCCCCTTTCAGTGACCTGTGGACCTGTACACCTAGATCTCTCTGACTTTCAATACTCTTGAGGGTTCTACCATTCACTATATATTCCCTACCTGCAATAGACTTTCCAAAATGCATTACCTCACATTTGTCCGGATTAAACTCCATCTGCCATCTCTCTGCCCAAGTCTCCAAACAATCTAAATCCTGCTGTATCCTCTGACAGTCCTCATCGCTATCCTCAATTCTACCAACCTTTGTGTCGTCTACAAACTTACTAATCGGACCAGTTGCATTTTCCTCCAAATCATTTATATATACTATGAACAGCAAAGGTCCCAGCACTGATCCCTGCGGAACACCACTGGTCATAGCCCTCCAATTAGAAAAGCACCCTTCCATTGCTACTATCTGCCTTCTATGACCGAGCCAGTTCTGTATCCATCTTGCCAGCTCACCCCTGATCCCATGTGACTTCATCTTTTGTACCAGTCTACCATGAGGGACCTTGTCAAAGGCCTTACTGAAGTCCATATAGACAACCTCCACTGCCCTACCTGCATCAATCATCTTTGCGACCTCTTCAAAAAACTCTATCAAGTTAGTGAGACACAACCTCCCCTTCACAAAACCATGCTGCCTCTCGCTAATACGTCCATTTGCTTCCAAATGGGAATAGATCCTGTCTCGAAGAATTCTCTCCAGTAATTTCCCTACCACTGAGGTAAGGTTCACCGGCCTGTAGTTCCTTGGATTATCCTTGCTACCCTTCTTGGGATTTTCCTTAACCCTATTTGCCAATGACTTTTCGTGACCCCTTCAAGCCCTCCTGACCCCTTGCTTAAGTTCCTTCCTACGTTCCTTATATTCCACACAGGCTTCATCTGTTCCCAGCCTTCTAGCCCTGACAAATGCCTCCTTTTTCTTTTTGACGAGGCCAACAATATTTCTTGTTATCCAAGGTTCCCGAAATTTGCCATATTTATCCTTCTTCCACCGGTCCAAAATTCCTTTCAACTGACATTTGAAAGCCTCCCATATGTCAGATGTTGATTTACCCTCAAACATCCGCCCCCAATCTAGGTTCTTCAGTTCCCGCCTAATATTGCTATAATTCGCTTATCCCCAATTTAGCACATTCACCCTAGGACTGCTCTTATCCTTGTCCACCAGCACTTTAAAACTTACTGAATTGTGGTCACTGTTCCCGAAATGCTCCCCCACTGAAACTTCTACCACCTGGCCGGGCTCATTCCTCAATACCAGGTCCAGTACAGCCCCTTCCCTAGTTGGACTATCTACATATTGTTTTAAGAAGCTCTCCTGGATGCTCCTTACAAACTCTGCCCCGTCTAAGCCCCTAGCACTAAGTGAGTCCCAGTCAATATTGGGGAAGTTGAAATCTCCCATCACAACAACCCTGTTGTTTTTACTCGTTTCCAAAATCTGTCAACCTATCTGCTCCTCTATCTCCCGCTGGCTGTTGGGAGGCCTGTAGTAAACCCTCAACATTGTGACTGCACCCTTCTTATTCCTGATCTCTACCCATATAGCCTCGCTGCCCTCTGAGGTGTCCTCCTGTAGTACAGTTGTGATATTCTCCCTAACCAGTAGCACAACTCCGCCACCCCTTTTACATCCCCCTATATCCCGCCTGAAACATCTAAATCCTGGAATGTTCAGCTGCCAATCCTGTCCTTCCCTCAACCAGGTCTCTGTAATGGCAACAACATCATAGTTCCAAATACTAATCCAAGCTCTAAGTTCATCTGCTTTACCTGTAATACTTCTTGCATTAAAACATATGCACTTCAGGCCACCAGTCCCGCTGTTTCAGCAACATCTCCCTGTCTGCTCTTCCTCAGAGCCATACTGGCCCTATTCCCTAGTTCTTCCCTCAATGCTTTCACCTTCTGACCTATTGCTCCAGTACCCACCCCCTTGCCATACTAGTTTAAACCCTCCCGTGTGAGACTAGCAAACCTCGCGGCCAGGATATTTATGCCTCGCCAGTTTAGATGCAACCCGTCTTTCTTATACAGGTCACACCTGCCCCAGAAGAACTCCTAATGGTCCAGATAACAGAAACCCTCCCTCCTACACCAGCTGTTTAGCCACGTGTTTATCTGCTCTATCTTCCTATTTCTAGCCTCCCTGGCACGTGGCACAGGGAGTAATCCCGAGATTACAACACTAGAGGTCATCTCTTTTAACTTTCTGCCTAGCTCCTTGAACTCCTGCTGCAGGACCTCATATCCCTTCCTGCCTATGTCGTTAGTTCCAATATGTACAACAATCTCTGCCTGTTTGCCCTCCCCTTCAGGATGCCCGCTACCCGTTTGGAGATATCCTGGACCCTGGCACCAGGGAGGCAACATACCATCCTGGAGTCTCTTGCATGTCCACAGAAACGCCTATCTGTGCCTCTGACTATAGAGTCCCCTATGACTATTGCTCTTCTGCACTTTGACCCTCCCTGCTGAACATCAGAGACAGCCGTGGTGCCACTGCTCTGGCTGCTGCTGTTTTCCCCTGATCGGCTCTCCCCCCAACAGTATCCAAAGGGGTAGACCTGTTCGAGAGGGAGACAACCACAGGGGATTCCTGCACTGACTGCCTGCCCTTTCTGGTGGCCACCCATTTCTCTGCCTGCACCTTGGGTGTGACCACATCTATATAACTGCTATCTATGACGCTTTCCGCCACCTGCATGCTCCTAAGTGCATCCAACTGCTGCTCCAACCGAACCATGCGGTCTGTGAGGAGCCCCAGTTGGGTGCACTTTCTGCAGACGAAGCCATCCGGGACGCTGGAAGCCTTCCGGACCTGCCACATCTCACAGTCAGAACGCTGCACCCCTCTAATTGACATTCCGCTAATTAATTAGTAAATTAAACTTTAAAAAACATTCTTTTGAAAAGTTACTGTTAACTATATGTTTCCAAGCACTAGATTTCTACTATAAATGGGAAAGCTAAATACAGTACTCTCTGATCTCTGGCTTAGATACCCCTCTGAATTATATTTAAGTAATTAAGCAATTATGTTTAATTAGTTTAACAATGCTTAATTTTTAATTTTAGTGTAGCTTCCCAACCAGCCAATCAGGTCACAGCTTTACTGTGATGTCACTTCAGTTTTCCCCCCCACACAATTTGAAAAGGTAACAAAAATAAAAATAAAAATGGTAGAGTAGAACATCTGTGGCTGAAGCCATGGGCATAGTGTGGTAATATGACTGTGAATAATATTGTATGCAATTAGCAACGCAACCTCCAACCAGCTGGTGGCGTCAGACTTTGGTCACATGATGCGGCAGACTCATCGGTTGGTAGTAAGGCGTACACAAGGGCAGTCGCACATCGGGTAGTTCCGATGACTGTTCTGGTCACTGTCAAGGAGCATGGAAAGGTCCAGCTGCAACCTCGCACACAACTTTATTCAGGCTTGGAGCTCATCCTTTCCATTTTTAAAAAAATGTTTGTATTTAGGTTTTTACTTATTATACACTATACATTTGGTCAGGATAACTGTGCCGGTTACAATGTACATGTCATTTTTCTCTTTGTCGATCTTCCTCCACCTTGGATTCCCCCTCCCCCCCCCCCCCCCCCCCCCCACCCGCCTCCTTCATTCATTGTTTCAGGGTCCTTTCCTGGGCTCTTCACTGTACAATGGACAGTTATCTGCACTTTAAATGCGAGCGGCGCTCCTCCCCTTCCATCCCCCCTCTTTTGTCGTTGGGCCTCCCCCCTTTTCGTCTCCCCTCCCCCTATCCTCGCTTCGGCATTCCCTTGGGGGTTCCTTTTGTTGTGGTCTTGTTCTAGGCCCCCTGGCCTCTGTGTCGGTTGTTTTCTGGCCTCCCCCTCCTTTTTCCAGTAGCCTCCCCCCCCCACCCACCCACCCTTTTCCCTGTCTGTTCTCTGTGGTCCTGTTGGCTCCCATGTGTCCGCCCCCCCCCCCCCCCCCCCCCCCCTTCCCCTGCTCTACTGGCTGTTGGCTTTGAACAGGTCCTTGAACAAATTGGTGAATAGCCTCCATGCTTTGTGTAAGCCATCCTCTGACCCTCGGAAGGTGAACTTGATCTTCCCCAGGTGGAGAAATTCTGATAGGTCTGCTAGCCAGTCTGCAGCTGTGGGTGGTGCTGCTGATCACTGGGCCAAGCAGGATTCTCCAGTGGGGGATTAGGGATGAAAAGGAAAGAGCATCAGCTCTCTTCCCCATGAACAGTTCTGGATGGTCCGATACCCCAAAGACTGCCACTCTTGGGCACAGCTCCATACTCACCCTCACAACCTTGGACATTGCCTCGAAGAAGGCTGTCCAGAACCTGACAAGTCCGGGGTACGCCCAGAACATGTGGGTGTTGTGGGCCGGGCCTCCCTGATACCATCTACGTTTGTCCTCCACCTCCAGGAAGAACTTGCTCATTCAGGTTCTTGTCAGGTGCGCTTGGTGTACCACTTTCAGCTACATGGAGCTTAGCCTGTGCATTAGGAGGTGAAATTGGACCTGTACAGTGCTTCGCTCCAGATTCTCCACCCTATTTCCATCCCGAGCTCTTCCACCCATTTTTCCCTTGTTTCGTCCAGTGGGGAGAGCATCCTTTCTAATAGTTGTCCAAACAGGTCCCCACAGTTTCTCTTCCCCAGATTGTCCATGTCCAGTAACTCCTTCTGCATTGTGCTTGTTGGGGTGCGTGGGTACGTAGTCGTCTCCTTGCAGAGAAAGTTTTTGACCTGCAGATGTCAGAGTTCGTCCCCGTTTGATGGTCCCAGTCTCTCTGTCAGCTCCTCTACAGTCCCTAGTCTGTCACCCACGTAATAGTCCCTAACCATCAGTTTCACCCCCCGTTCTTGGATTCTTCTGCCCCCCCCCCCCCCCCCCCCCCAATACACTCACACACACACACACACACACACACACACACACACAAATACCATAATCATCTGGTCTATTTTTTGCAAAAAGGCCTTGGGAATGTTCGTCAGTATTGATTTAAATAGGAAGAGGAACCTGGGCAGTGTGTTCATCTTGATCATCTCCATCCTCCCCACCGGGGGAAGCGGGGAGTGCATTCCATCTCTGTAGGTCCTTTTTGACTTCCTCCATCAGGACACCACTGACCATGAGGTACCGTCCCCCCTTGGTCCGTAACTGTCGTTGTCGCAGTGAACACTGCTCTCTTACTTATCAGCATTGCTACCCCCTTAGCCCTTATCCGTAGCAGGAATGGTAAGACTGACCCACCTAGCCTTTCCTTACTCGCAGCTAGTCCTTCTCTGTCAGGTGTGTTGCTCGTTCTGGGTGAGTGTGCTTTACACTGAATTTGGCTCTGTTTTATTCCTTAGCTCTAGAGTCGCCAGGTATCGTTAAGATACCGCCACAAGATTCAAGTTCAAGTTCAGACCAATGACTCAATACACCAGTTAGTAAGTTCAAAACAAGACACGTTTATTATAACAGTTATTTACTACACATGCATATAATACTAAAAGACTAGGCTATTCCTACCACTAACAGGCCAATACTTATCTGGAATAAGGGAACTGCCGGATCAGGGAACAATGGCCTCTTGCTTTGTCCTGGATCCGCAGGCTTCCAGTTGGTGTGGACTAAAGGGGTCAGGAGTGTCTACTCTCGTAGCGTGCGTTGTATGACACTTACTTGATGGCGGCTGCTGACCAGGCCTCTCCTTCTCAAGGTCTTCTGCTGCAAAGGTGTTCTGCTGGGAGGGCCGGCTGGTCAAGAAGAAAGAATCAGTCCTGGGACCTGACTTTTATAGGTCCCAGGGGCTTCACGTCCTTCTGGGCGGACCCTCTATAAACTTGTAATCGATTGGGTCTCTTCCCAATTGATTGATTTGAATTTCCCCAATAATGGGGCTGTTCCTCGATCACCGGGCGGTTCCTTCCACCTTATTGGTGTCCTTTGTCTTAGACTCCACTGGCGCAGGAATGTCTGACCTTCTACAGAATGTAGCGATTGCAGTTAACTGTTGTGTCCATTGTGCCTGGGAATCACCGGGAATCGCTCACTTAATATGCGCAGCTCGTTAGTTACAATGCTGTCTGGTTTCTTTAGCAGCTAGAATACAGGGGATTCTGAAAACTGCTTGTCTCTTTGCCAATGTCCATTTTTCCCTGTAACCTTTGCGTTCTTCCATTTTGTGTGAGGAAGTGGCCAACCCAGGTGGCTACAGGTGTGACTCTTGGAGGAAGACTATGTCAGCTTTCATGTCTTTCAGGTGGGTGAAGACGCTGGATTTTTTTCATTGGACCATTCTTATGCATGAACTCGTCCAACTTGGGCAGCACAGTAGCACAGTGGTTAGCTCCAGAGTCCCAGGTTCAATTCCCAGCTTGGGTCACTGTCTGTATGGAGTCTGCCCGTTCTCGCCGTGCTGCGCTGGTTTCTTCCGGGTGCTCCGGTTTCCTCCCACAAGTCCCGAAAGGAATGCTATTAGGTCATTTGGACACTCTGAATTCTCACTCTGTGTACCGGAACAGGCGCCGGAATGTGGCGACTTGGAGCTTTTCACAGTAACTTCACTGCAGTGTTAATGTAAGCCTACTTGTGACAATAAAGATTATTATCATTATTATTAACTCTGCTGAGACAGTAAACTAATGTTCTTTGCCCTGAGCCTGGCTGGCAATAACATCACAAATCTGACCTTATTCTTATACAGGGCTGATTTTGCGTGGTTAAATTCGGCCCTGTGCTTTGCCAGGACTGCCTCTATGTCTTGATACATTTTTATTTGATGTCCCTCCCAGTTGCATGCATTCATTTGCCGTGCCCAGGGAAGGATCCTTTCTCGGTTCTGATATTTGTGGCACTTGGCTATCATTGCTCTCAGCTGCTCCCCAGCCCTGGCCTTTGGTAGGAGCGACCCGTTAGCCCTGTCGATCTCTGGCGGTTTTGCAAAGCTGCCCCTCCCAACTAGTTTGTCCAGAATTTGAGCCACGTAGTCGGTTGGGTCCTGCCCTCGATCCCCTCTGGCAGGCCCACTATTCAAATATTCTGCTGCCTCGACCGATTCCCTTGGTCTTCGACCTTCCCTTTCAGGCTCTCGAGGGTCATGGAAAAAATCTTGATCTCGGTCTCCAGGGCGACGATTCGGTAACCCTTATAGGTCGCCACATTTTCAAGCTCCCGTATCGAGCTCCCCAGGGCTTCCAACCTCTTCCCCATGTGGTCAAGCACCATCTGCATGTCAGCTAGCACCTCCAATACCGCCACTTTGACTGTCGCCTTTATCTCGGCCTTGATGTCGTCCTTCATTGTTTTTAGATCCCTGGTTAGGAATATCTTCCATCCATCGCCTGGTGTGGTGGAGCTTGTTTTCCGGGTCGCTGGTCTCCCTCTCTGAGGGGAGGCGGGTGACTCCTCATCCCGGTGGTCCGCTGACCCGCTTGCTCTTCGCTCCTGTCCTTTGCCGCAATACTGATGGTCACATATCAGCTACATGTTCATCGAGTCGAACCCCTTTTGATTTTTGAAGATCGGCCTGTCATCTGGACCTGAGGCATGTCGGCGATGGCAGCGAAGCCAGCTACCCGGGCATCCTGGTGGCCCGGTCCACATTGAAATGGATGTATCATGGTGACCAAGCATATAAGGCCTCCATGACAGAGAAAGGCGCACTTGTGCACCGAGCTCTGTGAGATGCCGGAGAGGTTCCCACTCAGCACATGGAAGGACCAGTGGCGTAAAGGTTCAGGGTGACCATCACCTTGACTGCCACCGGGAGTGGGTGTCCTCCCCCATTCCCCTGCGGTGCCAGGTGCGCCATGATCTGGCAGATATCTCGCACTATCTCCCTGCTCAGCCGATCTCTTCGACGGCGTGCCCAGTCCGACAGGTCCTCGAATGGCAGGCGCTGCTGGTACTCATGAGGCCTCAGGCGGCGCCTCCTTTGCACTTCCTCCTTCTCCTCCTTGGACTGTTGGGCGACCGGCTCTCCATCATCAGCAGCTCCCTCCTGTTCCTTTGGGGCACGATCCTTTGCTGCTGCGTCCTCCACCTCTGGCAGCTCCAGCTCGTACAGCTGCAGGGCATCCCCCAGGGCTGTGACGAGTAGCAGAAAGGCCACCATTGCTGGCTATATTCCAATATCCATTGTCTGCAGGGGGTGAATGGCTGGCATGTTAGCATGGTGCGTACCCCAATGCCCAACCAGATCTACCGCGCTACACAGTGGCCCCAGATGGCACTGACAACCCTGTCCCCGCATGTTCCCCCGCCCCCCATTCCCGCACCACTGGCCCCATTGGTACCCTGCACGGGGGGGGGGGGGGGGGGGGGGGGGGGGTCCTGGTCCTCTGGCCCTGGCGCCCATTTCTGCAGCCAAGGTACCATCGGCTGGCATTACTCCATGGCCCCATCCGGTGCCCCCCTAGGGGCTGCTGTGGTCGTTGCCCTTGGGTGGTCTGCACGATGCCCCGCTGGAGGGTGGTGGCCAGTCAGGAATGGGGGTTGGTATGGCGGAGGGTGGGTTGTGGGGGTGGGGGCTGGGGTGCAGCGGTGCTGGGAAGGAGGGTGGAGGCTGGGCTGCGGGGATGGTGGTGTGCGGGCACCTAAATAGCTGGTGTCGCTCTGCAGAACCAGGGGCGAAGGTGCGTGGTCAGTGGGATGCGCAGCAAGATGGCTGCTATGCAGGCCGCAGCATTGGCTGTCCATGCCTGGACACTGCCCCAATCGCATGGAGAGGTCACCCCGGCCACATGGCCCGCCCCCATCATCCCTCCCTACCTCCCTCCCCCAGCCAAGCTAGTGTTAGGACCGGCAGCCCACGGTCAAGCCCCTCCATGTCCTACCCCCTCTCACTCCCTCATCAGCCACAGCACCTGTTTCCAGATTTGTAAAAGCACAAGTGAACCTTGCCATTGGGAATATCCCGGGTGGAGGGGGGCATTGTGGAGGCCCCGGATTGTACCGGTTCAAGCCCACTAATGATTTGCAAATGCCATTTACTGGACTTGCGAAGTGGAACGCATTGGCGCCGCTGTCGATGCACTGTTGAATTGCGATTTGGTGTGAACCAGTCGCCCGCCATGATTTTGGCGGCAATACCGATTCTCCGCTCAATCACCTTTCCCGATTTCGGCGCGGCCGAAGGAGAATCCCACCTGTGATGTAACAGCAAAAATATAAATGGTCAGCAACCTAATTTTTCCAGCGTGGACCTCTTCACTTAAATCTAAAAATAATATTCTTCTTAATGCTTTGTCTTTTCTTTTTGCGTAAGTGGTTTTATATTTTGCAGGTTATTGATCAGTGTATACATTTTCATGCATGTTGCTGCAGCAGTGTATGGTTGAACAAATACAAGAACTGCAAGAAATTCATTCATTATTAAAGAATTTATCAAACCTTTGACATGGGATGTGGTAAAATGCAGATGTTTCTGACAGTGTTTTTTTCTGAAGTACAATTTCTGCAATTGGGAGATTTTCCTAGGTTCAGGAGGGAGGAATTTCCCTTCTTCAAAACCAAAAGTCAGTCAGTTTCCTCTTTATTTTCTGTTTCCTCACCTCATTCTTCCTACCAAAATAGATAATTGAACACTTCTCTGCGTTACATTTCTTCTACCACATGCACCCTCCGTTCCACCGGCCTGCCTGTATCCTTCTGGAGTCCTCAAAATATTTCCCAAGATTTTGTCATCGCAATTTTTGAAATCGTACACCTAAGTCTAAGTCATTAATATATCTCAAGAAAAGTTGTGGTCTAGTACTGACCCCTGGTAACATCTTTGCAGACCAAAAATCAACTGTTCACCACTAGTCTCTTGTTTCTTCTCACTCAACCAACTTCATATTAATGCTGTCACTGACCCTTTTATTTCATGGGCTTCAATTTTGTGGCACTTTATCAAATGCCTTTTGGAACTCCGTATACAGCACATCAACTGCATCACTCTAATAAATCCTATTACCTCATCAAAAAACTTAATCAAGTTTGTTAACCGCAATTTGTCTTTGGCAAATCCATGCCGGTTTTCCTCGATTAATTCAACTTTGTTCAAGTGATTGATCATTTTGTTTGGATTATTGTTTGTAATAACACTCTCAGAACCAAGGTCAAACAAACTGTCTTATAACTGTTCGGTTTGTTCCGTCAACCTTTTTGAACAATGTTGTTACATTTGTACTTCTTCAGACCTCTGGCACCACTGCTGGATCTAAGGAAGATTGGAAGATAATGGCCACCTTTATTTCCTTCAGCATGCTTGGATGCATCCCATCTGATCCTAGTGAGTACAGACAGCCTTTCTAGTACCTTCCCTTATAAAATTTTAGCCTATCCAGTATCTTAACTATCTTCTCTTTCCGTATACATTTGACAGCACCTTCTTTGGTAAAAACAGATGCAAAGTGTTCTTTTAGTACCTCAACCATGCCTTCTGCGTCCATATTCAGTTCTCTTTTTGATCCCTAATTGCCCCCACCCCCCGTTAATACATTTTTCTCCTACTTCTGTACTATTTTATATGCCTGTGGAAAACATTTGGATTTTTGGATTCCCGGTTATGTGACTTGCCAATCTCTTCTCATACTCTTTTCCCCTCTTGTTTCCTTTTCCACTTCCACTTTTGACTTCCTATATTTATTCCGATTGTCACTTCTCTTAATAACCTGATAGTTGTTATAATTCCACTTTTTCTGCTTCATCTTATCTTAGGGTCTTTTTTATAATGTGGGGAATTCGTGTTTTTAAATTTAGAGTACCCAATTGTTTTTTTTCCAATTAAGGGTCACTTTAGCGTGGCCAATCTACTGACCGTGCACATTTTTGGGTTGTGGGGGTGAAACCCACGCAGGCACGGGGAGAACGTGCAAACTCCATACAGACAGTGACCCAGGGCCGGGATTCGAACCCGGGCCCTCAGCGCCGCAGTCCCTGTGCTAACCACTGTGCCATGTGCCGCCTTTTCATGTGGGGAATTCTGGCTTTGGCTTCCCTATGTTACTCCCTTCTAGGGATGTATGTCAACTGTACTCAAAATATCTCCCCTTTAAAAGCCACCCATTGTTTGAGTACAGGTTAACCTGCTAATCTTTCATTCCAGGGTGCCAGGCTGGCAGTGTCAAGGTGCCTGGGTGCCAGTTTTCCCATGCCAGGGGTTGTGCCCGGAGGAGGTGGGTCTAGCCCATAAGAGGCTGCGTCAGGGTGGGCTCAAGGATGCCAGAAGAGGTAAACTAGGTGAAGTGCGGGGGTCCTGAAGCCATTGTGGGGGCGCAGAGGAAGTTTGTAAGATCAGGACTGTCTTAAAAAATGGTGCTGGATCCGCAAGTAGTCTTCTCGCATAAATGACTCAAAGAGTGGCCTCGACAAGGAACTCCTCGCCAAGGCCAGAAAAATGGCAAAGTGCTGTTGAATAGTGAGGTTAAGTCCATTGAATCACGCCCTACATCTTTCCCGGTAATTGCTGGTCCATAGGGTTCACTCAGTAATGTAGTGACCTCCATTGTATCTTATTTCTAACCAAATAGATTTGTCCTTGAGCCCCCGGGATATTTCTCCAGCACTGCAACTTTCTCCTTAAAGAACAAAGAGAAATACTTCCACCCATTCTCCTTTCTTTTCCAGTTGTACCCCAGTTTTGCCTTTTGTTGGTACAACATTATATCCTCTTCTGTCTTTCTGTGCCTACAGCTAACTAACCTTAATAACCATGTTTTATGTGGTTATTTACATTATGAACCATTAGACCTATATACTGTTCTCTTCCATATCCCATGTTTTCATATCACTTATAGCACTTTGAACAAAGTTTGTGTAAGTGGTAGTGTCATGTGAGAGAACTGGGTATTTATTAAATAGCTGTAGTGGATGAGTGTTTAAGAAATGAGTGTTTATTGAATAGCTGCAGTGATGTCAGAGTATGGGTGGAACTGGGCTGTCTGTCTTTCACTATCGTTTTTGAGCAGGCAGCTAAAGGTGTTTTTAGTTTCGTTTTGAGAGCTGGACAGCTGCAGGAAAAGCAAGCAGTTGCATAAGGATCTCTCTGCAATCTAAAGACTGTCTCCAGATCATTTGGGTGATTTCAAAGTGACAACTGCTCTCAATAGAGAATTTAAACCTGATCTCTGTGTTAAAAAGGGTATTTTGTCTTATGGATGTTGAAGGAAAGTTTAACGGTTACTTATAGAATATTGTATCTGTGGGGATGATTGGTGTTGACAGTTGTTAAGATGTTTACTGTGGATTTATAAAGTGTTAACTGGTTTCGTAAATAAACATTGTTTTAATTTAAAAGTACTTTAACTCTCTGTTGCACTCTCCGTAACCACAATCTATTAAAAGTTGGATCAGGTGAACTCCATAATACACTTTGGGGTTCTCTAAACTCTGGCACATAACAATTGGGGATTCATCCGGGATAAAGTCTATCTAATGGGTGGCTCAGTGAACTTAAAGACAGTGAGGGATGAGCATATTTGTGGTTGCTTTTCAGGTGTGGTATTAGGTTGGGAGTGTGTTGTGTACAATGGCTCTTTCAGAGGCTCGGAAGTTTTTGGAAGTGGATAAGGTCACACGCAGTACATTACAAACAGACTAAAAAGCGGCTTTTAGATTTGGCAAAAATATTGCAGTCAATGTTACCTGAGAGCATGCGAAAAGAAGAGGTACTTAACTAGGTAGCTGAGCATTTAAAATTGCCTGAGATACAGTCTGACTCATTGGAAATAGCAAAGATTCAGTTGCAGATTAAGCAACTTGAACATGAAAAAGAATTAAAGCAGCTTGAATACGATAGAGAGGAAAAAGAAAAATAGAGAGAAAGAGATAGAGAGGAAATAGAAAAGGAGAGAGAAAAAAGGAGAAAAGAAAGAATGGCCCTAGCAGAACAAAAAGAAAGATAAAAAGAGGTACAGATCAGGGGAAAAGAAAGAGAAAAGGAGAAAAGGGAAAAAGAGCGCGAGAGTTTGAACTTCAGAAAATGGTCATGAAACATTACATCAGTTAAAATTGGTGGGTGTAAAGGGAAACGTACAGTTGGAGGAAAGTGATGAGGATAAAGAGAAAGAGCGTCATAGTCGAAGGCTTGGTGGAGATCTATTTAAATATGTCCAAGCATTACCAAAGTTTGATGAGAAGGAGGTAGAAGCCTTTTCCATTTTATTTGAGAAGGTAGCTAAACAAACAAAATGGACTCCGGGCATGTGGGTATTACTGATTCAAACAAAGCTGGTAGGTAGGCCTAGTGAAGTGTTTGCATCACCATCAGAGGAGGTATCTGGAACATATGAGGAGGCGAAAAAAATCCATTTTAGTTACATATGAACTAGTGCCTGAAGCCTACAGACAAAGATTTGGAAATTTAAGGAAAGAATCTGGTCAAACATACATGGAGTTTGAAAGGATCAAACAAAGTAAATTTGATAGGTGGGTAAGGGCTTTGAAAATAGACCAAATGTATGAAGCTCTCAGGGAAGTTATACTTTTGGAGGAGTTTAAACATTCAATTCTTGATGTAGTGAGAACTCATGTGGAAGAGCAGAGGGTTAAAACTGCGAGGTTAGGAGCAGAAATGGCAGATGATTATGAATTAGTTCATAAATCACATCTTGGTTTCCAACATCAGTTTCAGCCCATGAGGGGTAGAAACTGGGGAAAAGAGAAATACTCAAGTGGTAGAGGTAAAGGAGATCTGATGGGAGATAATAAGGAGAGTGTAGCTCAGATTAAAAAGGAAATCCAGGAGGATGGAAGAGACATGAAAAGTTTCAAATGTTTTCACTGTAATAAACTAGGCCATCTAAAGTCACAGTGTTGGTGGTTGAAGAAAAGCACTGGGAAGGCTGATGTGGTAAAACAGGATAAGACAGTGGGGTTTGTTAAAGTGGGAAAGGAAAGCCCAAGTGAAGCAAAGGAGGTGCAAAAGATTGTACAGCCTGATCCAGAGGTTATTGATAAGAAGGTGCCAGATCTCTTTAAATAATTTACTTGTGTGGGTAAAGTTTACTCATGTGTATCATGAGGAGCAGGTAAAGAAGTCACAATTTTAAGAGATACAGAGATACAATCTTTAATGGTAAGAGATGAAGAGTTATGTAGTTTGTGAAGAATATTGCCAGAAAAGGTGGTAATATGTGGAATTCCGGGTGAGAAGAGTAGTGTTCCATTATATAAGGTAAGGTTGGAAAGTCCAGTGAAGAGTGGTGAAGTGGTAGCAGGAGTAATAGAGAAACTATCTTGTCCAGGAATACAGTTTATCTTCGGTAATGATATCGCTGGATCGCAGGTGGGAGTGAAGCTTACTGTAGTTGATAAGCCAGTGCAAAATCAGACAACTGAAGTGTTGAAGGACGAATGTCATAGAACATTGAACATACAGTGCAGAAGGAGGCCATTCGGCCCATCGAGTCTGCACCGACCCACTTAAGCCAGTCCTGGGATTTTTCCGGATTGACTTGTTGGGATGTAAGGTCTGTTTCTATGCTGTAAACTTTGTAGTATACAGGGAATGCCAAGGTTTCTCATGGTAGAGTCAATGCAAAACAGAATTAATGATGCATCAAGGTTGGAAAAATAAGGACTTCAGACTCTCCGCTAAGCTTAATTATTGAAAGAGATTTTGATAACACTCCCTCTCCTCACACTTGCCCCCCACCTGCTTTTTGGACCTTCTTTGCAGGAGGAGAAAGGACTGATAAGCTAACTCAGGAGGGATAATCAGATTTCATGCTCCTTAAACCATGCAAGGACCAAATAAAATGCTCATTAGAGTGCCATCTGTGGAAATTGTATAAATGTTACCATATTGATGTGTAAATGCATCTTGAAACAAAGTGAATACAGAACGGCGTTTATGAGACATAAAATTTTCATGGAGGAAAAGTTAAATTTGTGTTTACAAAGTCAACAGGATGATTGCTCTGCATCTGGTTTGAGGTTCGAGCCAAATTTGACTTCAGGCCTTATTTGAATCCTGGTGCCAAGCTCTGCACAATACATGTTTGGTCCTTTGCAGCTTGCTGGCTTGGAAGCACAAGATATTGTCATGATATTCAAGCAGGAGTAGGATATCTCAGGGGACATGGGGAGCATATCCCAGGAAGTGGTGGGACGGGAGCATGGGATTCCTCAAATGTGCTTGTAACTATTGCCCATAGACATTCCATGGCATTAACATCCTGGGGGTTACCATCGATCAGAAACTGCACTTGACTTACCATATCCATACTGTGGCAGCAAGAGTAGGTCAGAGGTTGGGATTTCTGCAGTGAGTAATTCACCTCCTCAAGCCCCCCCCCCCCCCCCCCCCCCCCAAGCCTATCCACCATCTTCAAGGCACAAGTCAGGAGTGTGATGGAATATCTCCACTTACCTGGAGAAGTACAGTTTCAATAACACTCAAAAAGCTCAACACCATCCACAAGAAAGCAACTGCTTGATTGACGTCCCATTCAAAAACAATTTACTCCCTCCACCACCAACAAACAGTTGCAGCGAAATGTATCATCTGCAAGATGCACTGCAGGGACTCACCAAGGTTCCCAAGGTAGAACTTTCCAAACCCACAACTGCTGCTATCTAGAAGGATAAAGGCAGCAGATACATAGAAGCACCGTCACCTGTAAGTTCCTCTCCAGGATACTCACCATACTGACATGGAAATATATCCCTGTTACTGGAACTCCTTCACTACCAGCACTGTGGGTGTACCTACACCATGTGGACTGCAGAGGTTCAAGAAGGCTGTTCATCGCTACCTTCTCAAAGGCAATTAGGAATATGCAATGAATGCCAGGCTAGCGATGTCCACATCCTTTGAATAAATAAAAAATGGTGGGAGTGCATTCAAGCTAATTAAAAATCCACGTAATGGTGATTGTAGGGCACCAATTTTGTCAGTGTCCATCGAATCCCTACAGTGTCGAAGAAGGCCATCTGAAAGAGCACCCTCCCTAGGCCCATTCCCACACGTCATCTCGTAACCCCCTTCATTGATCATGGTCAATCCACCTAACCTGAACATCATTGAACACTAAGGAGCAATTTATCATGGCCAATTTAGCTGACCAGAATATCTTTGTACTGCGGGAGGAACCGGGAGGAAACCCACATAGACGCAGGGAGAATGTGCAAACGCCACACAGACAGTCACCCAAGGCCGGAATTGAACCCGGGTTGCTGGTGCTGTGAGGCAGGAGTGTTAACCACTGTGCCACCCTGCTGCCCTTCCCACGGTAGCACGGTAGCATTGTGGATAGCACAAATGCTTCACAGTTCCAGGATCCCAGGTTCGATTCCAGCTTGGGTCACTGTCTGTGCGGAGTCTGCACATCCTCCCCGTGTATGCGTGGGTTTCCTCCGGGTGCTCCGGTTTCCTCCCACAGTCCAAAGATGTGCAGGTTAGGTGGATTGGCCATGATAAATTGCCCTTAGAGTCCAAAATTGCCCTTAGTGTTGGGTGGGGTTACTGGGTTATGGGGCTAGGGTGGAGGTATTGACCTTGGATAGGGTGCTCTTTCCAAGAGCCGGTGCAGACTCGATGGGCCAAATGGCCTCCTTCTGCACTGTAAATTGTGTGTGTGACATATGTGACCATGTCATGCAGGCCGTCCCATTGTGCCAATATGTCAAGAAGTGAGAGGAGGCAGCTGCACAGCAGGAGGTGGAGACTTTATTCCAGATAAAGGATATCAATGTTTCTGGCTGCCTTCACGTAGCCTCGCAACTGACTATAGAATTCCTGGAATTGGATGCCTCCAGTTGTCATAAGACGGATGAGGTTCAGGTGCTTCACTGATGGCAGGCCCAGGGCTATCCTGAAACTCCTGCTGCTTGTTACTCAGCAGCACGTCCACTTATCAGGCAGTCAGGGCAGCTGGTTCCCCCTGCTTTGGGACGAGCTCTCGATACTTCCCGTCTCTGAAACCTGCTCATCATTGCCACTTGCACAGAGAATGTGCAGACAACCTGCTAATTTGTTCACCTCCCATAAAATTCAGCAGGCCGGGCGCACTGCTGCTTCAAGTGTGTTCATGACACTGAAATGACCCTGACATTGGGTTTCAGATGCTCATGACAGAATTCAGCCCTCGAAGCTCATGCGCAGGTACAAAAAGTAATCATAAAGGCTAATGGAATCTCCACGGGTTGGAGTACAAAAGTGATATTTCAGTTGTACAGAGCCTCAGACAACATCTGGTAAACTGCATTCAGTTTGGATCAACACACCGTCGGAAATGTTTTGCATCGGGGGATGGGGAACACTGCAAATTCACTGGAGGCTTGAAGGTTTAAATTGAATGAACAGGTTGCATTTACTTGGTTTACATTCCCTTGAGTTTAGAAGGCTATGACACAATCTACTCCTGCCAGATAAAGAGAAACTATATCCTCTGGTGGGGTACCCAGAACAGGAGAACATAAATCACAAAAATTGGTGCCACTGTTGCTATTGAACGTCTAACGTTCTAAACAACATGTGCCACACTTTCAACGACAATAGCATGTCCCCATGATGACAAGAGGGTGGGCAAGTAGCATGTGTGCCAGAAACAGTAAGAGTAACCAGAGTGTGACATCAAACAACTGTTCCAGATCATTTGACGCATCCTGTGGACACTTGAACCACAGCAGATCCCCTGAATGCCTTTATTAATCATTCGCACTTGAACATACATTCAGATGCCCTAGGGACTCTCCACCAGTGCTATGTAAAGGGACAGGCATCTCACTTACAAGTCAGATGCTTTTGACTTTGTTCTCTGCGGTAGAATTGTGGGAGTCTGTGGATGGTTTTTGGAAGTTTTTTGGTGAGCTGGTACATCCATTCAGGAAGGTTGAAGGATTTGGTTGCCCATACACACTAAGTCTGCACAAGGCATGTCATTACAGTACCTCTGGGTCTGCAACATGGCCACAAATGGAGCAGAGGCTGTAGAGAGGGGAAACTCTGCATAGAGGGAGGGGGAGGAGTGTTCTGCACAGAAGGCCCTGCTCACCATAGGTTTTCAAGGAGTACTTCTCACACCTCTATCTCACCTAGAAGCAATGCCTCAGGTGACTCCGATTCAACAAGGAGGTTGTAATTGTACATCTGCTTCAAAAGGACTACTACATCACAGCAGGGAAAGCAGTGTTCCCAGATTCACAACTGCAGTTGGAAACTTTTGCATAACTGAATCATTCCAGATACGAGTGAGTTACATAGCGATTGTCTCTCAGTACACCATCCATCAATCCATCCAATAAGTGACGGAGGCCCTATGTAACAAGAGAGCCAATTACACTCTGTTCCCTCCAAATAGAGAGTAGCAGGAAGGTTGGGCCTGTGGTTTTGTCAGGGTAAGAGGATTCCCAATAGTTCAGTAAATCATGAACTGCTGACAGCTCTGTGGTCTGTGTGTGTCACCTTTGTGGTGCAGAACTGCAGTGGCTACAATTCCATTAAAACGCAGTTGGAGTGCGGCCTTCACAGCCCTACAGCCATGAGGCCACCTTGGGAGGAGAACATCTGTTCAGACAAAGGATGGGATTTTCCATCCCCAACACCAGTGGGCATCGTCACGGGCATGATGACAATATTGGAGAACAGTTAAAAGTCAGCGGCTCACCAAATTTTCATGTCCCACTCGCAATGGTGCCCATCAATATTTGGGCCGGAAAATACCTGCCTTAGTTTCCCTTAAGGGAACATCCCTTATATGGGCGGCACGGTAGCACAGCAGTTAGCACTGTTGCTTCACAGCTCCAGCGTCCCAAGTTCGATTCCCGACTTGGGTCACTGTCTGCGGAGTTTGCAGGTTCTTCCCCTGTCTGTGTGGATTTCCTCCGGGTGCTCCGATTTCCTCTCACAAGTTCTGAAAGATGTGCTGTTAGGTAATTTGGACATTCTGAATTCTCCCTCCGTGTACCCGAACAGGCGCCAAATTGTGGCGACTACTGGCTTTTCACAGTAACTTCATTGCAGTGTTAATGTAAACCTACTTGTGACAATAAAGATTATTATTATATTATTATTATTACTATTATTCCTTCATCACCAATGACCCGCCATTTCCCAAGGCAGTGCCTTAGCAATCCTAATAATCCTTTGGAGGTGAAATTGCTCATCTGCTGTGACAAAACCCATTTGAGATCCAGAGCCATGACAGCAGGTGTCTGAGCCTGGACAGCAGCAAGCATGAATCCCATGACTTCAGTCTGAGTTTCCACTGTTGCACTGAGAAGGAGGGAAACTTCTACCTCTGCTGTAGTGAAAGCTGGGACCACGCCCAAAAGACATGCATCATGGGAGTTGCTCATCACCAGCCATTGGAAGGGCTGTGCTCCAATCTCTGTATTGCCCTGTGCAAAGTTGGAGTCAGAATCCTCCATGCTCCTGCATTGTCACAGCAGGTAAGTCTGGCAGTCCTGACAATATACCAATCATCTCAGTGTGCATGATCATCTGTATTGTCCTGCAGGACAGCCCATCAAAGTCCTCTGCAGGAGATCTCATCTGGTATGTGACATGTGAGCTACCATAACCCTTCCCCCCCCCCCCCCCCCCCCCCAACCTGCCCCCGGCCTGGCTGCAGCCCACTCAGGCCCAATTACTCACATACAGATCCTGACTCTATACTACTCTCTAATGTTTGTGCAGTGCTTCTATCTGAGCTAGTAGCTGAGTGAGTCATATAAATTGGTGTTGCTCTCACTCTTCTTCCTGAGATTGCTGTGCAGTTCTTGGGTTCCCAGAAGCAGAATATCAAAAGGACCAAGTTGAGGAGTGGAGAGCGGAAAGTAAGAAGCATCTGACAAAACAATCAGCAGCTTACACTTCATCGCAGAAAGCAGGATGAAGATGAGCTGGGAGTTGAGAGGGTGCTAAGGCAGTAACATGCCATCAACATCAATGTTCTTGATGATACTCGATGCAATCCACTCTCTTGCAGTGACCCAATGATCTCCGTGGGGCTTAGATGACCCCCGTGTGCCTGTGCCCAGCCAGTTCTGACCTGTTCACTGTGGTGGTCTTTGTGATTCTGTTGTCAGGATGGATGTTGTCGTGTTCACAAAGCCCACAGTTCATTAGCAAAGCTAACATTTATTGTCATGATACGCACACACGCAACCAATGGGACATCAGAACAGGACACAACCAATGCGTAATCAGGACATCCAGAGGTGGCATTACCACAAGGGGGCACTACACAACCACTATAAAAAGGACAAGGCACTCAAGCTCTGCCTCTTCCACCCGCAGAAACCTAGAGAGCAAGACAGGGTTGATTAACAGCAGCATCACACCCTAGCACGTGGTCTAGAGCAAGCTTGTATAGTTAGCAGAGTAGACTGAGTTACTAGAGTCAGATTAGCAGAGTGTCGAACACATTTAGTAGCATTGTTAATCGCTCAATAAACACGTTGAACTTAGCTCAGAGTCTGGAGCATCCTTCAGCATAGCCTACATCAAGTAGCAGCTTATGTTACTCGAAGTAACATAACACAACATTTATTACACTACTTATTAAAACTCGACCACTTACTCCTATAGTAAACAATCTGGTAATCTACAATCTACACTCTACTAACACTAGTCTCTACACTCTATCTGTAACTGTACTCTACACTCTCCAGACCCCTCCTCTGCACTCTCTCCAGCCCTCTCCCAGAAGCCTGTGAGTTAGTGCTTCATCTAGCTCCATCTAGTGTTAATTATGATATGACATTGACACTTTGTATTCTGAATATTTCACATAATGTCACACTCCATTCTCTCATATGCCACCATGTCTTGCAAGAGAAAGGGAAGGATGCCAGATATTGTGTAGTGTTTTGTTTGTGTCATGTTTCTTCTGTAGCCAAATAGCTGGAGGTATGTGGAGGCTGTGAGAGTTGGCAGTGAGGCTGGTAGCAGTAGAAACTGTGTGAGGGTGAGGTGAAACATCTGACTGTTCGCCTAAGTCCTGTTCAGTAAGGCTCCTGGGTGAATGATGCGATATGGTGCATTGAGCTGGAAGTGAGGGTGATGTGGTGGGTAGGAGATATAATGTAGAGGTAATGACCGTGACCATCCAAAGAGGGTCATTGAATTTATTAGAGAATTGCTGCCATGTGTTCGAGGCTAGATGCCTTGTATTGCCCTCCAGGATCACCTGCTGCTATTTGGGGATGTTCCTTGAAGACTACCTGGCCCCATGTAGAAATCTGGCTTCTCTCTTTCTGTTGACTTCCAAACCGAGGCTTCCAGCGCAGTATCCGTGATCCTGCAAGCCCTCTCCCTGGCGTCTTGCGCCATTTGTTTTGTTTCACCTTGTCGCCAACTGCAAAATTGGCTTCCGTTCAGTCAGTGCAACTCTCCTTTAAGAGGAGCATTCTGTCTCTATAAGCTGCAGGGTAACTGGAGCACTTGCGAGCCTCACACGTTATTAGGCCCCCAGCTGAGTGTGCAGCCATCCAGCCAGCAGTCAGGTGCTGCTTGGCAGCACACTATAATCAGGCAAATCAGAGAGTAATACAAAGTTTAAGTGCGACTTGCCTCAATGCGACCGGCTGCAGGTTGATAACAAATTGTGAGCCTCGTGATCAAAATATGTGCAATCGCATTTGAACGCCATAATCTTTAATTTTATGCAAGGCGAATTAGGAATGAAATTAGGAACACTATTTTGCACCAATGCTTCTGAAAATCTTTGAACTCTATCCCCAAAAAGGTTATGGATACAGGGAGAACCATTTTCAAGATTGATATCAATTTTTCCACATTAGGAATATCAAGGACTGTGGAGTTAAAGGCATATAAATGTAATGGGTTGAAACATTTGCCAACTGTGAATTGGGACCACGATTGCCCTCCTTTTGTCAGCAAAATTTTAGGAACGTGAAGCAAGTATGTTGAGATTGTTTTCATTACACTATTTAAAAGTTGATTCAATCATGCCATGTTAATTACGATTAACATTACAAGCTGAGGGACTGCGTACAGATGCCAAATTTAAAGTTCATAGCAAAATGTCACAAAACTGGTTAATCTGGGTTTCATATGAGCAGATGTGTTACTGCTGTCTTTACCAATGCAGATGTAATCTCCTGGATACATTGCCAGGCTATTAACTTTATGATGCTGATGTTATCGCCAGCTGGAGCTTATAAAAAGCTGGTATTATAGAAAGTGATATTAGTGGTTACTTTCACAGTTAAGGTATAGCCATGGTATTGTCACACTTTACAGCTAAGCCTCTGCAGTTTGCAGCACATTACCATAATATTCTGCATGTTGAATCTGCATTGTCAGCTGTCCAAGAAAGAGTGAGGTAGTGACAGCAAGGGTCATTATCTGTTTCAGTGTGAAGGGCATCTATCTGCTCCTCCATCACTTGTGCAACAGGAAGCTAACCTACAAATAAATCTTCTGAGGTTGCCATTGAATGATTGAATCAGTCCAACTTCTTCAGAGTTAGTGGATTAATACCAATTACTGGGTTGCCAGATAATAACAAACATGTTACAATTAAGGTCCGTCAACCCCATTTGCTGGTAATTTAACATTAATCTGAATAAATAGGTTTAGCTCAGGATTCTCCATTTGGGAAACTATGACCGTAATTCTCCATAAAGAATTTGAAGTGTTGTCGCAAGCAGGAACTGCCGCGAGTTTCCAGGCGCTCAGCCCAGCAAGGCCGGCAATGCTAATTGGTCCACTTAACGAGGCCCCACAGACTTCTCGCCGCAAATGAAGGCTCACAAGCTGATTCGCCGGCACTGCACTCACCAGCCCCCCCCGCTAACAAGGTCGAGCATTTAAACTGCACTTTCGCAGCCAACCCCACTCAGCTCACAGCCATGGCGCCAAGAAGATCGGCCCCAAGATTGCGGATGCACATCTGGGGAGGCTCCTTGATGAGGTGGAGGCCATGAGAGATATCCTGTTCCCCCGAGGGTCCCGGAGGGTGAGCCACATGGCAGCCAGTGCTGCCTGGGACGAGGTGGCAGCAGCGTGAGCTTGGGGAACGTGACCAGGAGGACTGGCCTCTAGTGTCACATAAAGGTCAACGACCCACACTGGGCAGCACGAGTGAGTTGACATCAACGACCCCCAACTACCCCCAAGACCTTTCTGTCCCCATGCCAGCATCCACTCTCACAACCTGCCACTTGGCCCCCAACCCTTCCCTCACCCCCCTCTCCCTTCAACTCTTCCCAACCCTTCCTTCACCGCCCCCCCCCCCCCCCCCCCCCCCCCCCACCAGTATGAACCACGCGTGCGGCTAACAGTACCAGCTCTGCGTCTCCTCAGGAGAAGCTCTCCCACAATCGCCAGGAGAGGGTCCAGATTGGTGGAGGGCTGCTGGACATACACATCCTCTCCACCTCTGGATAACGGGCCCTGGAGGTGACGGGGTGACAGAGGCACCACTCGGAGGACCTGTCAAAAGTGAGTTGTTATTGCCATAGTGACTGACCCATCCTCCCACTGATCCCATGTTCATTCTCACGCAGGTCATCCAGCCGGCAGCGCCGGCCCATCGGGGAAGGCCCCCTCCCAGCCTCCCAGGAGAACACCTCAGAGGAGAGCTCCGAGGATGCCACAATCAATGAGTCACAGCTGCCATCCCCATCCTCTGCCAGCGCAGATACACGCACCTCGGTGTGAAACATCAATGGACAGGCTTCTGGGGCACAATCTGGAGAGTATCTCACAGCTGCTGATGTACATCAGGTGGAGGCAGGAACCCCCAGGCAAGACAGCAGTCAGAGGCCTCGGGATCCCAGTACCCAGCTGGGACCCAGCCTGGTGCTGAGCCTCTGGAACAGGGTTACCCAGAGCTGATGGAGACGATAGAGTGCAGCTGGAACATTCAGAGGGAGATGTCAGCGATACTCCAGTGGATCCATTGCCGAATGGAGGAGTTCCAGAGCTACGGGCACAGAAAATATCGTAAGAAATGCTTGGCAACAAGGCCAACACTGCTAGGATGATGACCACATTGGAGAGCTTGGTGTCATCGTCAGTACCATTAGTGGTGGTGTCCATGGCTGAGAGCCTCGGCAGAATGCCCACCTTGCTGGGGCATGTCACCCAGTACCAGGCTGACCTTGATAAGATGCTGCGGAACTTGTCCCAGGTGGGCATTACCGAGGCGCTGCAGAGACTGGCCCAATCACTGAGGAGCATCACCGAGGGTGTCAACACCTTGGTGCCAACATTGGGGAGCCGCCAGGGCTGGCAGGGGCAACCAGGGCTCAAACCAGCTGTCTCTCCATCCCGAGGTGAACCCCAGGGCCCTATGCGCACCAAACGGGAAGAGGGGGCGCTGGGTGCCAACCCGGACCCATCCCATGGGGCGGCGACGGTGGCCACCAGCTCCCCCGAGTTCCACCCCTCTGATGAGGCCGTGTCACAAAGTCAACACACGGGAAAGGGAGGCACGGCTGAGCGTGTGCCGTCGACAAGTGAGCTGGGGCCCTCCGCCCCCAGAGCCCCCACAGGACGTCCACCGGGGCATCGAAGACCAAAGGACAAGGTAAGCAGCTGGCAGCCTCCACCTCTGATGTGCATCCTGGCGACACACCTAGATGTAGTGAGACAGCAAGGAAGGTGAAGCACGTTGAGGATCGCTGAGGGCACTGGGGGAGGGAGTCGGTAGGGGGTGTGGGGGTGGTGGGGAGAGTGGGGTGGTACAATGTGGAGAGTAGGGCATTGTTGGACAACTGTGACACGTTAAAAACCCTCGACCACAAGTAGTATGATGCCTCTGTCACTTTCTTCCGCAATGCGGCCCAACCTCCAAACCCTTGGCCCATCTCTCTGGGCATCTCCTCCTCCCCAAAGCACTCACTGACCCCTCCGGCCGAGGATATGACCCCAAAGCTGTGACCCATCCTCTGGGTGTTCAAATGTTGGCTGCTGCGTGTGTGGTGTTGCCTCCCGCAGTGTTCAGGCACAGCAACCAGGCATCAAGGTGTGATTGGGATGCTTGGCAATGATTCCCACATGCTACGTGGCCAGCCCACCCAAGGGAATCTACTTTGGTTGTATGATATGCTCACTTAACCACGATTGCCAATTCCCTGTTACAAATAGCCTTCTGCCGCACAGCCAGAGGCTTCGGCAGTCGGTGAAAGTTATGGATGGTCGGTGGGTAGGTGGGCAGGGGCTAGGGTTGCCTCCGGGATGGTACACACGATCCAGGGACTGGCATGGTGGTGCTGCGTGCGGTTTCCCCCCCCAAAGCCTCCCCCTTCCGATGGCAGCCCACCCCTGTGGAGGTGCCCCCTCTCCCCTGCTGAGTGTCCCTCATCCCCTGCTGAGCCCTGGGATGGCAGGTGTGAGATTTCCAAAACTGCAATGGCTTTGTTTGTTCTGGCGTGACAGACAGAAGCAGTTCAGCCATTTTAAGGATCTTTGTTCAGTCTTTAAAATTTTAGAAATCGCCACTGTATTTTAAAAATTATACAGTGTGACGCCTTCATCACTCATACAAGTCTCCTGAGAACCGGACATTCTGACACCAACATCAAAAAATGCAGAGAGAATGGAATGCAGTTGAATGACAGAAATGTGAATGCTTCCAAGATGTGCAATTAACATTGTCGTTACCTGAACAATACTCCACATTAACAGATCAGGAACCTTTCCGATTGTCGGTAGAAGGGATGCGGTGAGGCACCTGGATTTGTAAAAGTTCTGGATTCTTACCAGCTGGCCCTTTTCCATGGGAAAGCAACAGATTGATCTATCCATGAAAAAAGAGCATCAATGATTTGCCTATTTGTGTTTTGAATTACAGGCATGTTAAATGGCAGCTAGGCTCAGAGATACTCTCCTTTATCTCTGTACCATCTGATTATGGGACTGTGGTAAACCACTGTTGCACTTATATTAGGTGATGTATGGTAGGACCTGTACTACACGTACGTCGGTAGTCCCTGCCTGCTGGCTCCGCCCAGTAGGCGGAGTATAAATGTGTGTGTCCTCCATGCTGCAGCCATTTCACCAGCTGCTGTGGGAGGCCACACATGTTTGAGCAATAAAGCCTCAGTTGTATTCAACTCTCGTCTTTGTGCAATTGATCGTGCATCAATTTATTGCTCTAAGATTTTCAAAAGATAGATCTCCATATCAAGCCGGATCGCCTACAGCTGGATCCACAATCAAGCGACGCCAAAAAGGACTTTCAGCACTGGCTAGCTTGTTTCGAGGCGTACATCAACTCATTGCCCAGCCCTGTTCCGGAGGCTCAGAATATACAGATACTGTATCGAGGTTGAGCTCCAACGCCTTTCCGCTGATCCAGGATGCGCCAAACTACGCCGAAACCATGACGCTACTTAAAGAAAATTATGCCCAGAACGCGAACACACTCTTCGCCAGGCACGTGCTCGCCACTCGTTCTCAACTCCATGGTGAGTCCATAGAAGACTTCTGGCAAGCCCTAATCCAACTAGTCCCGAACTGTGACTATCAGGCCGTTACGGCCACTGAACATTCTAACCTCCTTAAGCGCGGCGTTTTTGTTACGGGGATTGGGTCGGACCTCATATACCAGCGACTTTTAGAAGGGGCCATGCTCGATCTCGCAAAGACAAAGAAGCTGCCGCTCTCTATGACGGTCGCCTAGCGCAATGTTCAGGCCTACACCCACAGCTGCACGGCCCACCCTTCCTACGCATCGTGGACCCCACAGACTGCTGCCCCAGCGGGGGCATTACCCAGCCAATATACCTGGCCACGCGCCAGCCAGCGAACCCCGGGGGTCCACGATGTTACTTTTGCGGCCAGCAGAAACACCCCCGCCAACGCTGCCCGGCCCGCGCTGCCCTTTGTAAGGCTTGCGGTAAGAAGGGGCACTTCGCCGTGTTGTGCCAGGCCCGCGCAGTCACCGCTATCACCCCCACCCCCCTCTTTTACGGACAATGGGCGCTGCCATCCTTTTCAACACCCGCCATGTGCGGCCCATGGGCGCCGTCATTTTGTCCTCCCCAAGATCTTCAGGCGCCGCCATCTTTTCTCCCCCACGGCACATGGGCACCACCAGCATTCCAGGACCTGTGGCCCCTGGGCACCCCATCATCCGACACCAGCGATGACCAACCACGACTCGCTTCAGTGACCATCGACCAGTCTCGTTTGCACAACCTGGCCACCGCATCGACCAGCGTTAAGATCGACGGACATGTGACCTCTTGCCTGCTGGACTCCGGGAGCACCGAAAGCTTCATCCACCCGGATACGGTAAGGCACTGCTCCCTCGCGGTACACCCCACCAATCAAAGAATCTCCCTGGCCTGCGGATCCCATTCCGTGGTGATCCGGGGGTACTGTACGGTCACATTCACGGTCCAGGGCGTAGAATTCAGTGGCTTCCACCTCTACGTCCTCCCTAATCTCTGTGCTGCCCTACTACTCGGTCTGGACTTCCAGTGCAACCTCCAGAGTCTAACCCTGAAATTTAGCAGGCCCCTACCACCACTTACTGTGTGCGGCATCGCGACCCTAAAGGTCGATCCACCTTCCCTCTTCGCAAATCTAACCCCGGATTGCAAACCTGTCGCCACCAGGAGCAGACGGTACAGCACCCAGGACAGGACCTTCATCAGGTCCGAGGTCCAGCGGCTGCTTCGGGAAGGCATCATCGAGGCCAGCAACAGTCCCTGGAGAGTCCAAGTGGTAGGAGTTAAAACTGGGGAGAAACACAGAATGGTCGTGGACTACAGGCAGACCATCAATCGGTACACGCAGCTCGACGCGTACCCCCTCCCACGCATATCTGATATGGTCAATCAGAATGCACAGTACCGGGTCTTCTCAACTGTAGACCTCAAATCCGCCTACCACCAGCTCCCCATCCGTAAAGTGGACCGTCCATACACGGCCTTCGAGGCAGACGGTCGCCTCACTTCCTCATGGTTCCCTTCGGCGTCACCAACGGGGTCTCGGTCTTCCAAAGGGAGATGGACCGAATGATCGACCAGTACGGTTTGCGGGCCATCTTTCCGTACCTAGACAATGTCACCATCTGTGGCCATGATCAGCAGGACCACGATGCCAACCTTGTCAAATTTCTCCACACCGCCACTCTCCTAAACCTCACCTACAACAAGGAGAAGTGCATGTTCAGCACGAACCACTTAACCATCCTCGGTTATGTGGTCCAGAACGGAGTTCTGGGGCCTGAACCCCACCGCATGCGCCCCCTCATGGAGCTCTCCCTCCCCCACTGCCCCAAGGCCCTCAAACTCTGCCTGGGGTTCTTTTCATACTCTGCCCAGTGGGTCCCAAACTTTGCGGACAAGGCCCGCCCACTCATACAGTCCACCCATTTTCCCCTGACGGCCGAGGCTCAACAGGCCTTCGCCCGTATCAGAGCCGATATCGCCAAGGCCGGGATTCACGCAGAAGACGAGACGCTGCCCTTTCAAGTGGAAAGCGACGCATCAGATGTTGCCCTAGCCGCCACCCTCAATCCGGCAGGCAGACCTGTGGCATTCTTTTCCCGCACCCTTCATGTCTCAGAAATTCGGCACTCATCCGTTGAAAAAGAGGCCCAAGCTATAGTTGAAGCTGTGCGACATTGGAGGCATTACCTGGCCAGCAGGAGATTCACTCTCCTCACTGACCAACGGTCGGTAGCCTTCGTGTTCAATAACACACAGCAGGGCAAGATCAAGAATGATAAGATCTTAAGGTGGAGGATCGAGCTCTCCACCTACAATTACGAGATTTTGTATCGCCCCGGCAAGCTTAACGAGCCCCCAGATGCCCTATCCTGAGGTACATGTGCCAGCGCACAAGTAGACCAACTCCGGGCCCTGCACGACAGCCTTTGTCACCCAGGAGTCACACGGTTGTACCATTTTATAAAGGCCCACAATCTGCCCTGCTTCGTCGAGGAAGTACAGACAATCACCAGGGACTGCCAGGTCTGTGCGGAGTGCAAGCCGTACTTCTACCGGCCGGACCGTGCGCGCCTGGTGAAGGCCTCCCGCCCCTTTGAGTGCCTCAGCGTGGATTTCAAAGGGTCCCTCCCCTCCACCGACTGTAACACGTATTTTCTCAGTGTTTCTCGATGAGTACTCCAGATTTAGCACACTGTTTAGCACACTGGGCTAAATCGCTGGCTTTGAAAGCAGACCAAGGCAGGCCAGCAGCACGGTTCGATTCCCGTAACAACCTCCCCGAACAGGCGCCGGAATGTGTCGACGAGGGGCTTTTCACGGTAACTTCATTGAAGCCTACTCGTGACAGTAAGCGATTTTCATTTCATTCCCCTTCGCCATCCCATGCCCCGACATGACGTCTGCCACCGTCATCAAAGCCCTCAACACAATCTTTGCTCTGTTCGGTTTCCCCGCCTACATCCACAGTGACAAGGGATCCACATTCATGAGCGATGAGCTACGTCAGTTCCTGCTCAGCAGAGGTATCGCCTCCAACAGGACGACAAGCTATAACCCCCGGGGAAATGGACAGGTAGAGAGGGAGAACGGGACGGTATGGAGGGCCGTCCAGCTTGCCCTATGGTCCAGGAACCTCCCGGCCTCCCGCTGGCAGGAGGTCCTCCCTGATGCACTACAGTCCATCTGGTCACTACTGTGCACTGCTATGAATAACACACCCCATGAACGTCTCTTTGCCTTCCCCAGGACGTCCACATCCGGGGTGTTGCTCCCGACTTGGCTCGCAGCTCCAGGACCCATCCTTCTCCGTAGGCACGTCCGACTACACAAAGCGGATCCGTTGGTGGAGAGGGTGCAATTGCTCCATGCGAACCCCCAGTATGCCTACGTGGTGTACCCCGATGGCTGCCAGGATACTGTCTCCCTCAGGGACCTGGCACCAGCAGGTTCCCCACATACACCCCTCCGGCCTGGCGCCACCCTCCCCTCCCCCGGTGCTCCCAGCAGCAACCCCCCCCCCCCCCCCCACCTAGGACCATCTATCCTCCCCCTGCCCACGCCCGAGGATGAAGAGGATTTTGGCACGCTCCCGGAGTCACCGAAGACCAGACCAGTATCTGCATCGCCGCCACCAGTGCGTCGCTCCCAGTGACACATCAAGGCCCCGGACCGCTTAAATCTCTAATTGGTCCACTGGACTTCAAAAGACATTTTTTTTTCTCTCACAAAAATTGCATATGTAAAATTTAGTTGTTGTATATAATTCTCCACCACCCCCGCCGGACTCAATTTAAACAGGGGGTGAATGTGGTAAACCACTGTTGCACCTATATTAGGTGATGTATGGTAGGACCTGTACTACAGGTACGACGGTCATCCCTGCCTGCTGGCTCCGCACAGTAGGCGGAGTATGAATATGTGTGTCCTCCGTGCAGCAGCCATTTCGCCAGCTGCTGTGGGAGGCCACACATCTTAGAGCAAGAAAGCCTCAGTTGTATTCAACTCTCGTGCAATTGATCGTGTATCAGGGACCAAGCTCCATTATTCCAAGATATGTGTGAAATCTAGGCTGAGTGTAGTACTGAATAAGAGTTGCATTATTGGAGGTGCCATTAGGTCAACTGTTAAACATTCACCCAATCAGTTAGAGCCAAAAGAGCCATGGCACTATTCAAAGTAGAGCTGGTAATTTGTTAGTCCTGAGGGAGCACTTAAAACTAATTTGGCAGGGGTGGGAAGCAGGATATAATATTAGAAATGAGAAACAAGGTGCACAAAGGGATGGGAGAGACAGATAGCAGAGGAGTAAGACATAGCAAGTATTATGTGGGACCAGACTAAGACAAAATACAACAATTCCTAATTCGGGTTTACAATATGTGTATATAAAAAGAACATGCTTTGTGAAAATAGACAGTTTAAAATAAATTTTGCAATATTGACTTTGATTAAGTCATGACTGAGAAAATAAAGTGTACCAGAATTCTGAACTTTACATTTATCTGTCTTTGCCATTATTAATGTGCAGTATGTCATGCTCCATGTGACTACTTGTGCATATACGGTAGCACAATGGTTAGCACTGTTGCTTCACAGTGCCAGGGACCCAGATTCGATTCCCGCTTGGGTCACTGTCTGTGCGGTGTCTGCACCTTCTCCCCGTGTCTGCATGGGTTTCTTCCAGGTGCTCCAGTTTCCTCCCACAAGTCCCAAAAGACATGCTGTTAGGTGAATTGGGCATTCTGAATTCTCCCTCAGTGTACCCAAACAGACGCCGAGTGTGGTGACGGGGGGATTTTCACAGTAATTTCATTGCAGTGTTAATATAAGTCTCCTCGGGACACTAATAAAGATTATTATCATGTAAGTTAATTTTTCTTACCGGAAGGAAATAATTCAGCAACGCTACTATGTAAAATGGCATTACAATAAGCTGCCAAAATAAATCTAATGAATAGATATCTGGAACAGAAATATGAAATGTATCTTTTTATTGAATATCATCCCTATCTATGCTATTAGTTTGCATTATACTTTTTTGTATGATTTGTATTGCACTTTTCAGCCTGTTAAATGACTCTTAACTTTCAGTGTTACTTCACCTGTTAAAACCTGTCTCAGGAGATAAGACGTGGAAGTAATATTAAGTACTCTGTCACACTGACACCAAATTCCCACTTGCAAGTACACAGATTATCATTTTGGGATGAACCTAGCTCGGCAACCATTTTTCACTTTAGCCACAATGTGATGTGTAATCTTGTTTTCATTAGATAGTGTTGAATTATAATGATACAGAATTCTTCCTCCTCCCTGTTGTATGCCTGGATGAATAACTGTGATCCTTTGCTGCAAGACTGTATTATAATGTTGTACACTGGAGCAAAAGCAATCTTCATGCATGACAGAAGCCTGCATCTCCAGCAGCTTTCATCAATGAAGCATTTTTGACCTACTGAAGAAATGTACACTTCATCTTTAGCCTCACTATGTCTCATATGTAAAAGAAATAACAGCCGCGGTTCAGCCACCGCTCTGCGCCTGGCATGCATCGGGGTGAAGAGCGGGAGAGGGCAAAATCGAGATTTGCGTTGGGCACAAATGATTTTGCAATTCACGCGGCCCACTGCTGATGGCAAGTTCCAGATCTCGCCCAAAAATGGTGGGAACATCATTAACCCTAATTTACACTCATTTCAATCTCATTACCAAAATTGAAGTCGAATGCAGCGGCCTCCCAGAAACTAAATGACTCGCAATGCCAGAAGTCACGTGGGTGTTGTTTCGTACTTTTAATACATTTCGTGCGTTGGTGCAGATTCGATGGGCCATAGGGCCTCTTCTGCGCTGTATTATTCTGTGATTCTGTGAGTATTCGTTTTCAAAAACGTGAAGCTTGCATGATGGCTCCTAAGGGAAAGTGAGGAGGTGAGTGGCCATTTTCTGGCATGCAGCTCAAGGGCACCAGAATTGCCGGCCTAGTGCGTGGTTGTGGACCCTTCAGGGAGGTTGGGCTTGGTTGGGGGGGACTGAACCAGGGGTCGCCCCTGGGCTGGGGTTGAGGGACTTTGCATCTGTGAGGCCTTCAAGCCAACTTTAAATATTGTTGAGACCCATAAGCGGGGCAATCACAGCTGCTGCCTGTTTGTCGTACCAAACTCTTCCAAGACAGAGCCAAGCTGAAGCTTCTCTCCTGAAGTTCATTTCAACCCCTTTGACTGTGAACACCTCTAGCTTCACAGCTGAAGGCTGGTTCAAATGAGGAATTAGTCTAGTTAGTTCTGAGAGCACTTCATGCTCCTCAACTCTCAAGTGTCTTCTCAAAGGCACAGGTGTCATGTCTCAGAGGATGTTTAATGAACTGCATGTTCAGCAAACATTGATGCCTGAACAGTGTGCCTGTACCTCGGAGCATCAGCACCATAGAGGCAGCTGCAAACAATCAAAGACTAAAGAGCCCGGCTTCACCACTGAGGATCACCTCGCGACCAAAGGGTGGACTCTGGATGAGCGGAGGGCATCTGAGCACGGCCTCCCTAATGCTCCCGGCAGAGGTCTGGGATCTAGGGGCTTCTGATCTGCCGGGGACGAATGTGCAGAGCAAGGTTTGCCATTCAAAACTGAGAGAAGGTGGGAGAGTCATGGTAATGGTGGGGGAGGTTTGAGGGTCCCGGGATGGAAGCTCTAACAGATTCTCAGTCTCTGTCCTTCTCCAATTCCTTCCAGATAAAATTATATTTGCTGGTGTAGAGCCCGTAGAGGCTGCCCTCGCTGTGCGTCTGGCAGCTGAGGCGGGCAGATGTCGCAGAAGGCAGCAGCAACAATGCAAGCTGGAGGCAGCACCTCCTGTGCAGGGGGCTGTTGCACATCCTGAAGACCAGGCCATCCATCAGGCTGAGGAGGGAGCCAGAAGGGGAGGTCAACAATGGTCCAAGATATATAGGCGTTATTGGTCATTCCATGAGCTGGATTCTCCGCAGGCTGGATTCTCCTTTTTGCCAGCTGCCCAGGGGTTTCATGACGGCATCGGGCTGACCCACAATGGGAATGTGGCGTGGTGGGTGGAGAAACTCGTCCCATATACTTCAGAAGACTCCGCCTCAGCAGAGAGACAGTGTGGCATCGGTACCACATCCTTGTAGACATGGTAACCTGTGGTGGAGGAGGAGGACATCCTCTCCCGGTAGCCTTGTAGGACACTGCAGCCCTCAAATTCTATGTCACTGTGTCATTCCAGAGCTCATGGAGGGACCTGTATGGCAAATCCTAATCTCCCACCCTGAGGCACATCCGGGAGGTGTTGGATCTTCCATATGCCCATATCAGACTATATCAACTTCGACCTGGGTGAGGCACATCAAGATGCACGGGCTGCAGGATTTGTCTCCATCTCTGTGATGCACCACGCCCAGGGGGCGATCGATGACACACGTGTCACTCTGCGAGCTCTGGGGCATCAGGAGTTGCCCTATACTAACAGGAAGGTGTTCCCCTCCCTGAATGCTCAGATTCTGCGTGACCACTGCCTCCAAATCATGCACGCGTGTGTCCACTATCCCTGGAGCGTTCAAGACAGCTACATCCGGTGTCTTCGAGACCCCAGGCTGACGGGCTGGCTCGTGAGAGACAAGTGATACCTGCTGATAACGTGGCTGATGGCACCATTGAGTTGAGTGAGACTGAGGCGGAGGGACCTTGACCACACTAGCCATGTCCTGCAGTACAATCCCCAGAGGATCTCCTGTGGTTTCTGTGCCCTCCACAATCTGGCACAGCAGCGGGACAAGATGATGCTGGAGGAGGAGGCAGTGGGGCAAGGGTTCATCTGAGCAGGAAGAGGAGAGACTGGAGGATGAGTCGAGGAGGAGCCGAAGGATGGAGGGCAGACTGCGGTGAGGGTCCAACATATGAGGAAGACCAGGAAAGCCCTCGCCATCTCCAGATTCTCCCAAGGCTATGCTGTGTCCGTCAGCTCAACACCTCCCCAACTCCCTATTTCTTTCCTCCCCCACCAATCTTCCTCCCCTCATTTCTCTCCCCATCCTCTCCCATTTCCCCCCATTTCCCTCCCCCCGACCATCCTGTTCTCCCTCCAAGGGTCTGTGTAACATCGCTCCGAGGTGATGGGCCTGCGTTGGCACTGTCAGTGGGTCACTATACAAGGCAGGAGAATGCTGATCACTCTCTGTGAGGAAAGTACTGGTGCTTCTCAGTTTCTGCTGAAGTCTGACTCTGTCTTTCTGCTGACAGCGTGCTCACACCCATCCACTGAACAGGTAAAAGAAGAATGGAGTACTCAGCATTGCAGACCGAATGAGGTCGTGAATGCATTTGTAACAATGGTTAAACAATCAAGGGATGTGTCATGATTTCCACTCATGTATATCATGAGATGCAGACAGGCAGGGATTGACACACAGGATAACCAATAAACACACACGACACAGAACAACCAATCACCAGTCAGGACACGACCACTATAAAGCCCACAGGGCATTAAGGCTCTCTCTCTCTCTCACAGGACACGGCTAGGGAGATAGTCACAGTGCACAGGCCAATGAACATCATCACCATTTGGTAGAGAGCTTGTCTGTTCAAGCCAGTAGGAGGTTATCAGTTAGGTTAATAGAGTGTCAACCCACAGCAGAGTATCTACAGCTATCAGCAAGATCAATAAAACAATGTTGGACCATTTCCTGTGTCAGAAGCCTGTTTCTAGTTTCACTGTATCCAGTTGCAGTCGACGTTTGACCAACTCAGATAACACATCATAGTACCAGGGAGAAATTAATTCTAACGAACCTACCTGACGACCAGAAAGCAGCCATCCAACGGCATGGAAAAGATCCAGCCTCCTCCGCAACTCCGGATCTCCGGCAATCTCGGTGCCAACTGGAAAGTCTTCAAACAGAAGTTCCTCCTGCATGTTGAGGCCTCGGGGATCACGCCATCCACATCCATAACTCGCTCACATTTGCCGAAGGCGAAGACAAGACGTAGTTCAAGACAGTTCTGCTGAAATTTGATGCACAATCAATTGTACAAAGTCTAAGGTTGGATACAACTGTGGCTTTATTGCAGTAAGATGTGTGGCCTCCCACAGCAGCTGGCGAAATGGCTGCCGAATAGAGGACACGCTCCTGCTACTGGGCGGAGCCAGCAGGCCGGGGCTACCGGCGAACCTGTAGTACAGGTCTTACCTTACATCACCTAATACAGGTGTAACAGTGGTTTACCACATTCACCCCCTGTCAAAAATGAGTCTGGCGGGGGTGTGGAGAACTATATACAGTAATGAATTCATGTACAGTGTTTTATCAGGGAAAAGAAAAAAAAATGACCTTTGAGAGTCCGGTGTCAGTTAGAGATTCAACTGGTCTGGTGCCTTGACGTTCCGCTGGGAGAGACGTAGCGGTGGCAGCGATGTCGATGCTGGCGATGTCGATGCTGGCCTGATGTTGGATGACTCTGGTAGTGTGCAAAATCCTCTTCATCCTCTGGCGTGGGCAGGGGAAGGAGGGATGGTCCTGGTGGGGTTAATGTTGGGAGCGCAGGGAGAGGGGAGGGTGGCGCCGGGCCAGAGAGGTGTGTGTGGTGGTATGATTAACATAGCTGCCTGCCATTGGTGCAGAACACCGGCTTACCATTGGCCCTGGTCGATCATGTGCCTCTCGACCGATTGGTTGAGACCAGTCATGTGACGGCTCCCCGATTGGTCGAGGGGCTGAGTTAACCCCGCCTCCAGGGCGGGGTATAAATACCCAGTACTCCCAGCGGTCGCCCATTTACTGTAATCGACCGCAGGGCTAACATATCGCTGATCAAAGCCATACTTTTGTACAGCAACTCGTCTCGCGTTCAATTGATGGTACATCAATTTAATCAGCTAGAATTTTGAAGATGGAGCTCCGGATCAAGCTCGAATGCCTCCGCATCAGCCCGCAAACTCAGAATGCATTGGAAATCTTCAAACATTGTCTGGCGTGTTTCGATGGTTACCTGGCGTCCGCACGCAGCCCCCCCCACCATGGCACAGAAGCTCCACATCCTCCATTCCAGCGTGGGCATGGCGGCCTACGCGATGATAGGGGAGGAAAAAGATTACGACGCGGCCATGGATAAGCTGAATGGACAGTTTCTTAAGCCGGTAAACAGAGTGTTCGCCTGACATCTGCTGGCTACCAGACAACAGCTCCCCGGTGAGTCCTTAGACGATTTTTACCAGGCCCTCGCTGTCCTGGGGAGGATTTGCACCTGCCTCCAAGTTTCAGCCACGGAGCACATGGAACTTTTGATTAGAGATGCTTACGTGGCTGGGAAGCAGTCTGCTGCTATCCACCAGCGGATGCTGGAGAAAGACGACCTCAGCCTAACTGAGGCACGGACTCTCTCCACCTCCCTGGAGGTCGCCGACTTAAACGTCTGCGCCTATGTCCCCAGCCACGCTGCAGCGCCCTGGGCCTCCTGGCACGCTTCCCCACCGCCATCCGCCACTCCCGACCCCTCTCAGGCCTGCCCCGACAAGTCCACGGGGCCCCGCTGCTATTTCTGTGGGTTCTCCAAACACCCTCGCCAACGCTGCCCGGCCCGCTCTGCCCTCTGTAAGAGCTGCGGGAAGAAGGGCCATTTTTCATCGGTCTGCCAGGCCAAATCGGTCGCTGCTGTGCCGCGTAGCGACCGGGGATCCCCCCCTCTGGGTCTTTCCGGGCCCTTCCAGCGCACCGCGCCGATCTCTGCCCCTCGCCCCCGGGCCCCTGCGCCCAGCCTGCGCGCCTCTCCGCCCCCGCTCTCAGCCGCTCGAATCGGCCCGCCGGCACCACTAACCCCACCTCCAGCAACCACGAGGTTCCCACGAGCGCCGCCATCTTGGGCCCCGGACGCCACGTGCGGGTCCTGGGTGCCGCCATCTTGGGCGCCGACTCCACGTGCGGGTCCAGGGCGCCGCCATCGTGGGGCCCCGACTCCACGTGTGGGTCCTGGGTGCCGCCATCTTGGGGCCCCTACTCCACGTGCGGATCCTGGGCACCGCCATCCTGGACTGGCACACAAGGTCCTGCCAGCACCTACTCGGCCGACGACGACTACAACGATGGATCTTCTCCACGGCTTGCGGCCATTCAACTCGACCAGTCACGTCCACGCACGCTCGCCAAAACAACGACGCTGATTCCCCTCAACGGCCATAAGACGGGCTGCCTGCTGGACTCCGGGAGCACGGAAAGCTTCGTTCACCCTGCCACGGTAAGACGCTGCGCGCTCCCTGTCTATCCGGTAAAACACAAAATCGGGTTAGCCTCAGGTTCGCACTCCGTCCGCATCACCCGCTGCTGCATTGCGGACCTCACAGTCCAAGGGAAGGTTTTTAAAAATGATAAACTCCTTGTCCTCCCTGACCTTTGTGCACCGGCACTCCTAGGACTGGACTTCCACTGCAAACTGCAGAGCTTGACCTTCCAATTCGGCGGCCCTATACCTCCCCTCACTGTCTGCAGCCTCGCGTCCCTCAAAGTGGACCCCCCCTCCTTGTTTGCTAATCTCACCCCCGATTGCAAACCCGTCGCGACCCGGAGCAGACGGTACAGCGCCCAGGACCGGACCTTCATCAGGTCCGAGGTCCAGAGGTTGCTGAAGGAAAGGGTCATCGAGGCCAGCAACAGTCCCTGGCGAGCCCAAGTGCTGGTGGTCCGGACTGGGAAGAAATACCGGATGGTCATCGACTACAGCCAGACCATCAACCGGTTTACGCAACTGGAGGCGTATCCTCTCCCCTGTATTTCCGCCATGGTAAACGAGATCGCGAAATACAAAGTCTTCTCCACTGTGGACCTCAAGTCCGCCTAGCGGGCAGCACGGTAGCATGGTGGTTAGCATAAATGCTTCACAGCTCCAGGGTCCCAGGTTCGATTCCCGGCTGGGTCACTGTCTGTGCGGAGTCTGCACGTCCTCCCCGTGTGTGCGTGGGTTTCCTCCGGGTGCTCCGGTTTCCTTCCACAGTCCAAAGATGTGCGGGTTAGGTGGATTGGCCATGCTAAATTGCCCGTAGTGTCCTAAAAAGTAAGGTTGGGGGGGGGGGGAGGGAAGGGGGGAGGGGTGGGAGGGGTTGTTGGGTTACGGGTATAGGGTGGATACGTGGGTTTGAGTAGGGTGATCATTGCTCGGCACAACATCGAGGACCGAAGGGCCTGTTCTGTGCTGTTCTATGTACCTGCTCCCCATCCGCGCGAGTGACCGCAGGTACACCGCGTACGAGGCTGATGGGCGCCTCTACCACTTCCTCAGGGTTCCATTCGGTGTCACAAATGGGGTCTCGGTCTTCCAACGGGAGATGGACCGAATGGTCGACAAGTACAGATTACGGGCTACCTTCCCGTACCTCGATAATGTCACCATCTGCGGCCACGACCAGCAGGACCATGACACCAACCTCCGAAAATTTCTCCAAACCGCAAAACTCCTTAACCTCACTTACAATAAGGATAAGTGCGTGTTTAGCACCGACCGTCTAGCCATCCTCGGCTACGTAGTGCGTAACGGAGTGATAGGCCCCGACCCCGAACGCATGCGCCCCCTGACGGAACTCCCTCTTCTCAATACCCCCAAATCCCTCAAACGCTGCCTGGGTTTCTTCGCTTACTACGCCCAATGGGTTCCCAATTACGCCGACAAGGCCCGTCCCCTCATTCAGTCCACGACCTTCCCGCCGTCGTCGGAGGCCTGCCAGGCCTTTAGCTGCATCAAAGCGGACATCGCAAAGGCCACAATGCGAGCCATCAACGAGTCCCTCCCCTTCCAGGTCGAGAGCGATGCATCAGAAGTAGCTCTGGCGGCCACCCTGACCCAAGCGGGCAGACCCGTGGCCTTCTTCTCCAGAACCCTCCAGGCTTCCGAACTCCGCCACCCCTCTACGGAAAAGGAAGCCCAGGCCATAGTCGAAGCTGTGCGACATTGGAGGCACTATTTGGCTGGCAGGAAGTTTACCCCCCTCACAGACCAACGGTCAGTGGCCTTCATGTTCGACAATGCACAGAGGGGCAAGATTAAGAACGACAAGATCTTACGGTGGCGAATCGAGTTGTCCACGTACAACTATGATATCTTGTATCGTCCTGGGTAGCTCAATGAGCCTCCTGATGCCCTGTCCCGCAGTACCTGCGCCAGTGCGCAGATAGACCACCTCAGCTCCCTCCACGCGGACCTCTGCCATCCAGGGGTGACCCGTTTCTACCACTTCATAAAGGCCCGCAACCTGCCCTTCTCCATCGAGGAAGTCAGGACATTAACCCGTGACTGCCACATCTGCGCAGAGTGCAAACCGCACTTCTACCGCCCCGAGCGCGCGCATCTGGTCAAAGCATCCCGCCCCTTTGAACATCTCAGCATTGACTCCATGGGGCCCCTTCCCTCTAGCAACCGCAACATTTACTTCCTGACGGTAATCGATGAATACTCCCGCTTCTCCTTCGCCATTCCCTGCCCCGACATGACCACATCGACCGTCATTAAGGCCCTCCTCTCCATCTTCTCCCTGTTTGGCTACCCCGCATACATACATAGCGATCGGGGGTCCTGCTCAACAGGGGCATTGCCTCTTGCAGGACGACCAGCTATAACCCTCGGGGTAACGGACAGGTCGAGCGGGAGAATGGCACCATCTGGAAGACCATACTACTGGCCCTCCGGTCCAGAGATCTCCCTATTTCCCGATGGCAAGAGGTTATCCCCAATGCCCTACATTCTATCCGCTCACTCCTCTGTACCGCAACTAATCAGACACCTCATGAACGTCTTCTTGTTTTCCCCAGGAAGTCGTCCTCCGGATCCCCTCTCCCGACGTGGCTGGCCTCCCCCGGACCCATCTTGCTCCGGAAGCATGCGCGGGTGCACAAGTCCGACCCGTTGGTGGAACAAGTCCAGTTACTCCACGCTAACCCGCAGTGTGCGTACGTGGAGTACCCCGACGGTCGGCAGGACACGGTCTCCCTCCGGGACCTGGCACCCGCCGGCGTGCGGCCCTCCCCCCTTCACCACAGACCCCCCCCTGTTCTTTTTCCCCCAGCGCCCCACCCAGGCCACCCCTCCCCCATCCATGGCGTCTCCACCACCAGCACGGGTTATGGAGACAGTTCAAGGACCATCGCTCCCGGACTCCAGGACATCAGCGGAACCACCACCATCGGCTGAACCAGCGTCACCAACTCCACTGCGACGGTCTGCCAGAACGTCACGGGCAACAAAAAGGCTGATCGAGTCCATTTAACTTTCAAACACCACCATAAACCTTGTATGGACAGTATGTACTGCTGTTAAATGTCTGGGCCAGTGGGAAGCCAAGGATACATTTTTTTTTCTCCTTCTCTCGCTACTACTCATACCAGCAGTTCTCCCCCCCCCCCCCCAACTCTCATTGACCCCCCCCCCCCAACCCGGCTTCTTTCTCTGCAAGGGGTGAATGTGGTGGTATGATTAACATAGCTGCCTGCCATTGGTGCAGAACACCGGCTTACCATTGGCCCTGGTCGGTCATGTGCCTCTCGACCGATTGGTTGAGACCAGTCATGTGACGACTCCCCAATTGGTCGAGAGGCTGAGTTAACCCCTCCTCCGGGGTGGGGTATAAATACCCAGTACTCCCGGCGGTCGTCCATTTACTGTAGTCGACCGCAGGGTTAACATCTAACTGATTAAAGCCATACTTTTGTACAGCAACTCGTCTCGCGTTCGATTGATGGTACATCAGTGCGTATGGGTGGAACCTGCTGGTGCCAGGTCCCTGAGGGAGACAGTATCTAGGCGGCCGTCGGGCTAAGCCACATGGGCATACTGGGGGTTGGCATGGAGCAAGTGCACCCTATCCACCAACGGGTCTGCCTTGTGGAGTCGGACGTGCCAACGGAGCAGGACCAGTCCTGGAGCTGCGAGCCAAGTGGGGAGCGACACCACAGATGTGGACTTCCTGGGGAAGGCAAAAATACGTTCATGGGGTGTGTTATTCGTAGCGGTGCACAGTAGTGACCGGATGGAGTGTAGTGCATCAGGGAGGACCTCCTGCCAGTGAGAGGCTGGGAGGTTCCTGGACCATAGGGTCCATAGGGTCCCATGGATGACCCTCCATACCGTCCCGTTCTCCCTCTCTACCTACCCGTTTCCCCGGGGATTATAGCTGGTCGTCCTGCTGGAGGCGATACCCCTGCTGAGCAGGAATTGATGCAGCTCATCACTCATGAATGAGGATCCCTGTCACTGTGGATGTAGGCGGGGAAACCGAACAGGGCGAAGATTGTGTTTGAGGCTTTGATGATGGTGGCAGACATCATATCGGGGCATGGGATGGCGAAGGGTAATCTGGAGTACTCATCGACCACACTGAGAATATACGTGTTATGGTCGGTGGAGGGGAGGGGCCCTTTGAAATCCACGCTGAGGCATTCAAAGGGGCAGGAGGCCTTCACCAGGCGCGCATGGTTCCGCCGGTAGATGTGCAGATTGCACTCCGCACAGACCTGGCAGTCCCTGGTGACTGTCTGTACTTCCTCGACGGAGTAGGGCAGATTGCGAGCCTTGACAAGATGGTACAATCGTGTGACCCCCGGGTGACAAAGGCTGTCGTCTAGGGCCGGGAGTCGGTCTTCTTGTGCGCTGGCACATGTACCTCGGGATAGGGCGTCTGGGGGCTCGTTGAGTTTGCCGGGATGATACAAAATCTCGTAATTATAGGTGGAGAGCACAATTCTCCACCGCAAGATTTTATCGTTTTTGATCTTGCCCCGCTGCATGTTGTTAAACATGAAGTCGACCGACCGTTGGTCAGTGAGGAGAGTGAATCTCCTGCCGGCCAGATAATGCCTCCCATGCCACACAGCTTCAACGATAGCTTGGGCCTCCTTTTCGACGGACGAGTGCCGAATTTCTGAGGCATGAATGGTGCGGAAAAGAATGCCACGGATCTGCTGCCTAATTGAGGGTGGCGGCAAGTGCGACGTCTGATGCATCACTTTCTACTTGGAAGGGCAGTGTCTCGTCTACTGCGTGCATCCCGGCCTTGGCTATATCAGCTCTGATACAGGCGAAGGCCTGTTGTGCCCCAACCACAAGGGGCAAGTGGATGGACTGAATGAGTGGGTGGGCCTTGTCCGCATAGTTTGGGACCCACTGGGTGCAGTAGGAGAAGAACCCAGGCAGCGTTTGAGGGCCTTGGGGCAGTGGGGGAGGGGAAGCTTCATGAGGGGGAGCAAGCGGTCGGGATTGGGCCCCAGAACTCTGTTTTAGACCAAATAGCCGAAGATAGCTCAGCGGGTTGTGCTGAACAGCTGGGGCAGCCGTCTATTGGGTACACAAGGGATAGGAGGGGTGAGCCGCTCGGCCAAAGGGGTAGGCCTGAGCATTATGTGAGGCGACTGTCATGGAGAGTGCTAGCTTTTTAGTCTCAGCTAGGTCGAGCGTGGCCCCTTCTAGCAGTCTTTGGCGTATAAAGTCCGACACAATCCCTGTTACAAACGCATCGCGCATAAGAAGGTTGAAATGTTCGGTGGCCATAACGGCCTGACAGTCACAGTCCCGGATGAGTGAAATTAGGGCCCGCCAGAAGTCTTCTATGGACTCACCAGGGAGTTGAGAGCGAGTGGTGAGTACGTGCCTGGCGAAGAGTGTGTTCGTTTTCTCTGCGTAGTTTTCTTTGAGGAGTGCCATGGCGTCTGCGTAGGTCGGGGTGTCCTGGATCAGCGGAAAAACGTTGGAACTCAACCTTGAGTACAGGATTTGTATCTTCTGAGCCTCCATCAGAGGGGTGGTCGCTGAGTTGATATAGGCCTCAAAGCAAGCTAGCCAGTGATTAAAGTCCTTTTTGGCGTCACTTCATCCAGCTGCAAGCGATGTGGTTTGATTCAGAGGTCCATCTTTTAGAAAACCTTACTCCAATAAATTGATGCACGATCAATTGTACAAAGACTAAGGTTGGATACAACTGTGGCTTTATTGCGGTAAGATGTGTGGCCTCCCACAGCAGCTGGCCAAATGGCTGCTGAATAGAGGACACGCTCCTCCTACTGGGCGGAGCCAGCAGGCCGGGGCTACCGGGGAACCTGTAGTACAGGTCTTACCTTACATCACCTAATACAGGTGTAACAGTGGTTTACCACAAAATTCAACAGCCACTGCGACATTGAGGTAAATAAGAGCTTTGAACGGTACATCTTCCAACAGAGGCTTCAGGGTAAGGATTAACCTTTTCAGTCCTTCTTGACGCATCTCCGCATCCTAGCGCAGTCATGTAATTATGACTTGACGGCTGATTCCATGATCCGGGATCAGATCGTTTTTGGGGTCCAGTTCGGCTCCCTGCGGGAGCAGCTCCTCAAAATCAAACAGTTGACCCTCTCCGTCGCTATCGAAACGTGCGTTGTCCATGAGCATTCCAGAAATCGTTACTCCCACATCAGGGTGGCAGAAAATGCAAAACTTGCCTCCCATGAGGCAGAAAGGGTGCAGGCCATCGCAAAAAGGCAAGCCTGAGCATCGAGGAAAGTGGCCGTTTCGCGCGCTTTTCCCAGGTCCCTGCGCATGCGCGCCTTGACTGGGTGGACGAGGAGGCCAAAGACCGTAATGCACATGTGCGAACGTCGACTGACCACACTGCGCATGCGCGATGGCGCACAGAACGCGCTGACGCCAACGTCATGACCTGTCCAAATTGTGCCCATTTAAAACGGCAATGTCCAGCCAAAGGAAGGCGATGTCTACAGTGTGAAAGCCTGGGCACTACGCGGTCTTCTGCAGGTCCACTCCACCGAGCAACAGCCAGCGATCCCAGCTGCATCGCAGACATGTCCGCTGCGTACAACAAGGCATGCAGGATTCGGATCCCGACAGCCCAACGGACCCCGATGCTGACTGCCTCAAGTCTCCATATCGGATGAGCATAATCACCACGTGCAAGCTGACCTCCATCGTGCCCGCAAACCGCCTTTCAATCCTGAGTGTGGATCCTGACGACGAGTGCTGTGATCACGGTCAACCAGTCTCGCATCCGATTTAAGTTGGACACTGGCGCATCTACAAACCTCATATCACAGTCGGACCTTGACAGCATCCGAGACCAATCTAGCATTCTTCCACCAGCCTATCAACTCCTGGACTACAATGGCAATGCCATAGCTGCCAGTGGATCATGTCAGCTAGGTGTATCTCACAGGGCAATCAAGGAGACGTTACGATTCAAGATCGTCTGGCCTGACAAGGCATCCCTGTTCGGTGTTCGCACATGCAAACTCCTAAATCTGGTCCAGCACGTCCATGCCATGTCCTCGACACCGATGACTGCCTCGCCCAATGTAAATCTCCAGGCTGAGATAGACGACATTCTCACGCAATACCACGTGTTTGATGGAATGGGCATGCTCCCATATCGTTGCAGGATATTACTCAAACCGAATGCCATCCCAGTCATCCATGCACCACGCCGGGTGCCGGCTCCTCTAAAGGATCATCTGAAACGCAGTTATGAGAGCTCCGAGAACAGGGTATCATCTCAAAGGTCGCAGAAACAACAGACTGGGTCAGCTCCATAGTCTGCATCAAGAAACCCTCTGGTGAACTCCGCATCTGCATTGATCCCAAAGACCTGAATCGCAACATCATGCGCGAGCACTACCCGATCCCGAAGCGTGAAGAGTTAACCTGTGAGATGGCTCATACCAAATTCTTTACCAAGCTGAACGCCTCCCATGGGTTCTGGCAGATACAGCTGGACGAGTCCTGTCGGAAGCTGTGCACGTTTAACACTCCGTTCGGCAGGTATTGCTACAACCGCATGCCTTTTGGTATCATCAGCTTCTGAAATATTTCATTGCATAATGGAGCAAATGATTGGACATTGAGGAGGTGCGAGTCTATGTGGACGACGTGATCATCTGGTTCACGACGCCCGAGGATCATATCGTTCACCTCAAACAAGTTTTCCAGAGGATACATCAAAACGGCCTCCAGCTCAACATGGGCAAATGCTCTTTTGGTAGGTCCGCTATCAAGTTTCTGGGTGACCACATTTCACAGCAGGGTGTGCAACCTGACATTGACAAGGTGCTGGCAATCAATGTTACGAAGACCCCAGAGGACAAAAAGGCAGTCCTCCATTTCCTCGGGATGGTAAATTTTCTCGGGAAAGTCATTCCCAATATGGCATCCCACACTACAGCCCTCCGGCATCTCGTAAAAAAGTCGACAGTGTTCCAGTGGCTTCCCGCACATCAAGCGGAGTGGCTTGAGCTGAAGGCGAAGCTCACCACAGCCCCAGTACTGGCATTCTTTGACCCAACCAAGGATACCAAGATATCCACAGACGCAAGCCAGGACGGCATTGGGGCGGTGCTCCTCCAGTGAGACGACTCCTCATCCTGGGCTCCAGTGGCATACGCCTCCAGGGCCATGACTCCGACCGAACAACGGTATGCCCAGATCGAAAAGGAGTGCTTGGGTCTCCTGACAGGAATAGTCAAATTTCATGACTACATATACAGCCTGCCAAAGTTCACGGCGGAAACAGACCACAGGCCTTTAGTCCACATAATCCAGAAGGATTTAAATGACATGACACCTCGGCTGCAGTGAATTCTTCTTCGTCTCCGCCGATATGACTTCAAACTCGTCTACACACCGGATAAGGAGCTGATCATCGCCGATGCCCTAATCTGATCCATCCCCATGCTGTGTGAACAGGGCGACTTCATTCGCCACATTGAAGCACAGGTGCAGCTGTGTGCCAGCAACATCCCAGCCACTGATGAACGAGTTGTCCAAATACGCGAAGTAACTGCCAAAGATCTTCTACTGCAGGGCGTGATGAAGCACCTCGCCCATGGATGGCAAAAGGGGCAGTGCCCCCAGTTCTTCAACGTTAAGAACGAGCTAACGGTTGTTGAGGGGATCCTTCTTAAACTAGATAGAATCGTTATTCCCCAAAGCATGCGAGCTATGGTGCTCAGACAGATCCATGTGGGTCACCTTGGGGTTGAGAAATGTCGACGCAGAGCTCAGCAGACAGTTTACTGGCCTGGCATCAGCCAGGACATTGCCAACATGGTCCTCAACTGCACAACATGCCAGCCATTTCAAACAGCTCAGCCCAAGGAAACGCTGCAACAGCACAAGATCATTACCTCTCCGTGGTCCAAGGTGGGGATAGACCTCTTTCAGGCAAATGGGCGAGATTACGTGCTCTTGGTCGACTACTTCTCCAGCTACCCAGAAGAGATTAAACTATCAGAACTCACGTCCAAGTCCGTCATCAACGCCTGCAAAGAGACGTTTGCCAGGCACGGAATACCACTCACAGTAATGACTGACAACGGTCCATGTCTCTACAGCCAAGACTGGTCCGAATTTGCACGATTCCACCACTTCAGTCATACCACATCCAGTCCCCATTACCCGCAATCAAACGGGAAGGCCGAGAAAGGGGTCCATATTGTCAAGCGGTTGCTGTGCAAGGCTGAAGACTCAGCCTCGGATTTCAACCTGGCGCTATTGGCATACAGGGCAACCCCTCTGTCGACTGGTTTATCTCCAGCGCAGATGCTCATGAACTACAACCTGAGGACGATTGTTCCAGCCATCCATGTTCCAGACCTTGACCACCTCACAGTGCTGCAGAAAGTGCAGCGATCCAGGGACCACCAGAAGATCATGTATGATGCTCATGCCACAGATCTGCCTGCCCTGGCTCCAGACGATGTTGTTCGTGTCCAGTTGCCTGAGGGAGGTTGGTCAGCCCCAGCTGTTGTCGTCAGACAGGCTGCCCCCAGGTCTTTCATTGTTCAAATGGCTGATTGCTCTATTCTACGGTGCAACAGGAGGGCGCTGTGCAAAGTTCCCTGCCCACCACCTGACCGCACTTCTCCGCTTGTCATCATGTCTCCTCCGGACATCTTGCACCACGAGGCCACCGATCGGGCAGCGATCCAGCCTGTCCAGCCTGTACCACCCTCCACCTCTGAGGCAATTGACAAGAATTCATCGCCCGCCACAAAGACTGAATCTATAGACTTAAATCTTGTAAATTTTGTTCAGTTTGCTCTGTATCTGCACGATAGGCACCTTCCCACGTACATATGTTCATTCATTCACCACTTGTATATAATCATGCATGTACATACAGTCACGTTCCAAAGTGTATTTAAAAAAGGGGGGATGTCATAATATCCACTCATGTATATCATGATATGCAGACAGGCAGTGATTGACACACATGATAGCCAATAAACACACATAACACAGAACAACCAATCACCAGACAGGACACCACCAGTATAAGCCCACAGAGCATTAAGACTCTCCCTCTCTCACAGGACACAGCTACGGCGATAGTTAGAGTGCACAAGCCAGTGAGTATCATCTCCATGTGGTGGAGAGCTAGTCTGGTCAAGCCAGTAGAAGGTTATCAGTTTGGTTAATAGAGTGTCAACCCACAGCAGATTATCTACAGCAATCAGCAGGTTCAATAAAACAGTGTTGGACCATCTCCTGTGTCAGAAACCTGTTTCTAGTTTCACTGCATCCAGTTGCAGTCGATGTTAGACCAACTCAGATAACACATCAGGCTGGATTCTCCGATCCCCCAGCTGCTTGTTTCTCGGTGGCTCGCCATTCGCTGGTGACGCCATTCACTACTCCTGCTGTTTATCAAATAGATTTCCCATTGATGCCACCCCACACAGCCGGGAAAGCCGAGGGCAGGGGCACGCTTCCAACAGGAAGAGGGAATCCCAACGACTGGAGAATTCCAGCCCAAATATTTTAATCTTGGTACAGCGAAAGTTATAGAAACTCGCAGATAGTAAAAGGAATGGCGCATGTCCCTTTAAATCTTCTTTTAAACCCAATCCCATTTTTCACTCTGGTGCACAGCTCACTCACAGCTCTACTGTCTGGAGAAGGGTTTATGTACATAAAATCAGATCTTATCCCATATGTACACATACCACTCCAATGCCCACTAAATGAAACTTGCCGAATATAGAGACCTGGGGCCAGTCAACATCAGAAGATATCTTGCAACACTGATTCAACTCTCCAAGTGACGTTATCATCCACTGCTTCATCCCTGCAGAGGTGAATACACACTTAATAATTAATACTATTCTTTTTAATTGTCAAAAAAGATTATGCTCAACAGCAGCTGAGTGTGTTGGCAAATATATTCAGCTTTTGGCAGTTTCAGCTATCAGCACTCATGGGTTTATGCACTGAGGTAACTTGTTGAATATTTAAAAAATTTCACAGCTTACCTGCTGCATGACTTTTGTCTTATTTGTGGGTATGTGAAACATGAGCCATTTTCTCTGTTTAGATTTTAAGTCATTGTAGAAATATGTTATTTATACAGTTGTACTTCACATTAATCTCTTAAATGACACTAAAGGGTCATAAAGGATGCAATACAAAGCAGTAATGAATAAAGTCCAGTCTTTATGTATGTAGAATGCTTCATTATGCCAGGAAACAGTAAGGTTTACTGAAGTATGCTGGAGTCAAGAGTCCTCTTGTTTCCTAATGCAGCTTCTGAGGTGCAGAGACCCACAATATGAGTCACAGAGAGAGCTTGGAGGATCAAATGAATGAAAACTGCTTATTGTCACAAGTAGGCTTCAAATGAGGTTACTGTGAAAAGCCCCTAGTCGCCACATTCCGGTGCTTGTTCGGGAAGGCTGGTACGGGAATTGTGCTGCTGGCCTCCTTTCAAAGCCAGCAATTTAGCCTTCTGCTAAACCAGCCCCTGGTTTAGGAATGATAATTACTATCAGAAATAACTAAGACCATAGAGGTACAAACCTTCATACTTTGCAACCAGATCATTTTCTCATTCCAACAAGGTGATGTCAAAATTGTTCATATATTGCAATGTACAGCATGGGTGAATAACCCTCAGCATTGAACATATACATTATAGGCAACACTACCACTCGGCTAACGACCAGCATTTAAGATACAGCCTTCCACAATTTTAAGTGTTATGGGAAGAGATTCTTCCCCCCAAAAGAAACACAAACTTTGATTTAAGCCAGTTCGCCTTTCAAATTATTGGAAAAAGTTCTGAGGGCATGATGGCTCCTCATTTAGAAAGAGGTGGATTAATCAGAGACAGCACAGGTCTGTGAAGAGAAAGTTCTGCCTAACTGCCAAGATTGAATTTTTTCAGGAGGTAACAAGACGTGTCGATGAAGATAGTGCCTTTAATGTAGTCTGTATGGATTTCAGCAAGGCTTTTAATAAGGTCCCATATTGAAGATGTGTCAAAACAAAAGCCAATAGGATCCAAAGCACAGTGGTAAGTTGGATCCAAAATTGATTCAGAAGCTGGAAGGAAAAGGTAATGGTTGAAGGGTTTTTTTTATGACTGGAAAGCTATTTTCAATAGAATTCCATAGGGATTAGTACTAGGTCCCTTGCTATTTGTGATACATAGATATCAATGATTTGGAGTTGAATGTAAGGGGTATGACTAAGAGGTTTGCTGACAATACAAATAGTAACAGTGTGCTTGATAATGAAGAAGAAAGCTGTGGACTGCAGGGAGATATCAATGAACCAGGCAAATAGGTGGAAAAATTACAAATGGAATGGCAAAGGAATGAACACTATAATCATAGGATACTGGAAGAACAGAGGAACAGAAGAACCTTTTGAGTGCTCCGGGGTGTCTTGGGTCTCAGGTCCATAGGTCGCATCCGTGCTGCTCTCCTCATCACTGCTCGGCACCTGGGGCTCCAGCAATGGCACTGACTGGGGGCGGATACACCAGAAGACCGGGTACTCCGGTTTCCTCCCACAGTCCAAAGATGTGCAGGTTGGGTGGATTGACCATGATAAATTGCCCTTAGTGTCCAAAACTCTATGATTAACCTGGGACAAAAGTTCAGCACAACATCGTGGGCCGAAGGGCCTGTTCTGTGTTGTATTTCTCTATCTATCTATTTATCTAACACGCCCCATCACCAGCAGGTCATGCAAGGCACAAGACAAGAGGCATGATTAAACCACGGGCCGGGGGAAGTGGAGGTTGTTGAGGTGGGGGTGAGGGTGATGGTGAGGGTGGTGGGGGGGTGTGTTGCGGGGAGGGGGATTGACACACGTCTCATGGGGAACCGCAACTCGGCGGGTCTCACTTCCTCGCCCATGGCCGATCTCCACCCCAGGCCAGTCCCCCTCCAGTTTTCTCCCTCTCCCGGCGGTTACAGGCGGCCTTCTGCTGGGTGGGGGGGGGGGGGGGGGGGGGGGGGGGAACAAATGACAGTGTGAGACAGTCCGACACGTGCAGCCCAGCGGGTGGGTAGCTGGTGACCTCAGTGGCTAGGGTACCCGGCCATTGCGGCCGGTATGGGTGCTGACATGTGGTTCTGGGTGGGGGTTCGGCTGCCCTCCAGGTGGGGGAGGTGGTGGGTAAGATTATGAGTGTGAGGGACGGGGGTTATTGCCAGTTGCATAGTATTGCCTACTCACCCTGGATGCCCTGAGGAGGTCGTGCAGATTTTTATGGCGCTGCTGGCTGGTCTGAATGGTGTTGCTGGTGGCAATCACTGCCTCTGCCACCTGTGCCCAGGCACGGCGAATGGCGGTGGGTAGTAGCCTCCTTCCAGAGCCAGGAGACAGGTGGCTTGCCACTCCTCCACCATGTCCAGGAGGGTCTCCAGCTCAGTGTTCTTGAATCGTGGGGCAGTGCATCTTGCTGCCATCTTGTTCGCTGGGATGCTGTGTGTGGGGAGTGAAGTGTGTATATGCGGCTGCAACTTGCCAATATCATCGGAATCCAATGTGTTCCACGTGGCGCTGGTCGTTGCCCCTCAACAGTAACTGAATCGGTCCAGGTAAGGCGCCAGATTTGTTGTCGTGAAATTCCATGTATCCTGAGCCGCCGTCGACACTTAGGCTCAGGAATAGAGAATCCAGCCTCGGGCCGCTGAATGAGTGAAAAATTGTGATTGCACTAGAAAGGGTACAGAGGAGATTTACAAGGATATTGCCTGGTTGGAATGGAGAATTTTAGTTATGGGAAAAGATTAAACATGCTAGTGCTATCTTTGGAAAAGAGGAAGTTGAGGGTTGTAGGAGTTCCTCCACGAATTACAAGACAACAAATTGACTCACTCTAAAGGTTGTTATGTTTAATATGGTTGGTTTATTTGTACCAACAATTACAGATTTAACATGGTCACATATTTGAAATGATCACAGGAAACTGAAAGTGGTCACAGAAAATGATTACAGATTTAACAGGTTGAGAACAGAGAAAAGAAAATAATAATAGTCAGAAACTGCTTTGTTATTTCACTCCTACCAAGTAAACGCTTCACCAATATTTGGCTCAAATGTGCTGTTAACTGTGATCACACAAAAGCCAGAAGTGGTCCGAGTCAGTGGTTTTATCTTCTTTTCCCGAAGATCATTTGGATTCTCTCTCTCTTTGAAATCTCCTTCCGCCAATTTGCAAGGACTTCTTTCGCCAGCTGCAGTACAGGTCTCTCTCTGTTCAATATTTTATATGCTGATCCAGCGGATGGGGTTAATTTACTATTCTTTTTTTTTTGAAAATCTTTTTATTGGCTTTTCTCATATTCATAAACAGTTGTTACTTATATACTTTACATTTTTCTTGCCCGCGCTAATTTGCTTTATTTTACAGAGAGGTTTGTTTTATCTTCATTTGATTAACTGTACGTACATTTTGCTGCCCTCTGGATCGGCCTATGATTTCCCCCCTTCCTCCTTCCCCCCCATCTATTGGTTTCAGCACCCTTCCTCTTCTCTTGTGGAACAGGCCAACAAACTGCCCCCAAGTATCCAGGAAGCCTTCCTCTGACCCTCGGATGGTGTACTTAATCTTCTCCAGGTGGAGAAATTCCGAAAGGTCAGCGAGCCAGTCTGCAGCTTTGGGCGGTGCTGACAGGATCACCAGCTGAGCAGGATTCTCCGGCGTGCAATTAGGGAAGCAAAAGTTGGCCCCCTTCCCGATGTGTAACTCTGGCTGATCTGATACCCCGAAGATTTCCATTATTGGGCATGGCTTCACCCTCACCCCCACAACTTTGGACATTCCCTCGGAGAAGGCTGTCCAGAACCCAGCAAGCTTCGGGAAAGCCCAAAACATGTTGGTGTGGTTGGCCGGGCCCCTCTGGCACCGCTCACATTTGTCCTCCACCTCCGGGAAGAATCTGCTCATTCGGGTCTGGTCAGGTGCGCTCTGTACACCACTTTGAGCTGCATTAGGCTTAGCCTTGTGCAGGAGGAGGTGGAGTTCACCCTGCTCAGTGCTTCGCTCAAGAGTCCCCATCCTACCTCTGTTCCCAGTTTATCCTCACATTTTTGTCTGGTCTTGTCCAGTAGTGTTCGGGCTCTGTCCAGTAGCTGTCCGTATATTTTCCCACATAGCCCCTCCTTCTCGCTGCTTGTGCTTATCAGGTGTTAGTTTACTATATTGATAAGCCTTACCACCCTATGAAGCTTCTTTTAAAACACAATATCCAATTATCTTGAACACAATGCTTCATCTTATCTCAATTCAAGGCCATGGGCGTGATTCTCCGGCCTCATTGCGCTCTTGCTGAAGTGTAACGAGGCCAGTGAATAGCGGGAGAGACCAAAAACAAGATCCGTGCCAGCACAAAACAATTTGTGAATCGGCCTGCTCCCATAGGCAAAATCGGGATCACGCCATAGTGTGGTGAGAAACCAATTATCACCACTAAAACCCTGGCCGGGATTCTCCCCTACCCGGAGGGGCAGGGAGTCCCGGCGTAGTGGAGTGGCGCCAAACACTCCGGCGTCGGGCCTCCCCAAAGGTGCGGACTTCTTCGCGCCTTTGGGGGCTAGGCCTGCGCCGGAGTGGTTGGCGCCACGCCGACTGGCGCCAAAACCGGCGCCAACAGCCTTTGACGCCCGCTTGCCGGCGTCGGGGCCGAAAGGCCTTCGCTGGTTCGCGCATGCGCCGGTGCATCAGCTGCCACTGACGTCACCACCGGTGCATGCGCGGTAGGGGTGTTCTCTTCCGCCTCCGCCATTGTGGAGGCCGTGGTGGCGGCGGACGAAAAAGAGTGCCCCCATGGCACTGGCCCGCCCACCGATCGGTGGGCCCCGATCGCGGACCTGGCCAACGTGGGGGCATCCCCCGGGGTCCGATCACCCCGCGACCCCCCCCAGGACCCCAGGGGCCCGCTCGCGCCGCCAATCCCTCCGCCACCAGACGTGGTTAAAACCACGGCGGCGGGATTGGCCTCTCAGCGGCAGGACTTCGGCCCATCGCGGGCCAGAGAATCACCGCGGGGGGCACGCCGATTGGTGCGGCGCGATTCCCGCCCTGCCAATTCCCGGGTGGAGGAGAATTCCGGCCACGACGGGGGCGGGATTTTCGCCAGCCCCGGGCGATTCTCCGGTCCCAGGTTCGATCCTGGCTCTGGGTCAATGTCCGAGTGAAGTGTGCACATTCTCCCCGTGTCTGCGTGGGTTTCGCCCCCACAACCCAAAGATGTGCAGGTTAGGTGGATTGGCCATGCTAAATTGCCCCTTAATTGGAAAAAAATAATTGGGTACTCTAAATTTATTTTATAAAAAATTTAAAGAAATTGCTAATATTTTCTCTTGTACTTCTGAGGAGACCAAACGGAAGTGATTAAAATTATGAGTGGTTTAGATAGAGTAGATAGGAAGCCCCTAGGATGATAGGTTCATGACCAGGGACATTAAGGAGGCACAGTGGCATAGTGGTTATCACTGATGCCGGGGACCCAGATTCAATTCTGGCCTTGGGTTTCCTCCGGGTGCTCCAGTTTCTTCCCACAGTCCAAAGATGTGCAGGTTAGGTGGATTGGCCACGCTAAATTGTCACTTATGTCAAAGGTTAGGTACAGTTATAGGGTTACAGGGATAGGGCAGGAGAGTGGGCCTAGGGAGGGTGCTCTTTCAGTAGGTCGGTGCAGACCTGATGGGCAAAATGGCCTCCTTCTGCACTGTAGGGATTCTATGGCATAGGTTTAGGATAAGAGGTAGGAGATTTCAAGGGAATTTGATCTTTTCACCCAGAGGATGGTGAGGATTTGGATGAAGGGCATTTCCCTGAAAGCGTGGTGAAGGCAGAAACCCTCATAACCATTAAAAAGTACCGGGATATTCATTTTAAGTGCCATAACTTAGAAGGTTGCATGCAGACCATAAACCGGAAAGTGAGGTGAGGTTGGCTCTTTGTCGGCTGGCACAGGTGCAAATGGCTGAGTAGCCTCCTTCCATTCTGTAAACGTCTAAAATGTTAGATTTCAGTGAAAGTATGGGATTGATTCCACTGTCCACCAACTGCAGTGATGGGCAGCATTCACAGGGAGCACATCTCACTGCATTTTCTATCCAAATTAATGGTGCAGAATTGCTGGCCCACATGCCGGTGATTTTCGGAGATTCAGGACGGGATTCTCTAACTCCCCAACGGCTCGAGAATCCCCGGGGGTGGCGCGAATCCCGCCCTGCCACCGGCTGCCGTATTTTCCGATGCCGGTTTCCGGACAGGGGCGGGGTTCACGCCACGCCAGGGGCCTTTGGCAGGGGCCCACCCTGCAATTCTCCGGACCCTGATGGCCCGAGCAGCCGTCCGTTTTTGGCCAGTCCCACCAACGTGGGTTACACATGGTTCCACACGGCGGGACCTGGCAGGTAGGTGGTCCTCGGGGTGCGCGGGGGGGATCCGATCCAGCGGGGGGGGGGGGCCACGGTGGCCTGGCTCGCGATCGGGGCCCACCGATCTGCGGGCGGGCCTGTGCCATAGGGGCACTCATTCTTCAGTTCCGGCCCCTGTAGGGCTCTGGCATAGCCGGTGCGGAGAAGAGAACCCCCCGCGCATGCGGCAAAATACGCCGGCCGGTCTGCGCATGGGCGGAACCACGCCGGCGGTTCCGCGCATGCGCGAGATCACACCGGCCCTTCCGTGCATGTGCAAACTCGCGCAGTCCCTTCGCCGCCGGCTGAAACAGAACTAACCCCTCCGCCATCCACCTAGCCCCCAGAAGTGTGGAGAATTCTGCACTTTCGGTGCTGTTGACGCCGGAGGGTTGGCACCGGTTCTCCTGCCGCCGTGGGGACTTAGTCCCCAGAAGGGGGAATCAGTTTGGGAGTTTACTCCAGCATGGATTTAATTGGGAACCATTTTCACCACCGTGCACACAGCCCCATGTGCAATTCTCCAAACCTACCTGCTATCTTTCCCACTCTAGCTAGTTCTACAAAGTCCAGCCTGGTGTGCGGCTGATAAAGCAAGTGAAAACTCCTTGTATGATTCAATATGATTCTATAACATAGAAGTGAAAGGGGCAGTGAATATTCATTTTTTTAAATTGTGCTCCCACAGTAAACAACATGGTTTCCATTTGAGGAACCTCATTGTCTCGATGCGATTTTGGTGCTCATTCATGACCTCACCCCCGAATCTCAGTCTCAGATATCCTGCCCCTGTTCTGGGCTTCCAGACACCAATTGTTAACACCATTCATCTTTCCAGACCAGAGTAAGTCATAACATTTTCCTGCACTGGACCCAGGTTCGAGGCAAAACTTTGGAGTTGCTCATTACTTTGGCCACATTCATTCATACCTTGCTGGTATGACCATGGTTTTCTTATGGGGAAAAGGATCTGCCTGCTTTCACGGAATGTTTGTACAAGAGCCTCAGCGCCGGCTCTAGGGTTGCTGGCGCCCCGGGCAAGCTGAACTTCGGCGCCCTTGGGGGGGGGGGGGGCCGGGGGGGGGCGGAGCCGAGGGGGGCGGGGCCGGGGGGGCTGGGGGGGGGCTGGGGGGGCGGGGCGAGGCCGAGGGGGGGGGGCGGGGCCGAGGCCGAGGGGGGGGCCGAGGCCGAGGGGGGGGCGGGGCCGAGGGGGGGGGGCGGGGCCGAGGCCGAGGGGGCCGAGGAGGGGGGGCGGTGTGGGGTGGCCGAGGAGGGGCGGACCCGAGGGGGGGGGGGGGCCGAGGAGGGGCGGGGGGGGCGAACACGCGCGGGGGGCGGGCGGACGCGGGGGGCGGACCCGAGGGGGGCGGACCCGAGGGGGGGGCGGGGGGGGGAACGAGCGGGTGGGGGCGGACCGAGCCGGGGGCCGCCCTGGGGCGGGAGGCCACCGCGCATGCGCTGGTTGGCACCGGACCAACTGCGTATGCGCGGGACCCGAGTCTGGCGCCCCGAGCACATGGTGCCCCGGGCAACAGCCCGAGTTGCCAGTGCCTTGAGCCGGCCCTGAAGAGCCTTAAGGAAGGCATTGCTGAAGCATGGACGGCCTTGCTTTTCCTGTCACAAACTCTGCACTGCTTTCCACCTCTTTCCATCTTCTGGGCTGAAGCTGTGTGAATGTTGCACAGGTGCCTTGTAAAGTTGGGGCTGTGGATGTCCTACCAGCACTCAGACCCGCCTGGACATGCACACCACAGTTAATTGGACAACTTACCGACCAGAAACCTCTTTATTGGCTGCTCCTCGCAAAGAGCAGGAGGTCCCACTATCGTCCGTGTATGTTTCTGACAAGCAACTGCTCCCAATATTGGGATCCAAATGGATCCATAACATTTTGCCAATGTTTCAGGTTGTGGCTTTTCATCATAACTGTAACTGTGTATGATTGTGGAGATCTTAGAGCCTTGCTGATTGGTCCTTGATAAGCGTTAAGTATTGCAGATCACATAGGACAGTCAAATCAGATCAAATCATAAAAAAAGGATCGATAGTTGTGTAAGGTGACGCCTCAGGCCAAGGAGTGATCGAGTGGCTGCTGCAGTGCCTGCCTCAAAGCACTGGTGGGAATGTTGCGGTGTCCAGTATGTTTCTGTGAGAGGCTTTATTGAACTGATCTTAAGATGTCTGCCCCTAGAGGCAGACTAATGGCATGGTCATATGACTACAGAAAGCCCAACGTGCTATATGACTCATTATATTTCAAAATCCAAGCACAGTGGAAGGACCCAGGCAATGAAAATGTTTTGTTTTAATTCATCTTCTCCCAATGTAGCAAACAAGACTCTTGCAGAAGGTAATTGACTGATATTCCCTTAGGAGGATCAAGAAACTATGTCTGAAGGGCAGCACGGTGGCATAGTGGTTAGCACGGCTACCTCATGGGCCATCGATGTCCCAGGTTCGATCTCGGCTCTGGGTCACTGTCTGTGTGGAGTTTGCACATTCTCCCCGTGTTTACGTGGGTTTCGCCCCCACAACCCAAAGATGCGCAGGGTAGATGGACTGGCCATGATAAAATGCCCTTAATTGAGAAAAATGAATTGAGTACTTCATTTTCAAGTCTTTGTTAGGCCCTTGGCAGGACTTGCAGCAGCCGCTGCTGGTAAGAGTTATTTGAGACCGTGTAAGAACAGACTGAATCCCCAGGGCAGCCTGGGACTCTCCCAATCCCGTGCCTCTGACAGAGGGTAAGCACTTGAAGAAAGGCAACTCTCGGTGTTAATATGTATCCATTTTGCCACAATGCCTGGTGGCAATTCCTCTTTCTTTGGGCCAGAAGGCTGCATAAATTATTAGGTACTCTACATTTATTTTTTTTAAATGAACCCTTAATGTTTGAGTATAAGATAGATATTGGATACCATCCTTCGGCCATGCTGCACCGGAACAGCATCTTGCTGCGGTGTAGCATGGCCGGTGAAAGCCGGGAGACCCCGCTCTCGGGATCTACGCAGCTCTTAATGCCTCGCTAGATTCAATACAATGTCACAAGACGTTGCAAGGAGAATCCTGCCTCCAATTGGCGGGATCACATATTGGCAAACCTGCATATTAGAGCGAGGCAGTAAGTCTCACTCTAATGTGCAGATTCCCGAGGTACCTGAGGCTTTGGGATTCAATCCCATCACCTCAGAGACCTCGGGCGAGCGCCGTTTGGTACTGGTCCACATGAACGGGGTCCAGATGGAGCGGCGCTCGTGAGGGTCTCCAAGGGGATCAGAGGCCCCCAGCTGCATATCCTTTGGGCAGGGTGGTGCCCTGGCACTGCTGGTGCCACCTGGTGCCAGCCTGGCACTGCCAAGGTGCCCAGGTGGCATTTTCTGCGTGCATGCAATCTGGTTGCTTGGGGGGTGGCCGGGGGACCCTCCCATATTGCGTTCTGACTGGGCGGGGAGGTCAGGGATTTTCTGTGGGCCTCGGAGATCAGGACATCATTTAAAAATGGCGCCTCAATCCCTTGTTACAATGGGGAGTTCCGGCGAGCAGAGCTGCCTATTGTAAAAAACAGGGCTATGTGCCTCCTCGGCCATGCATTCCCTGTTCAGGCCCTTTATTCAAAGTGAGTCGCGTTGAATAGCCATGTTTTTCTCGGCACTGCGAATGCCGGGAAACACACGGCTAAACGCGCTAATTCGGGTTTTGTTCCCCTTTGGGAAAATTGCGGCCATTGTAAATAGTTTTAAATTTCTGACCTTGTATATTCAAGTTTATTTTTGTTTGTTCAAAATCTGTGGAGTATTGTGGCTTTATCCACTGAGCAAGTGCCTTGAATCTCAAATGAAAATAGAAAATGCTGGAAAAACTCAGCAGATCTGGCAGCATCTGGAAAGAGAAAGAGAGTTAAACGTTCAGAGTACATAAAACGCTTCAGAGTCTCAACAGAGCCATACAGGGAAATGGCTCTTCTTCAGATTCATGACTCAAAATATCAACTCTGTTTCTTTCTCCACGGAGCTACCAGAACTTCTGCGTTTTTTCCGGCATTTTCTGTTTCATTTCAGATTTTCAGCAACCGCAGCATTTTGCTTTTATCTTAAATCTCAAACTTTGTCAACCTTAAATAAAGCCTTATTGGTTCCTGAATGGCTGTTATCAACAACTTGGGGGCCTAGCCAAGAATCATAACAACTGCCAGAGCTTCAGTCTTTTGAGCATAATGACACTGGGGTGCCATTCTGGGTAAGTGCCTGTGGTCGTATGGAGCACAATCCTGTCACCTCTCTCAGGATGGCAGCACACATATGTCCACCACAGACATTCTGCCAGTATCCTTGCTGTTGCCCCTCTGCCAGTCAGGCCAGACTGCTGCCACGCATGCTGAAGTGGTGTGGTCCAAAGGTAGGCCCTCAAGGTTCAGAGCTGGGTAAGATGTGGCTTAGGTGGTATACAACAGAGAGTAGGGATAATAGGGATGTACTCGAATTTGAAGCAAGTGGCTAGTGGTGTCTCCAAAGGATCTTGTTGGAACCCAAACTATTCACTATATTTAGGACTAGAATTTTTTTAAATAAATTTCGAGTACTCAATTATTTTTTCCCTATTAAGGGGCAATTTAGTGTGGCCAATCCACCTAACCTACATATCTTTGGGTTGTGGGGGTGAAACCCACACATACATGGGGAGGAAGTGCAGACTCCACACAGACAGTGACCCAGGGCCGGGATTTGAACCCAGGTCCTCGGTTCCGCACTCCCAGTGCTAACCACTGCACCGCATGACACCCCCAGGACTAGAATATTAAGCAGTGGGGAAGTTTTGCTGTAATTATAGAGAGTCCAGGTTCATAATTTTGAATAATATATAGACCTCTGGGTACTTCAACTTAGAATGGACACATTGCCTTGGAAGGAGTGAACCACAGATTCACCAGCAAGGATTATAATATGAGGAAATAGTTCAAAAACTGGCTTAGTATTCCCCAGAATAGAGATGGTTATGGGGTGATTTGAATTGAACTGTTTTGGATTTTGAAATAAATTGTTAAGATAGATGCAGCAAAGCCTATTTAGCTGCGGGGGAGGGGTATCTAGGGTAAGGGGACATAACGTAAAAGGAAAGCTGAGTCATTCAGAAAAGTTGTTAGGAAAGTTTGCACAAAGGGTGGGAAAAGTGTGGAAATCTGTTCCGAAAAACAGCAGATTCTGGTTCAATAACTAATTCTAAATCTGATGTTGATGGATTTTTGTGAAAGATATAAAGGGATTTGGGAGCAGGGCATTCCCTCCGCGATTGGGAACACCGAGACCATTCACATCATAACCCACCTGAAACCTGCCCACAACCAACACACGGGTCGCGACCCTGACTTTGAAACCACTGATTTAAAGGGCCATAATCCAACATGCAGATGAGATGCTTTTGGCTTACCTTTGCTCCTGTAATGTTTGTGGAAATGCCGTTGTGTGTTCTTGGAGAAGGTTTGCTGACTTGTTGAATTTTGAAAGCAACATTGGGGCAGAGTAGGGAGGTTGGAGTATATTTTCTGATCTATATACAGAAAGCCTGTTAAAGTTATGGCGGGCGATAGTCGGGGCCCCACTTGGGTTGCAGCATGACAACGATATGTAGCATAGGTTGCAGAGACAGGAAGTGATGCCCAAAGGGGAAAGGAGGAGGGCTCTCAGAAATGGACCTTACTCACCAAGGGGTTCAGGAAACTCTTCCTTCTCCACCTAAGCCATAAGCAACATGCAAGGTACGTATGATTCATCAAAGAGGTGGTCAGTGAATTGTGTCACCTTCCTCAACAGAGCAAGGAGCAAACATGTAACCTTGTCCAGCAAGCAGGATTCCCAATTGGACAGAGATTCATTGACTGAATGCAAATGCCTCTGCGGACTGATAGTGGTAGTCTTTGTTCCTGAGACAAAGTGTTGACGCTAGGGCAGGAATCGTGGACTTCCACGACAGCAAAACCTCCCTAATAGGATGCCCCAACGTTGCTTTCAAAATTCAACAAGTCAGTAAACCTCCTCCAAGAACCAGGTCGCACCGGGTGCAATTCAGTGACTGTTAAGGGGCTAGCACCGGTGCCACGTGGAACACAATTGATTCCAAGGAGAAACGGTGCCGAATTCCCAGATTCGCGATTGACACTCAGGAGGCTGACAAGCTGCAGCTGCATATATACATTTCACACCCCACACACACCATCCCAGCCAACAAGATGGCGGCAAGAAGCGTGGCCCCATGATTCACCGATGCCGAGCTTGAGACCCACCTGTACTCCACAGAGGAGAGGCGGGCCCACCCTGTACCCCGGCCCGGAAGGAGGTTGTTCACCATGCCTGAGCCCAGGTGGCAGAGGTGGTTAGCATCACCAGCAACACCATCTGCAGTGACGTAAAAACCTGCACGACCTCCTCAGGGCGGCCAAGGTGAGTGGGCAGCACTGTGCCATACACCATCCCACACCCAGGAACCATCGAATGTGCCAGAATGAAGGCATTGTGCACACTGCCCGGGTATCGGACACAGACATGCATGATGCGCATCTGATGGTCACACACCAGCTGCATGTTCTTCGAGTGGAACCTCTTCCGGTTGTGTAGAACGGCATGTCATCTGCGGGTGCCCGTAGGGTGGCATGCATTCAGTCGATCACCCCCTGAACATGAGCATGTCAGTGATGGCGGCGAACCCCGCTGCCCAGGCATCTGAGTGGGCTCGGTCCACATTGAAATCAATGTATTGTGCCGACTGGCACATAGGCAGGGCCGGCTCAAGGCACCGGCAACTCGGGCTGTTGCCCGGGGCGCCATGTGCTTGGGGGCGCCAGAGACTCGGGTCCCGCGCATGCGCAGTTGGGCCGGTGCCAACCAGCGCATGCGCGGTGGCCGCCCGCCCCCAGGGCGGCCCCCCGGCTCGGTCCGCCCCCCCCCCGCTCCCCCCCGCCCCCTCGGGTCCGCCCCCCCGCCCCGCCCTCGGGTCCGCCCGCCCCCCGCGTCCGCCCCCCCGCGTGTCCGCCCCCCCTCGGGTCCGCCCCTCCTCGACCCCCCCCCCCTCGGGTCCGCCCCTCCTCGGCCCCGCCCCCCCCTCGGCCCCGCCCCCGGCCCCCCCCGGCCCCGCCCCGCCCCCTGCCCCCGCCCCCCCCCCCCCCAAGGGCGTCGAAGTTCAGCTTGCCCGGGGCGCCAGCAACCCTAGAGCCGGCGCTGCACATAGGGCCTATGTGATGGTGCACTGCATCTGTGCACTGAGCTCTGTGAGATCCCGGACAGGTCCCCACTCAACCCCTGGCGTAAAGTTTCAGGGCAGCTGTCACCTGACAGCCAGTGGGAGCGACTGTCCTCCCCTATTCACCCACAGTGCCAGGTGCACGAGGACCTGCCATTTATGTCACACTGTCCTGCTGCTGAGCTGGAGTCTCCGACGGCATGGCCAGTCTGACATGACAGGCGGTGCCAATACTCACAAGGCCTCATGCGGCACCTCCTTTGTATCTCCACCTCCTCGGCCTGTTGGCCGGTCGGCTCTCCACCCTTGGTGGTTGTTTCCAGTTCCTCTGGGCAGGCTCTGTTGCTGTCCGCTCCATTGCTGCAGCTTCCTCCTCCTCGAGCAGCTCCAGCTCCTACAGCCGCAGAGCATCCCCCAGGGCTGCAGCAAATCGGAGGAAAGCCATTGCTGGTTAAATTCCAATATCCACTGTCTGCAGGGGATGAGAAGTTAGCAGGTTAGCATGGTGCATAGCCCCGTGCCCAACCAGGTCCAACGGGCTACATGTTGGCCCCGGTTGGCACTGCAGAATCTGTCCCTGCATGCCCCCCAACCTCCCGCCTCTCCTCGCCCCTGACCCCGTCGGTGCCTGGCACTGGCATCCATCTCTGCTGCCAGAGGCTCCCATCCAGATCCCCCTCTGGAGGGGCTACTGTGAATGTTGCTCTTTGGTGGGCCAGGTGATGCTCCGTCGGTGGGTGCCGGCCGTTTGGGGGTAACATAGCTGAGGGTGGGATGCGCGGGTGGTGTGGTGGAGTGAAGGATGAAGCCTGGGGTGCGGGGGTGGGAGGGTGGGGGCACCTATATGGCTGATTTCACTCTGCAGAACAGGGGCAAAGGCGGGTGGTCAGTGGGATGTGCAGCAAGATGACTGCCTTGCAGGCAGCGGCAATGGCAGTCCATGCCTGGGCACCGCCCTAGTACCGTGGGGGCCACCCCAGCCCTCCGGCCCTTCCCTCCATCAGCTCAATCACCTACCGGCACTGGCTGGGCATCCCTCCACCCCAGACAGCTCTGCCAGTGTCAGGACCAACAGTCCATGGTCGCCCCTCTCCGTGTCCTATCTCCGTGTCCTATCTCCTCTTTCCCCCTCATCAGCTATGTTGGCAGTTTCACGATTTTTGAAAGCACAAGTGAACCTTGCTGTTGGGAATTCGCCCCAGTGGAGACGGAGAATCGCGGAGGCCCCGGACAATACCGAGTCAGGCCCTCTAATGATATGCCAAAGATGTTTACAGTACGTGCAGACTGGAATGCATTGACATGGCAGTCAAGGCTGCCAACAGAGAATTGCAATTTGGAGCGAGACCGGTGCCTGCCACGATTTGGCCGATAAAACAAATTTTCTGCTCAATCGCTTTTCCCGATTCTGACAGCAACCGACAGAGAATCCCGCCCATATCTTTAGGAACCACAAAGAAGCAGAAATCAGAATATCCTCTCCAGAGATGGTTTATAACTCCCTTCCATCACTCGACCACTCGTGGACCACCCACCCATCATCGGAGCCATGCAGCCACAAGACAGATAATGCAGCAAACATCACTGTCTTGAAGCAATGTTTCCAATGCCTAGTCTGCTTGGGGGAGCCCTCCAGTAATTACCAGGTTGGGTGTCCCAGCTCGTGGGGAACTGCTGTACACTGTTCGGCCTCGCTATCGTGAGGATGCAGCCATTATTGCCAGGCATTTGGAGGTCGCCTCGGGGGGGGGGGGGGGGGGGGGGGGGGGGCAAGCTCAAGGCTCCGGGAACTTTTTCTTTAGATGGGGTGATCCATGAGCAACTGCTGGAATCCAGTTCATCTAAGTGGTCATTAAAGTGTGGGCGGCACGGTAGCACAGTGGTTAGCACATTTGCATCACAGCACCAGGGACCCGGGTTCACTTCCTGGCTTAGGTCACTGTCTGTGCGGAGTCAGCACGTTCTCCCCGTGTCTGCGTGGGTTTCCTCCGGGTGATCCAGTTTCCTCCCACAAGTCCTGAAAGACATACTGTTAGGTCATTTGGACACTCTGAATTCGCCCTCAGTGTACCCGAACAGGCGCCGGAGTGTGGCAACCAGGGGATTTTCACAGTAACTTCATTACAGCGTTAATGTAAGCCTACTTTTGACTATTAAAGATGGTAGGATTATTCCTTCATCAGCACTGCTCCACAATTCCTTGCCTTTCAGTCCATTACCTATGTACCCTTCCAGCATTCACTTGACCAAAATCCTGAAATAAAAGACAGCAACAAAAAACTATTCCATAACAAATTTATCAATGACATATCCAATAATACAAATAAATCAGATGCATGATCAATCACTACTGAAGCGAGATTGTAGTCCAGTTGAAGGCTTGAATGAACAACTAGTTACCCCAGCAGCTCCGGTACAGAATGACTGCTGTGGGTGAAACACAGACTCTTATGCTCTGCCTGCTGGGCGGAACCAGCAGGCAGTTTCTACCACTCATGCTACAGTATAAGGTACATCCCACCTAGGTACCACGATACCCCTAATATAGCCGACCACAAAATCTAACTATTCATTGTTGCACATTCCCTTAATTGCCTGTTTTGCCTTTGTCTTGCCCAGTCCTAGGCAATACTGCCCTCGTGGCTGCTGCTCAACAAACCACATCAATAATTTGCCTCCATCTTCTTGCATGAATATTGTTCTATTGCAGTGAGTGACAAGAAGCCCATTTTCTTGTTTGGGCTTGTCAATTAGTTCATTTGTTTCTCAAGATAGGAGACTTGCCCCATAGACCTAGGTGACAGACCTCATCACAGTTTGCAAGAGGAATAAAGATTATGGATTCTGTGGTCAGCTCAAACCTATGGCATCAGGGAGCAAACAATTAAATTGAATTTGTAACACAGAGGACTCGAGATAAACTGTTTGGGATTCATATGAGCACATCTCAATTTTGAAAACTTGAAATTACTTCAGATTTAGAGACAGCACAGTAACACATTGGTTAGCACTGCTGCCTCACAGCACCAGGGACCCGCGCTCAATTCCTGCCTCGCGTGACTGTCTATGTGGAGTTTGCACAATCTCCCCGTGTCTGTGTGTGTTTCCTCCGGGTGCTCCGGTTTCCTCTATAGTCCAAAGATGTGCAGGTTAGGTGGATTGGCCATGCTAAATCTCCCCTTAGTGTCCAAAGATGTGGGGTTATAGGGATAGGGGGGAGTGTGGAACTGGTTAGGATTCTCTTTCAGAGGGACGGTGTAGACTTGATGGGCTGAATGGCCTTCTTCTGCACTTTAGGGATTCTATGATTCTATGGTTAGTTTGCCTGATTAAAAATTAATACAACTGTGAAATTTTGTGGAGGTCTCCGGTGAAACTCCCAGAGAAACAGCAGTGGCAATGTTTGCACCTTTTTCCTGAAGAAATCCTGCAGAATCTTGCAGCTATATTTCACAGGCAAGCCAACATTCCTCAAGTGATAACATCAGTTTCTCACCATTGAGATAGACAAGTGACGATTGTCTGTGCCTAGTCACACATCAACAAAGATGGTTTCATTTAACATTGTACACTTATTTAACTGTATAGATTGAATAATCCACTTGTGAAGTATTGGTTCCGAGTACACTGAGAACCATGTTATCCCCCAACTCAAATAACTGGATCTGCACTTCTTTATTGTCAGTCTACTGGTGAATATGTCCCACTGTGTTCTCTTCAAGTGGAATTAACTGTCTTCGGTTAAATAAAAATATGTTGGAGAAATTATAACCACTTTTTCTGATGGGGAATGGGTGAGTTGGAGCTGGAAAATAGTAAATTCACAATCTCATCAGTATTCCACTCAGTCTGCATAACATTAGAAATGATTGAACAGCTTCTCCATCAACAGTTTCCTTTCTCACTAAATCTGTGAGAACATTATCACATCGCCAGATGGAATTCACTTAAGGGCATCACCATGCAGCCTAAGTATTTCCAATTTTAAGGGTCATTTCTGTGAAGCCAGCTTAAGTTTTCACTCTGGCAAGGGTTGCAATTATACCTTGAATATATGTTCCGTATGGCCATACACAGCAGACAATGAAACAGCGTTGATTATCTGAGTGGGACAGCAATAAAATGTACCAGGTCGAAGGAAACACCTTGTAATGGGCATTCTAATGAAAACTGTTGAGTAGCTTTTGCTCGGCAGCTTTCGTCAGGTTTGCTGTCTTCTTTCCAATTTGCATCTGTGTCCTCTGGGACAAAACATTCACTTTTTCTGCACCTCTGAAAAATCACACTTCTCAGGTGGGTGCCTGAAAGCGCTGGAGAAGGCAGCTCTCTGACCTAGCAACACCTTGGGCAAAATTCTCCCAAAGGGAGTCAAAGTGCCGACGCCGGAGTGAAACCCGGAGTGTTTCACTCCGGCGTCGGAGGCCGCTCCTCGCCCCCTATTCTCCCCCCAGGGGGCTAGGAGCGGCGGCGTGTCAAACTCGCACGCCGGGCCTTGACATTTGCGTCAAAGCAACGCGGCCTGAATGACGCGCCCTGCGGCACCTAAATGACATCACCCGCATGCACGGTTGCCGTCTTCCCCTCCGCTGCCCCGTAAGACATGGAGGATTGATCTTGCGGGGCGGCGGAGGGAAAAGAGTGCATCTTTCAGAGACGCTGGCCCGACGATCGGTGGGCACCGATCACGGGCCAGACCCCTCCTGAGCACCCCCCTGGTGCTCGATCCTCGCTTCGCCCCCCCACAGGCTCCACACGCAGCGGTCGCGCGATGTTCACGCCAGCAGCGACCAGGTGTGGTTGGCGCCGGCATGAACCAATCGGATTAGGCAGGCCGCTCGGCCCATCCAGGCCGGAGATTCTCTGAGCGGCCTGTCGCAAAACGCGACATGCCATTTTGAGGGGGGGTGGGAGAATCACGTGGGGGTGCCAGGGCGGCGTGGCCTGATTCGCCCGGCACTCCCGCGATTCTCCCACCCGGCGTGGGGGTCGGAGAATCGCGCCCCTTATGTATTGCATCTAAGTCCTGAATTTGTAACCATGTGATTCACGTGGTTCCCGCTGAATCAATGAAGCATCTATTTAATTTACATCTGCAATCCTTCAAATAACAGCAGCAGAATAAAATTCTGTGCGAACACCCAGAGACAGGCCACCGCACAGACTGGAGCTCACTCTGACTGCCATTAATTGCAAATCCAAACATTGAGAAAAGAAAAGGCTATTTGCTGTAAACTCACAAAACCACCCGAAGTAACCTGCACAAACACCAAGTTCAATCCTTATATGGCTATGCATTGGAGGTGTCCGCATTATATTCCCTTGGGATATAGTCAGTTTGAAAAACGTGATAACAAGTCAATTCCTTTAATTTGCTTTTTATCTTCAGTTACTCATTGGTGTTGACATTAATTCCAATAGCCATTATTTTTGTCAGAACTCATGGCTTGATTTCTTGATTCCTTGGAGTTATTGAAAGGCATTGCCGTAATTCAGACAGTGAGCAAATGACTGTTGCTATCAACTTGAAGCGGGCAATTGTCTGACTGTTACACATTAGACTATCTCATAAGGGTGTTATCAATTGGAACAGAGTGTCTCCAATTCTGTCTGCAGTTGTATTGTGCTGCTGCTCTGTGGCTTCAATGAGTGACCGGCGGCATCCAATTTCTTTTGGAGGTTGCAAGTCAGCCATCAGAGAACTGCACGTGTAATTCCACCATGTATCACATAGACCAAATCAATATTGAATGTTTGGGAGCACAAGCAGAATTGTAACATCCTGAAAAAAGTCAGAAATGCCAAGGAGGTGATTTTAGCCAAAGAATGAAACCAGAAACTAAATGGGTGCGGAAATAATAAGGTTCTGTTTTCTTTTACAACAGTCTCAGGTTTTAGCAAACAATTTTGAACCTAATTTGCTATTTGCCAAAATTGAATTTGCTGAAGGTTTTTAAACATACACCTAAGGAGCAAAATTGGACATAAACAGAGTCACAAGGTTGAAATCCCATTTGTCATTCACAGCACCACACTCTCAATATTTAATTGTTTTAAGACTGATGGAACTGCATGTGGAATAAAGTATGTAATAAGCAACTGATGTTTTATCTGCTTTTTTGCATCCCCATCAATGCACAATTTCAATCCTATAGATTTAGCACTCCAATACTGATGAGACAGAGGGCAGACTTTTGTGCTCTGGAGATTGACTGCTGAGGCGAGGGGGGAGGTCAGCGTGATCCTTGCTCGGTGGCAGCAGTAGTTTCTCACTCCAGATCTGCTTTTCAACTCGTCATTTATGCATCAGCGGGAGCTGGTTGAATCTCGTGGTGGGCGGGCAGAGATTTCACCGCCTCATCATAACCTCATGGGGTTGAAGGTCCAGACGCAATGTTTAAATCACATCCACATGCACATTCACTCCCTGCAGCCCAGCTGTTGTGTTGTGAAGGATCTCCACACGAGCTAAAAGAATAAAAGATGCACCCCACGTTCAGTGAGGCCTCCCTAGAGAGACAGTTCGAGGCCATCCAGGGCTTGTGAGAGGTCCTATTTCTGAGAGACAGGAGCAAGAGGTCCACCGCCATGACTCTGCCAGCATGGAATGAGATCACCAGGGAGGTCAGCGCATGTGGGCCTCAAAGGAGGGTTACCATACAGTGCAGAAAGCGAATAAATGATCTCATCTGCTCCGCAATGGTAAGTGAACATTCTCCTCGCTCTAAACTCACACTCATAAGGGCATCAGACAATCTAAGGGTTGCAGTCCACAGGAACATCAGCACTGAATGTCTGACGGACACTTTAACATTGCCATCTCATGTAAGATCCGGCAGAAATGGTATCTTCTTCCGTTACTTGGGAGGGATCAGCACACACAGCAGACAGCATGCTTCTGAACTGTTCTTTCATCCATGGTGCTCACAATCAATCCACCTGTCTTTATGCCCAGATGCCGGCGTTAGACTGGGGTGGGCACAGTGAGACACCTTACAACACCAGGTGAAAGTCTAACAGGTTTGTTTCGAGTCACTAGCTTTCAGAGCATTCACCTGAGGAAGGAGCTGCGCTCCGAAAGCTAGTGATTGAAACAAACCTGTTGGACTTTAACCTGGTGTTGTAAAACTTCTCACTGTGTCTTTATGCAGGATAAGACCTCCTACTACAGGAGGGAGAAATCGCAGGTGGTGGTGGGGGGGGGGGGGGGGGGGAGGGGGATTCCAGTGTTGAGGACATTCTCCTGCTTTGAGGAGCAGACAGCAGAGTTTGCTGTTGAGGACAGAGACCATTCTCTGGCGGAAGGTGAGACTGGTCTCCCCCAACAAGCCAGTTATGGCTCATGCAATAGATAATGTCTGGAAATGACTGTCAGTGCAGAAAGTTGAGTACGTCGCTTTGGAGGGAGCGGAGCATCGCGAAAGCAGCGCCTCCCCCGATTAGGTCGGAGATGGGTATTCTCCGGCCGATCGACGAATGAGATTTTGGCGTCGGCAACTGGAGAATCCCACCCAGTATATCAGAGGTTAATTCATCCTTTGCAGGGAGCTGGGTTTGAGATCCCAGCCACACAGCTGGAAGCTGGAAGCTGTTTTCACTCCCAACAAGTTCTGTCTGAAGAAAGCCTGTTTCGTGAAACCAATTGTCTCTATTCCAAATCGGAAGCAGTCCCAACAGATCTAGATGCCTAGTGTGGTAACTATTGTTGGATTTTGTTTATAGTTTAAAACCTATGGGATGTTGTTTGGTGGGGTTCAGCTTTAAAGTTAGAAAAATAGAGTGTTTAGAACTGGTTAAATATAAAGATTTTGTAGTTAACCATTAATGTAGTTAACTATTTTTAATTGATGTTCTTGCTTTGTGTTTTACTGTGTACTAAACTTATACTTTTTTTTAGATCATCACAAAAGCATGTGGGACATCTTTCACTTGTCTTCACATTGTTTCTCACACTATACAAATTGCAAACACATTGTTAAGAGCAGGCAGTCCAAAGTCCCCTTCTGGATTTTGGAATAGCCTGGCATTTAACAACAGCTGTCTAACCAATACATGATCCAAACTAGAGTAATTCTAACCAGATGCACTTTTCAATGGGCACCATGAATAACTGTTAAGTTTGGGTTACAATTTAATTAATCGTTGAGGACTATAGCTTTTCATGCCTGCCTGCAGTATTATCTCGTTACCATGTTTACAGCTGAACATTACTCCTTTCTTAGTTTTCACTCCCCACATGCATGTTGCAGAGCAACATACGTTGTTTGCACTTGGTGACGTTTGAAATGTCTGTTTGATGACAATGGGTCTGTGATGTTATAGGTCTGTGCCTAGCCTGATAATGCTGGCCTATTACATGTGAGGATTCTAGTTTGCACCAGTAAGGTCTGTTTGTGTGGCTTAATTGAATCCCTATAGTAGGCCACAGTGCCATCAGTGTTATAGGCTTCCTCATACATATTACAGTCTGATAGATTGAAAATGTGGAGGGCTGTAATGGGATGACAGCAAGGCATTCTGAGATGTCCTCTGAGCGCTCTTTAGTATTTACGATGGCACTAAGTTACCATTAAATTCTGTGTCAATACTGACTGGGCCACATCCCTCCCAGATAGCAAGGTAATGTGATGGTCCTGCTGAAGCATTCTTTGTGCTCACAAAGGTTACCTGACTCGCAGGTTTGCCTACATTCTGTAGAGTGACAGATCACAGTGTCCTCAAGAGCAATGTCATCCTGGGGGTTCATCAGGATGAGGCCTGACCATTAACCATGCAAGAGAGATGGAATTAGGAGAGATGTTGCTGTCCAGATTTAGATCAGCCTTCAGATGGTCAAGTGACAACCAGCGACTGATGATTTTCCTCCTTGATGCACCCTGTTACACCCCAGGCATACAGCCATGAGTACAATGATGTTTGCAGTGGTGTCCCTGCCTCTTGAAGACTGTCATGCCAGTGAAATGCTGGTGCAGTGCTTGAAAGAACAGCAGCATGTCTAATTGCATCAGGTTGAGCACTGTTCGAGTTCTTATCTCAGAACAGAATGGCTACATGTTCCATGTGGGTGGCACTGTGTGATGTGTTGGGCAGGTTGGTTCGATGTGGCCTGCAGTCGATGCAGGAAAGCTAGAAACAGACGTCTAACACTGGAGAAGATCCAACACTGTTTTATTCAACGATAGAAATGATAAACATATTCAGCTGTGGGTCGACACTATACTGAATTGACTGGAGACCTAGTAGTAGCCTGACCAGACTTACTAGCTACCACATGGTGTTTGCACTTGCTAGCTCGTGGACTCTGACTGTCTCAGTGGCTGGGTCCAGAGAGAGCAGGAAACCTAGTGTCCTCTGGCTTTATAGTGGTCGTGCCCTGTCTGGTGATTGGTTGCACTGTGTTGTGTGCTTACTGGTCATCCTGTGTGTCAATCACTGCCTGTCTGCACCTCATTATATACATGAGTGGATATTATGATATCTCCCCCCTTTTCTTTTTAGATAAATAAATACTAAGGTGGGCTTGCGTATATATATATACGTATGCCTGACTATATACAAAAGATGTCTAAATGAACGTATATACATAGGAAGGTGTCGATAGTGCAGATACATGGCAAACGAAACAATATTTACAGAGGTTAAATCGATGAAGTCACAAAATGTACAGTTCAGTCTACAGATTCAGTCTTTGTGGTGGGCGACGAATTCTTGTCGATCGCCGCAGAATTGGATCAAGAGCCGCCTGCACGTGTATAGGCGGGATCGCTGCCATCGCGGTGGTCGTGGGCGCCGGCAGGATCGCTGGTAGATCGGTGGCCTAGTGGTAGGGTACGTCCGGAGGAAGCATCATAGGCAGTGGGGCACTTTGGTCAGTTCCCGGGGCGTGGAACTCTTCGCAGTGCCCATCTGTTGATCCGTAGCAGGGAGCCATCAGCCATGTGGACAAGGAACGATCTTGGGGCCACTTGTTTGATCACAACAGCTGTGGCTGACCAGCCGCCCTCTGGCAACTGGACATGAACACGATCAGTTGGGACCAGCTCGATTAGATCCGTGGCATGAGCATCGTATGTGGCTTTCTGTTGGGCCTGTGACTGCTGCATTTTCCGTAAGATAGTGAGGTGGTCAAGGTCTGGAACATGGGTGGCTGGAACTGTGGTCCTCAGAGTGCGATTCATGAGCATCTGCACTGGAAACAACACAGTGGACAGTGGGGTTGCCCTGTATGTCAGCAGTGCGAGGTTGAATTCGGAGCCTGAGTCTGCAGCTTTGCACAGCAACCGCTTGACAATATGGACCCCTTTCTCGGCCTTCCCATTTGACTGTGGGTAGCGGGAACTGGAGGTTACTTGACGGAAGTTGTAAGACTGTGCAAAATCAGACCATTCCTGGCTGTAAAAGCAAGGACCGTTGTCACTCACTATCGTGAGTGGTATCCCATGTTTAGTGAATGTTTCTTTGCAGGCTTTGGTCACCGCCTTCGACGTGAGGTCGGACAATTTCACCACTTCTGGGTAACTGGAGAAGTAGTCGACCAGGAGGACGTAGTCACGCCCCTTGGCGTGGAAAAGGTCTGCACCTACTTTGGACCATGGAGAGGTCATGATCTCGTGCTATTGCAGCATTTCCTTGGGTTGAGCTGGTTGAAACTTCTGACAGGTAGGGCAATTGAGGACTGTGTCAGCAATGTCCTGGCTGATGCCCGGCCAATAGACTGCCTCCCAAGTTCTGCGCCGGCATTTCTCGACCCCAAGGTGACCCTCATGGAGTTGACCCAGCACCATAGCCCGCATGCTCTGAGGAATCACGATCCTGTCGAGTTTCAGGAGGATGCCTTCCACCACCGTCAGGTCGTCCTTTACGTTGTAGAACTGGGGACATTGTTCCTTCTGCCAGCCATTGGTAAGGTGCTGCATCACACGCTGCAGCAGAGGATCCTTGGCAGTCTCCTCACGAATTTGGACCACCCGTTCATCAGAGGCCAGAAGGTTGGTGGCACACAACTGCACTTGCGCTTCTATGTGGCAGATTAAGTCACTTTGTTCACACGGTGTGGTAATGGACCTGGATAGGGCATCTGCAACGATCAGCTCTTTGCCTGGCGTGTAGACAAGTTCGAAGTCATAGCAGCGTAGCTTAAGAAGAATTCACTGTAACCGAGATGTCAGGTCATTTAAATCCTTCTGGATTATGTGGACTGGAGGCCTGTGGTCCGTTTCTACCGTGAATTTTGACAGGCCATAAACGTAGTCATAAAACTTGACTATTCCTGTCAGGAGACCCAGACACTCCTTTTCGATCTGGGCATACCATTGCTCAGTGGGTGTCATGGCCCTGGAGCCCAGGACGAGGAGTTATCTTGCTGAAGGAGCACCGCCCCAATGCCGTCCTGGCTTGCGTCAGTTGATATCTTGGTTTCTTTGGTTGGGTCGAAGAACGCTAGAACTGGGGCTGTGATGAGCTTTGTCTTCAGCTCACGCCATTCCACTTCATGTGTGGGCAGCCACTGGAATTCCATCAATTTCTTGACGAGATGGCGGAGGGCCGTGGTGTGGGATGCCACATTGGGAATGAATTTTCCGAGGAAGTTAACCATCCCGAGGAAGCGGAGGACCGTCTTCTTGTCCTCCAGGGTCTTCATGGCGTTGATCGCCGAGACCTTGTCAGCATCTGGCCACACGCTGCTGCGAGATGTGGTCGTCTAGGAACTTAATATCCAATTGACCAAATGAGCACTTGGCCCTGTTTAGCTGGAGATCATGTTCATGAATTCCCTGGAATACCTTCTTGAGGCGAGCGATGTGTTCCTGTGGCATTGTGGACCAGTTAATTACGTTGTCAACGTATACTCGCACCCCATCGATGCCCTCCATCATCTGCTCCATGATGCGGTGAAATACTTCGGAGGCAGATATGATGCCAAAAGGCATCCGGTTGTAGCTAAAGCGACCGAACGGGTTGTTGAATGTGCACAGTTTGCGACTGGACGTGTCCAGCTGTATTTGCTAAAAGCCCTTGGAGGCGTCCAGCTTAGTAAACAATTTGGCATGAGCCAGTTCACTGGTCAACTCTTCACGTTTTGGTATCGGGTAATGCTCCCGCATGATATTGCGGTTTAAATCCTTGCGGTCAATGCAAATGCGAAGCTCCCCTGACGGCTTCTTTACGCAGACCACGGAGCTGACCCAGTCTGTTGGCTCTGTGACCTTCGATATGATGCCCTGGTCTTAAGAGGTCCTGTAATTGCTTCTTCAGACGATCCTTAAGGGGTGCCGGCACCCAGCGTGGTGCATGAATTATAGGGGTGGCGTTCGGCTTGAGCAGGATTTTATATCGGTATGGGAGTGTGACCATTCCATCGAATACACTGTGGTATCTCGTGATAATGTCATCTATGTCAGCTTTCAAGTTTCCATTAGGCAAGGCCGTCTGCCAGTGATGATGACATGGTGTGGACTCGCTGAACCAGGTTCAGGAGCTTGTAGGCTCGAGAACCGAGCAGGGATGCTCTGTCAGGCCTGACGATCTCAAACCGCAGTGTTGCCTTGATTGCCTTATTGGATACCCCTAGTTGACACGAGCCACTGGCAGCTATGGCATTGCCATTGTAGTCAAGGAGCTGCCAGGCCGGTGGAAGAATACTTGGTCTAACACGGATGGTGTCGAGATCGGATTTTGAGATGAGGTTCGCCGATGCGCTGGTGTCCAGTTTAAACCGGATGCGAGCCTTGTTAACTGTGAGGACAGCACGCCACTCGTCATCGGGATCCACATTGAGGATCGAGAGGCGTTTCGCCGTCGTGGTGAAAGGCAGCACATGTGTAGTTATGATGCCCACCCGGTATGGGGACTCGAGGCACCTAGCATCAGGGTCTGTTGGACTGTCGAGATCGGAATCTGGCATGTCTTGTTATATTAAGCGGACATTTCTGCGCCGCAGCTGGGACCGCTGGCTGCTGAGCGGTGGAGCAGATCTGCAAAGGGCTGCGTAGTGGCCAAGCTTGCCACACTGTAGACACTGGCGTCCTTTTGCCGGACATTGCCGCTTTAAATGGGCGGAGCCACAATTCGGACACGTCATGACGCCAATGCCAGCGTGTTCCGTGCGCCATAGCGCATGCGCAGTGCAGTCAGTCGACGTACGCACCTGCGCAGTCGGGTTGTCGGTCTCGTCATCAACTCAGTCATGGCACGCATGCGCAGGGACCCGGGCAAAGCGCACAAAACGGCCACTCTCCTCAATGCTCAGGCCCTGCATCTGTGCGATGGCCTGCACCCGTTCTGCCTCGTGGGAGGCCAGCATTGCAGTCTCTGCCGCCCTGATGTGGGAGTAATGATTGTTAGCATGTTCATGGAGAACGCACGTCTCGATAGCGACAGGGAGGGTCAACTGTTTGACTTTCAGGAGCTGCTGCCGAAGGGAGTCGGAGTGGACCCCGAAAACGATCTGAACCCGGATCATGGAATCAGCCGTCGAGTCATAGTTACATGACTGTGCTAGGAGGCGAAGATGGGTCAAGAAGTACTGAAAAGCTTCATCCTTACTCTGAAGCCTCTGCTGGAAAACGTACTATTCAAAGTTCTCATTCACCTCAATGTTGCAGTGGCTGTCGAACGTCAGCAGGACTGTTTTCGTTTTGTCTTCGCCTTCAGCGAACGTAAGGGAGTTGACTCTAACTGTCTCAGTGGCTGGGTCCAGAGAGAGCGGGAAACTTAGTGCCCTCTGTCTTTATAGTGGTAGAGTCCTGTCTGGTGATTGGCTGCACTGTGTTGTGTGCTTACTAGTCATCCTGTGTGTCAATCACTGCCTGTCTGCACCTCATTATATACATGAGTGGATATTATGACACTGTGGTTAGCACTGATACCTCAGAGCGCCAGGGACCCTCGTTCAATTCGGGTCTTGGGTGACTGCCAATGTGGAGTTTGCACATTCTCCCTGTGTCTGCGTGGATTTCCTCCGGGTGCTCCGGTTTCCTCCCACAGTCAAAGGATGTGCAGGTTAGGTGGATTGACCATGCTCCTTCGTGTCCAGGGATGTGAAAGTTAGGTGAAGGGGATATTGCAAAGTGGATTTGGGCAGAGTACTCTTTCAGAGGGTCGGTGCAGACTCGAGGCTGAGTGGCCTCCTTCTGCACTTAAAGAATTCTATGATTCTACAAGGTGCTTAGCCTACCAACGATGAGGCCATCATTATGCAAAATTGTGACTATTCATTCTGAGATTGATGTCCTTCATTGAGATGTTAAAAAAAGGAGCCTAGCAGGGAAGACAGTGGAACAATGATGGCAGGAAGGGTTATTCGGGAGGCACAACAGAAATTTAGAAATGAGGAGGAAACATGCTAAGGGGAGGACAAGGCATCCATGGCTGACAAGGGAAGTCAAGGACAGCATAAAAGCTAAAGGAAAGCATACAAAGTGGCAAGGAGTAGTTGGAAGCCAGAGGATTGGGAAGCCTTTAAAAGCGAGCAGAGGACAACTAAAAAAGCAATAAGGGGAAGAAGATGAAGTATGAGTGCAAGCTAGCTAGTAAATATAAAGGAAGATAGGAAGAGTTTTTTTCAATATATAAAAGGTAAGAGAGAGACAAAAATAGACATTGGACCATTAGAAAATGTGACTGGAGAAGTAATAATAGGAAACAAAGAAATGGCAGACAAACTGAATAGTTACTTTGCATCAGTCTTCACGATGGAAGCCAGAGCTCCAGGAGAACCAGGGGGCAGGAGTGAGTGCAGTGACCATTACTAAGGAGAAGGTTCTGGGGAAACTGAAAGGTCTGAAAATTGATAATTCACCTGGACTGGATGGACTACACCCCAGGGTTCTAAAAGAGATAACTCAAGAGATTGTGAAGTTAATGGTGATGATCTTTCAGGAATCATTGGAGGCAGGATGGGTCCCAGCGGACTGGAAAGTGGCTAATGTAACACTGCTATTTGAGAAGCAAGGGAGGCAGAAGATGGGAAATTATAGGCCGGCTAGCCTGACTTTGGCCATTGATAAGATTTTAGAGTCCATTATTAAAGATGAGATTGCAGAGTATTTTGAAGTGCATGATAAAATAGGACTGAGTCAGAATGGCATCGTCTTGGGGAGGCCATGTCTGAAAAATTTGTTAGAGGTCTTTGAGGAAGTAACATGGAAGTTAGACAAAGAAGAACCAGTGGATGTGATTTATTTAGATTTCCAGAAGGCCTTTGACAAGTGCCGCATAGGAGACTGTTAAATAAGTTAAGAGCACATGGTGTTAAGGGTAAGATCCTGACATGGATAGAGGATTGGCTGACTGGCAGAAGGCAGAGAGAGGGGATAAAGGGGTGTAATGGTGTACCTCAAGGGTCGGTGCTGGGACCGCAACTTTTCACAATACACATTAATGATCTGGAAGAAGGAAGTGAAGGCATTGTTGCTAAGTTTGCTAAGATCTGTCGAGGGGCATGGAGTATTGAGGAGGCAGGCGGGCTACAGTTGGACTTGGACAGGCTAGGAGAGTGGGCTAAGAAGTGGCAGATGGAATACAATGTGGAAAAGTGTGAGCTTATGCACTTTGGAAGGAGAAATGGAGGCACAGACTATTTTCTAAATGGGAAGATGCTTAGGAAATCAGAAGCAGAAAGGGACTTGGGAGTCTTTGTTCACAATTTTCTTAACATGCAGGTTCAGTTGGCAGTTAGGAAGGCAAATGCAGGGCAGCACAGTGGCTCAGTGGTTAGCATTGCTGCCTCACGGCGCCGAGGTCCCAGGTTCGATCCCGGCTCTGGGTCACTGTCCGTGTGGAGTTTGCACATTCTCCCCATGTTTGCGTGGGTTTCGCCCCCATAACCCACCAAAGATGTGCAGAGTAGGTGGATTGGCCACGCTAAATTGCCCCTTAATTGGGAAAAAATGAATTGGGTACTCTGAATTTATTTTTTTTAATTTTAAAAAGGAAGGCAAATGCAGTGGTAGCATTCATGTCAGGAGGGCTAGAATACAAGACCAGGGAGGCACTCCTGAGGTTATATAAGGCTCTGGTCAGGCCCTATTTGGAGTATTGTGAGCAGTTTGGGGCCCCATATCTAAGGAAGGATGTGCCTTGGAAAGGGTCCAGAGGAGGTTCACAAAAATGAGCCCTGGAATGAAGAGCTTGTCATATGAGGAACAATTGAGGACTCTGGGTCTGTCCTCACTCTCCACTGGAGTAGTACCGGATGATTGGAGGGAGGCGAATGTTGTTTCCCTGTTCAAGAAAGGGAATAGGGAAACCCCTGGGAATTACAGACATTTTGATGAGCAAAATATTGGAAAGGCTTCTGAGAGATAGGATTTATGATTATTTAGAAAAACATAGTTTGATTAAAGAGTCAGCATGGCTTTGTGAGGGCAGGTCAATGAGGGGCAAGGCTTCATTGATGAAGGTCAGGCAGTGGATGTGATGTATATTGATTTCAGTAAGGCATTTAATAAGGTTCCCCATGGTATGCTCATGCAAAAAGATGGGGGCCATGGGATACAGGGAAATTTGGCTGTCTGGATACAGAATTGGCTGGCCATAAGAAGACAGCGAGTGGTAGTGGATGGAAAGCATTCCGCCTGGCGGTGGGTGACCAGTGGTGTCCCATAAGGATCTGTTCTGGGACTTCTGCTCTTTGTGGTTTTTATAACTGATTTGGGTGAGGAAGTGGAAGGATGGGTTAGTACGTTTGCCTATGACACGAAGGTTGGTGGAGTTGTAGATGGTGTTGAGGGTTGTTGCAGGTTACAACAGGACATTGACAGGATGCTGAGCTGGGCTGAGATGTGGAAGATGGAATTCAACCTTGATAAATGTAAAGTGAATCATTTTGGAAGGTCAAATTTGAATGCTGAATACAGGGTTAAGGGCAAGATTCTTGGAAGTATGGAGGAACAGAGGGATCTTGGGGTCCACGTACATAGATCCCTCAAAGTTGCCACCCAGGTTGATAGGGTTGTTAAGAAGGCGTATGGTGTGTTGGCTTTCATTAACAGGGGGATTGAGTTTCAGAGCCGCGAGGTTTTGCTGCAGCTTTATAAAACCCTGGTTAGACCACACTTGGAATATTGTGTGCAGTTCTGGTCACCTCATCATAGGAAGCATGTGGATGCTTTGGAGAGGGTGCAGACGAGATTTACCAGGATGCTGCCTGGACTGGAGGGCATGTCTTATGAGGAAAGGTTGAGGGAGCTAGGGCTTTTCTCACTGAAGCGAAGAAGGCAGAAAGGTGACTTGATAGAGAGGTACAGGGTGATGAGAGGCATGGATAGAGTGGATAGCCAGAACTTTTCCCCAGGGCGGAAATGGCTGTCACGAGGTGACATCATTTTAAGGTGATTGGAGGAAGGTATAGGGGAGATGTCACAGGTAGGTTCTTTACACACAGAGTGGTGGGTGTATGGAATGCACTGCCAGCAGAGGTGGTGGAATCACAGTCATTAGGGACATTTAAGCGACTCTTAGGCACATGGACAGCAGTAAATTGAAGGGGTGTAGTTTAGGTTGATCTTAGATTAGGATAAATGGCTGGCACAACATCGTGGGCTGAAGGGCCCGAGCTGTGCTGTACTATTCTCTGTTCTATGTTCTTCTATGTTCTATGTACTCGTTGGAGTTTAGAAGGATGAGGGGGGATCTTATTGAAACTTAGAGGATACTGCGTGGCCTGGAATGAGTGGACATGGAGAGGATGTTTCCACTTGTAGGAAAAACTAGAAGCAGAAGACACAATCTCAGGCAACAGGGGCAATCCTTTAAAAGAGAGATGAGACGAAACTCAGGGACTGGTTTAGCTCACTGGGCTAAATCGCTGGCTTTTAAAGCAGACCAAGCAGGCCAGCAGCATGGTTCGATTTTCGTACCAGCCTCCCCGGACAGGCGCCGGAATGTGATGACTAGGGGCTTTTCACAGTAACTTAATTGAAGCCTACTCGTGACAAGAAGCTATTTTCATTTTCATTAATTTTCAAACTGTGGAACCCTTTGCAGCAGAAGGCTGTGGAGGCCAAATCATGGAGTGTCTTTAAGACTGAGATAGTTAGGTTTTTTTAATCAATAAGGGGATCAGGGGTTATGGGGAAAAAGCAGGAGAATGGGGATGAGAAAAATATCAGCCATGATTGAATGGTGGAGCAGACTCAATGGGCCGAGTGGCCTAATTCTGCTCCAATGTCTTATGGTCTTATGGTCTATACCAAAGAAAGTCTTAATATCTACCCTGCATCAAAGGGACAAGAGAAATGCATTCATGTCAGATAGTCTTTTTTTTTATTCGTTCATGGGCCAGCATTTATTGGCCATCTCTAATTACCTTTGAAATGAATGACCTGTTCAGCCATTTCAAAGGGCATTGTAAAAATCAAACACATTGCTGTGCATCTGGAGCCACATGTAGGCCAGACCAGGTAAGGATAACAGATTTCCTTCCCTGAAGAACATTAATGAACCAGATGGGCTTTTACAACAAGGAACATCGGTTTCATGGTAATCATTAGGCTTTTTAATTCCAGATTTTTATTGAATTCAAATTTCACTGCCTGCCATGGTAGAAATCAAAGCCAAGTCTTCAGAGCATTACTCTGGGTTTCTGGATTAATAGTCCAGTGACAATAACAATACACCATCACCACGTTCCCCTTAACCTTTGTCACCCTATAATCCTCTCACTATCAAGGTCTCATGGGGATGCTTTCTGTATCGTGCTCATGCAGTGGCTTCTTTCTGGTTGCTGTCAGAATTCTCGCCCTCTTTGACTTCATCCCATTCCACATCCTTCTCAAGTGAGGAGATGCATACTTCTGCGCCAGGTTATGTAGGGTGCAGCTAACAGCAATGGTGGAGAACACGCTCTGGACAGAGTACTGGAGAGCGCTGGCTGATCAATCCAAACATCCAGCCCCACCTCTCCAGCCCCCCATTACAGAATAAGTCTGACCTCATTTCCAGTTCTCTCTAGCCTTGACAAAGAGTCATCCAGACTTGAAACGTTAGCTCCCTTTTCTCTCCACAGATGCTGTCAGACCTGCTGAGGTTGTGCAGTATTTTGTGTTTGTGGATATTACTACGTGCCTTATTGAAAAGGGCATTAGTCACCCCCGTTATGCATTTATGTGTGGACGATTGTGAGATTCCATACAGGTCCCCAGTGGATTCTTGAAACCATCTGCTGGCAAAAAAGTTGAGAGAGGCAGTTAACTTCAGAATGGCCAGCATTGGAAAAATTCCCAAGTCTGTGTGGAGTGAGATCCTCACGGAGAATGTGCCAGATATGCTCCAACACATCCCTTGACAAGTGAGACATCTGCTGCAATGTGTCTCACTCATCTCATACGAGAGGCGTCTTCTGTAGACACTTGGTCGTCTCTCCGTTGATATGGTCCCTCCTTGTCAGTATATGGGTCTTCCTGGAACCCCTCTGGCTCTTGGTCCTCAGGACAATGCTCTTCCCTGATCTCTGTGACAGGCTCTTCGTCTCCTCCCTCGCATCCAACCTGTCAAGAAGGCACAGTTACCTGCAGCCTGCATTCAGCAATCCCTGTATTTGTGGACAAATAAATTGGAGACATGATTGCACCTTCCCCTGGAATGCTCTCCCATCATCGCCATGCCAGGAAGCCAGTGTGGAGCCATAAGACTGCCTTCTTTCCTGACATGTCATCCCCAGGCCACTCCTTACAGCTGAAACACATCCTGAAGGTCCACAGATGCCTGAGCACCCCCTCTGCCATGCCTGCACATTCACAAAGAGGCTTCGATCAGGGTGAATACAGCCATGCGATTTTACCTCAGTCAGACTCCTTTCAACCGGCAAACGACGTGGCCAGTAAGCCACACCTACTGAAATTATTGTGTGGAGCCTTGCCCAGAGCTGATTGCTATGTGCAACAAGCAGACCATAAGACGTAGGAACAAAAGTAGACCATTCAGCCCATCGAGTCTGCTCCGTCATTCAATCAGATCATGACTGATCACTGCTGTGGCCCCTCAATCTTTTGGTCCTCCTTCACTCTTTACATTGCTCCATTGTTGACATGTGCATAATTGGACCAAATCAAATGTTTCCCCAAAGCCTTAACAAGTTCTTACATTAAGGTGATCCATGAGTTAAAGTGCCAAACTGCCTCAATTGGCATTAACAGATCTCAGCTCCGATAGGAGCCTGCAGGACTTCCCCAAAATGGCAGGGGCTGTCTCCTCCGACACAACTTCAGGCTCCTCCCTGGGCAAATTTTTACAAGTTTTATTGTTCAACTGTGTCATTCCAGCTCTTAGTCAAAATGGTGGTGCTTCAATCCCAGTTTGAGACCAGCTTCCAACCTTCCTCACTTAACCCCCTTCATTCCAGTATAAAGCAGAGTTGGCAGATAGTGCCTGCAAACAATATGCATGCAGTCAATGGCATATTCCACCATGAGGAGAGCTGCAAACCTTTACAACCCATCAGGCACACTCTAACCACTTGTATTTGGCAAAATGAGTGAAGTGAAATGATCTCTCTCTGAATGGAGAGGATCAATGACACCTGATGCAATACTAGAATGTGAACTGGGAGATGGCATTAATATCTCCAGCACCAACTTGGACAGTCAGGCCTGTATGTTTATAGCCTCAATCACCTTTACAATCACTGGCAATGTGGTCCTTGGCCTGCTCTACAGTTAGAGTTGTAGCTGAAGCAGATGGCTGATTTCAGTGAGGACTTTCTTTGTGAAGCACAAACATCTCAAACATTGGCCATTAGAATGTTCACAATGGTGGATTTCTCCCTATACACCCTGGGCATATCTGGCTTCCTACTGAGAGCCGTCCACCCTCTTGTCCTCCTCCATCTTTCAGCAGCTTACCCTCCTTGGTGTCACCTCCACTCATTCTTCCAACCATGCTCAATTCCAAGAGGAATAGCTACTAGTGTTAGCCATGTTTGTACATAACATATTTTTGCAGAGACCTTGGCGTCAGCAAAGATCCTTCAGCACCTGTCACACCAAAGACTACCGCAACTGAAACAACCATGGAAAATAGTAACAGCAGTCAGAGGAAAACAGCCAGAATTAAAATGTAAATTGCTGATAATTACTTTAAATTGCGCTAGTGAGGAGTCCTATCTACTACTTGATGCATGCTAAACTGTGCAAGCTTAAGAGAAGTCATAGACAGTAACGTGATGCTCCAAAATGGCAGCGCTGACCTCAAAACAGTGTCATGATCTACCTGGACTGTATTCTTCCAGTGGATGTTCACTGCATATGCACTAACACCTTAGAGAAAGGATTTTACGGGGTGCCATTATCAAATATAAAACAGTGATTTGCTTAATCAAAAGGCAGTGGTTTAGAATCAGAGAATTGCAAGACCTGAGAAAAAGTTATAAATAAGGATTTCTGGCTGACTGCAATCACTCAAATGTTCATCAAGTTTATTAAATAATAGAAGACAGAAGAATCTTTCATATAATAATTGTGAAATAAGAATCATAAAGGGCCATTTGGCCCATCATGTCTCTACCAGCTTATCAGCAAAGGAAGTTCAGCAGGTCACACTTCCCTTTCTTTTAGCCCTGCAATTTGTTTCCTCTTCAGATAATAGTTTAATTCTTTTTAAAAGCCAGAATTGAACCTGCCTCCACCACACTCTCAGGTAGTGCATTTTAGTTGCTAATCACTTGCTGTATTAATGTCTTTTCCCTCACATTGCCTTTAGTTCTTTTCCCATCGCCTTAAATCAGTGTCTTCAAATTCTCAATCCTTTCACCAGTCGGAACAGCTCCATATCGTTACATATAAGATTAACAAAGGCACAATGAAGTATTCTTTCTGGGCAGATATGCATAAACAACGTGCAAACTGCTGAAATTAACTGTCTGATCAGAGTTAATTTAATCACACTTACAGCAAGTGGCTCTCAGCAGTTTCCAATACCTTCAATGTTTATGAAAGAAATCTATGTAAGATTTCATTTTATTGTTACATTATTTTTTGTAACACAATTTGCAGACTTTAAAAAAATGAATACCCATGTTATTTCGATGGCACCTTCCTGAACTACTATAGAAATTGTCTATCTGTCCTGTCAAGCTTTATTCAAAATATGATACAGACTTTGAGCTTTCAAAAGTATCTGTCCAGGAATTAAAAATAAGTCCCAATATTTGGAGAAATGTCATCTGTGGATTTGTTTAATACTAGTAATCTGAGTGACTCCATCACTTTTGATTTTAGAAGAGTTTAATTAAAAACACAATTTACATTTCTAATATTCCTGAATGGCAGTCTCTTGTAATGATCATATGATTGGACTGCAGCAAGGCAAAATATTTCTGGAATGTTCCTTAATTGTCCTGATAATAGGCTTTAAACCCAGAGGGTATCAGCTCAAAGCTCCTTTGGCAAGTTGTAAAATTGAATTTAATTAAATATGTTAATTTGTGGGCTAGCATCAGAAAAAATAACTATGAAAACTGACAAGTTGTTAAAAAAGACCAATTTGTTCCCACATGTCCATCAGTAAGAGAGTCTGCCACTCTTACTTGGGCTGATTCTATATGATTGGCCATTAATATCCTCTGAACGGACCAAGAAATTCAGCAGTTATAGACAATTACTACAAAATCAGGTAGATCTATCAGTAACACGACAGGAATTTTACTTGGATTAGACTAAATTAATTTTCGCCCAGTCAATCTTGAAAAGTGCTCCTCATTGACATCTTGGAAGAGGGGCTGAATTGAGGAGAGCTGTCATACAGATTAGTTAAGCAACAAACTAAACTGACTTAATCATGGAATCACATTCTTAGAATCATGCAATGGAGAAGAAGGCGATTCAGGCCACTGCCGGCTCTTTCTAAGAGCTACTTCTCTTTCCCTTAAGTCTTTTAATGGGTTGTGGGCATTGCTGGGAAGGCCAGCATTTGTTGCCAACCCCTAATTGCCCTTGAACTGAGTGGCTTGATAGGCCATTGCAGAGGGCAGTTAAGAGTCAAAGATATCCCTGTGGGTCAGGGGTCACATGTAGGTCAGACCAGGTAAGGATCGCAGATTTCCCTCCCTAAAGGACATTGGTGAACCAGATGAGTTTTTACAAGAATTAATGATAGTTATGATAGTTAATGATAGTTAATGATGCTGAGACAATTTATTAACAGAATTCAAAGTCCATTATTTTGAACCCATGTCCCCAGAGCATTAGCCTGGGCCTCTGGGTTACCAGTGTAGCCAACTCAGATGGCCACCTGCAAAGGACCATGGGAATTATGGCCAACCCAGGACTCAGACAGACTCAGAGCTTTTGTGTATTTGCAACCCAGATAGCTAGGCGATCGAAACCCCCACTCGTTTGCATTCTAATGGCCCATTTCCCCAGAATAAAAGAACTGTACTCAGGTAACCCATACAGATACACACTAATCAACGCCACTTCCTTTACTCAGGGAGCCCAAACAGCCAAGGTCAATGACCGCTAAGGACATGCCCAGCCGTCAATACACCCGCCGCTTTATTGGTCAAAATCACAGGCAGTCCAAGGGCAACCCCCCGAAAGTGAACCGATACACGCCGTCCAGGTTTTTCGGACCACCATCGAGGATCTATCCCAGGCCCAGAAGGCAGACGACACTCTCAAACAAGTTTTAGACGGTAACTTCCCAGCCCCCTACAACAAATGCAAGGACTCACTGATGGTACAGAACGGCAGAGTTTTGAAAAATTGAACTTTTGTGGTCCCCACCCAGGACAGAAACCAGATAATTTACCAGTTTCATGACGGACACGGACATCAGAGGATAGATAATACCATTGCCCATTTAAGACCTTTGTGCTGGTGGCCCGATTTAAAATCTGATGCAGCACATTATGTTGAGAATTGTTTAATCTGTGCGCAGAACAATCCTGGAAGGTACTCCAAGAAGGGACAATTGAGACACACCCGACCTGTTAATGGCCCTTGGACAAATGTGCAACTTGACTACATTGGCCCCCTCCCCCTTGCAGAAATGGTTTTAAATACATACTAGTGGTAATCAACACCTTGACAAAATGGGTAGAAGCATTTCCCTCATGGACAATCAGTGCAAAGGCCACAGCTAAGATTTTGACCCAACAGATATTTACTCGCTGGGGACTCCCCCGCAGCATTGAGTCAGACCAAGGTTCCCATGACATGTTTGGCCCCCTATACCCCCTTCCACAGCCACAGCCAGAGCCACTGCCACCACCCAACAACAGTAACTTGCCCTTTACTGCCACCACCCCTACGCCTCATGACAAACGAACCCCTTTTTGGCACCACGACAACTCTTGTAGACTGGTTAGGCATGATGATTCGGATTCCACATGGCCACAGCATAAAAACGGCAGATGGTGATGATTCAGATTCTGACTCTGGCTATGATAATCCTTTTACAACACTTTTTGATACAGAACCCTTGATTGTCCAGATGATGAGAAAAAGACGCCGCATCAGAATTACGGTGTCCTACTTCCTGATGGAGCCTGCCCGCCTTTTTATTTTCCTTCTTTTTTTCTTCTTGTTACATTGTTTTAATTCATGTCGGCCTGACACCCAACTTCTTGATGCAGTCATAGTTACTCTTCCAACGCCATTTACTGACTAATGGGTGTTAAAGGCACAATTGTTGGATCTCACATGACTACAAATTCTTTCTGCTTGTTAGGTCACCCAGGTAGGGAGTCACGGCACTAACCCCCATTCTACCTGAGGACCCCAAATGCATCCGGTCAGTTAAGCTCGGGTAGTGGAGCAACGGCACTGATCACCGCCCTACCCGGGGATTCCACCCATTCTTGCCCTGCCGCGTCCCACACGCACCTCATATTCCCGTCACTTTGAGTACTCCGGAATGGTTCTTTACACTTTTCACTGTCTTTGGCAGGACTTAGTTTTTCCTTCTCTGCTCTTTAATTTGGTTTAAAGAATGCCCTTTGCCACAGTCTGTACACTCATCACTTTACCTTCCCTCACCCTCTGATCGTTCCCCACCTGCTATTTACACGTTTGGCACACTTGGTTGCCACATATGCTGCTACACGCAAACTACCTCTGGACCCTGGGATGACGAAACTCTATAAAACTGGCCACCCTAAAATTCGGCTAGTAAGATGAGCCTCAGCCATCACTGGTCGCAGTAAAGGAAAGACTGAACTGAGAAATTGTCCGCCCACTCCCCGCGTCGACCACCAGCTGCGAGAATCTCTGCACTGACAAAGAAATTTTTTTTTTGGCAATGTCTTGTCTCTCAAAATGTTATTTCAAAATAAATGAGGGAGTCACACATGGTGACGATTCTAATGGGTGCTTGAAGTTAAGGAGAGAAAGACAAATAAATAAGATATTAGCTGAAGATAATAACAGATATTATGCTTGCACCCCCAGGAATATACGGAAAACGGAAGACAGAAGACAAGGTGAAGAGAGGACTGATGAGCTACATTGTGATCATCGCTGGACTCCTGCAACTGCGCGTGCAACGGACTATTTTAATCTATATCACACCAGCCCCGAACACTACCACACAACATGACACCCGCAGTAACACTACACCACACATAGAGATAGACACTATAACCCTCACTTGGTGCAAAAATATTGTCAAATGGTTCCCCCTTTCATACACAGTAGAGGCCCTTCTGGTAATTGCAATAATCTGCTGTGTCATCCAGACCCTTAGACTGGGTTTTAGGTGTCAGGTGAGTGGGTTTTTTTACAGTTTCAGTTTCAGTTTGACTGCAAATGGCGATAAACAGCCTCCCGCTCCCCGATATCTACACTGCGAGCCCCCTTCTTTGGAATTCACCCAACTCAAGAAACACTGTAATCGCTGATAAAAATAAAGACCGAATACCTCTCTAACTATGATGGATTAAGTAGGAATGTGATGCTGCTGTTTTGAAATCTTGTATTGTACATAATTCTTTTTGATATTTGCCAACAGCATGAGAGTAGCTTAGATAGTGTTAGTTAGATGTTCAATTGTGCGGAACAGTGAAATGTTTTATAGTGACCCATAAGAAATTATGAATGTATGATGTGTTAATACAAATGTTAGATAAATGCTCCAAAAACATAGGACATAGTGTAGAACCTGTCCTTGACCAAGGGCAACCGGCACACCAAGGACGGATGAGGAATCAACAGTGTGATCCACCAGGCTTTGCGTTCAGGATCAAGAGGACAGGATGTAGCCATCTCAGATGGCCACCTGCAAAGGGCCATGGGAATTATGGCCAAGCCAGGACTCAGGCAGACTCAGAGCTTGTGTGCATTTTTGAAACCCAGATAGCTAGACGTAATCGAAACCCCCGCTCGTTTTCATTCTAATGGTCCATTTCCCCAGAATAAAAGAACTGTACTCAGGTAACCGATACAGATACAGACTAATCGGTGCCACTTCCTTTACTCAGGGAGCCCAAACAGCCAAGGTTAATGACCGCTAAGGACACGCCCAGCCATCAAGGCACCCACCCCTTTATTGGCCAAAATCGAAGGCAGTGATCGAAACCTGTCGAATTATTGGGTCCAAGTTAAGGACCGCCCCAAAGAGCATGAAATCCCATAGAGATAAGAAGAGACACAGACATGTGCTCGGTCTCTTTTGGATCGGGCCTATGCCAACCCAGGTGCAGCATAACGACCAGGCAGACAAGTTCAAGACCAACGATCGCTACCAGACGGGTGAGCCCAGCAGAAACAGAGCCACTTCTTCCACCCAGCCATGCAAGATCAGGACAAAGGCCTTGTCCATCTGCACAGAGCCAGTTGCCATGAAGTTAAGTATAGGTTATTGTAGTTGTTAGGTCTTGTTTAACTTGTAATGTTCTGTGTTGCATGTCGAAGTAAATAAACCATCTTTGAACTTGAACTGACTAACTGGTTGAGTGGTTCTTTGATCCACATCTGGTAAAACCTTGTGGTGGTGTCATTTGATACCTGGCGATTCTAAAGAACGTCATTATTAATTGGCAACATTATGGTGACTCCGGTGCCGATTGGCAACACTAGTGCAGTGAAATTACCCCAATACTATTGTCAAGTGAGTGTCCCTTTAAGAAAGGTTTAGTCTCTTATGTGACTTGTAGCACATTGATCTGTGGCTGTCAGGTGAGAGGATTTTTTTTACGGTTTCAGTTTCAGTTTGAATGCTTTGGACTGTAGAAGGGGAAAGGAGTATTTTTCTCTGTTTTCACTTTGAAAGATGTTCCAGTAAAAAGTCCATTGGTTGTGGCTAACTGCCTTGGTAACTTTAAAGATATTTTTCTGGAAGGAGTTTGAATCTGCTGTGTGGACCTGGATCAGAATTGCAGCAAGAGAACCAGTCTCATTCAAGTGAGAATACAGTGTACTGGGCCACGCCCTTAAAAAGGGGCTTTGGTTTATTGGATTTTGTTATTGAATTGGAACAGCTAAGGGGGAATTCACTAAGTATTATACCTAGATTACTGTAGCTGTGTGGTGTCTTTATGTTTGTAATTGATAAAAACATTCTTGCTGTGCTTATATATATGTATGTTACCTACATTCTTAGAATAAACCTCGTTTTGATTAAAGTGTCTAGGAAGTCTGATGAATCACACCTTCGTTGAAGGCTTTTGTGCTCCTCCTAGCCAAATTCAACAAAAAGATTGTAGGTTAGGTGAACTTCATAATACACTTTGGAGTTACTAAGCCCTGGCCCATAACACCTCAGATGCTTTTTTTAACCCATAGTGAGATTACATTGAAGCAAGAGCAATGGAAAATAATCTGCTAACACAATCATAATTTCTCAAGGTGCACCTTCTGGCAAAGCTCATCTCTGTCAAAAGCTTTGAGTTAGGCAGTTGACCCATTTTTACATCATTTACATTTTTACTGTGGAATGGAAAATGCTTTGCAGTGTGAGAGAAAGGTCACCAGGTTTACTACACCCAGTGCTGGGCTGTACAGTATTTGACCAAATGTTTCCAAACACTGTCATTGCATTTAACTGAACTGGGATATTTTACTGTGAACTAAATAAAATAATTTTGCAGCCAAATAATATCTTATGGAAAGTAGAAGTTCATGTCATCAGGTTTATCGCTGAGTCACCACAATACACCTGCAATCTGCTAAATATTTCACTGAAGAGTTTTAGTTGTTACATTGTTCAATGTTTCTGTAAAGTATTGATTGAAAATAGTCAACTGTAAAATATTTGCAATATAACATACTCAGTCATTTAATCTAAATGGAACCTGCAGGGGGGGAAATAATCGGACATCAATGCCACAAAATTCAGCTCCATGGTACCACCTCTGACAGCACCACAGGAGTCAAGTGACAAGAAAATGGAGGCTGTCTGCTCCTGATGACATCAGGCCTAATCCATGCCAATCGGCATGTTTTGAAAGGGGATAGTGTGGGTGACATGTCAATGCATCAGAAGCACAAGCACACAGAATGGATATTAGTCAGTGCTTAGTCATCTTTATTTTGGACATTGCTACTCCAGCTAACACCCTCTCTTCAACACACACGGCTGCACACACATTCAGCTGCACAAAGTACTATTTACAGAGATCAACAATTAACTTGCAGGTCAGATGCTTTTGACTTTTTTGCTGCTGCAGAGATCGTGGAAGAACTGTGTGATTGGAGAAGTTGACAGAATTTATTTCGGTCAGAAAGGAATGGTACCAGACCGTTGACACGGGTGATTGGATTTTGAAAGACCTTTGAGCACAACATTAGCTCCCAGTCGTGGTCCTTATGGTTACAGTTCTTCTTGGGCTGCAGAGCATTAGGGTAATGGCCGCAGAGAATGTAGAGATGTGAAGCTCTTCACAGAAAGAGGAAGCTCTCAGCAGGAGACCCTACCCACCAAGGGTCTTCAGAGAACACTGTGCCTCAGCCAGAAGCAATGACTGTGTTATCTGTGCTTCACCAAAGAGGGGATGACAGACTGTGTCACCTCCTTGAGCTAGACCTGTAGCCACAGACCAGGGAGAGAACAGTGCTACGAGTGGTCATCAACATTAATGTGCTGCTCAATTTCTACATCAGAGGATCCTTCCAGGCTGGAGCAGGCAACAGTGCCAACATAATGGAGTTTGTGCCCATCGCGCACCTGAGAAATTCATTGCCTGGAAGCCGGCCTTTTTAAAAGAATTCATTTATAGGATATGTCACTGGCCAGGTCAACATTTATTGCCCATCCCTAAGTTGCCCTTCAAAAGGTGATGCTGAGCTGCCTCTTGAATCATTGCAGTCCCTGAGGTCCCACAATGCTGTTAGAGAGGGAATTCCAGGATTTTGACCCAGCGACTGTGAAGGAAATGAAAAACATTTCCGTGTCAGGGTGGTGAGGTGTACTCATCCAGGCAAGTGGAGACTATTCCAGTACACTCCTGACTTGTGCCGTGTAGATAGTAGACAGATGGTGGGTAGGCTTTTGGGATGTCAGGAGATGAGTTACTTGCCGCAGGATTCCTAGCCTTTGACTTTCTCTGGTAGCCACCATATTTCTCTGGCTAGTCCAGTTCAGTTTCTGATCAATGGTAACCCCCCAGGATGTTTATAATGGGGGATTCAGCGATGATAATGCCTTTGAATATCAAGGGGCAATGGTTAGATCCTCCCTCGTTGGAGATGGCCATTGCCTGGCACTTGTGATACACAAAATTTTACTTGCCACCAATCAACCCAAGCCTGGATATTGTCCGGGTCTTGCTGCATTTGGACATAAACTTGGACAGTATCTGAGGAGTCGTGAATGATGCTGAACATTGTACTGTCATCTGCGAATATCCCCACTTCTGACCTTATGATGGATGGGAGGTCATTGATAAAGCAGTTGGAGATGGTTGAGCCTCGGACACTACTCTGAGGAACTCCTGCAGTGATGTCCTGGAGCTGTGATGATGGACCTACAACCACCACAACCATCTTCCTTTGTGCCAGGAATGACTCCAACCGGCAGAGAATTTTCCCCTTGATTCCGATTGGCTCCAATTTTCTTCGGGCTCCTTGATGCCATATTCAACCAAATGCTGCCTTAAGGTCAAGGGAAGTCACCCTCTCCTCACCTTTGGCATTTAGCTCTTTTGCCCCTGTTTGAATCAAGGCTGTAATGAGGCCAGGGCGTTATGTGACCCTGGCAGAATCCACAGTAAGCATCCATGAGCAGGTTATTGCTGAGTAAGTGCTGTTGATAGCACTGTTGATTACCCTTTCCATCATTTTACTGATGATCGAGAGTAGACTGATACGGTGGTAATTGGCTGGTTTGGATTTGTCCTGTTTCTTGTGTGCATACCTGGCTAGAAACAGGTGGAGCAAGGATCTGTTTTTACAGGATTGCCAATGTTGCAGGTAGTCATCGACTACATACACATGACTGAACAGGCATCATATCCCAATGGAGAGATGAATCAGGACCACAATGCATTCCACTCATGAACATGTAGATAGTGTGCGACCATGCCCAGACCATTATGTTGGTGAATTCCCACTATTCTGGCAGTACTCATGATGGTGTCAACCTGCACTAGTCAGTTTGTGAACTTAACCACAATGTTTACATTGTGGTTAAGTTCACAAACTGATTGACAGATCTTGACCACTTCAAAAGCAATTAAATACTTTCTGCTGAGAAAAAGAGGAAGTGAAAGCACTTAACTTCAAGATGTTTATAAATATTGTGATTAGGTTCAAAGCAGGCTACTTGAGATGCATTCAAGGTTAAAGGTAAAAGCAAAGAAACAATGCAGATATCTGGCTGTCTGGAAGCTGTCAATTACAGGCTACCAAAAGTCATTTCTCTTTGAAGTGAATAGAAACCTTGTAGATCAAATTATCTGAGGGGGTTTAAAGTTTAGTGGTGTGGTTTTTGCTTTCTATGAAGTCACAACTGTTGCTTTCTCGACATCTGTCTGGGGCAGCAAGTGTAAGGGACAGGTGACTGAAAAAGCAGTAATTTTGTCACTGTTTTTTGTCTGGACTGCTTTTTAGCTTCCGGGTAAGTGTTCTCTGATATGGGGAGGGTTCTATGATATGAGGGGTCTCTGCTATGGGAGGTTATCTGATATGGGAAGGAACAATAATAATTGCTTATTACCACAAGTAGGCTTCAATGAAGTTAATGTGAAAATCCCCGAGTCACCACATTCCGGCGCCTGTTCAGGGAGGCGTTGCTGGCCTTGTTCTGCATTATCTATTATAAGGGGACCGTATCCGAAATGTTAAGGACATTATCATTCTTTGGGGTTCCAGAGTAGTTGTTCCCCATCCAGAGCGGCATCCAATTATACAGGAGTTACAAAATGGCCACCCTGAGGTCTCTAAAATCAGTGTCCTTGCAGTGAGGTATGTTGTTGGAGAGGGTTTAAACTAACTTGGCAAGGGAATGGGATCCTGAGAGAAGGTTCAGCAGGGATAGATGCACAGTCAAAATGAGAGGAGATATCATGTGAGTTATGAAGGCGGAAAATGTCTAGACCAGTTAACGCACCAGGGAGTTTGGTAAGATTGGATGGTATTTATTTTAATGTGAGCAGTCTGACGAACACAGCAGATGAATTGAGGACACAAATTAAAACATGGGGATATGATGTTATTGCTGCCACTGAGACATGGTTGAGATCGGGCAGCTCAATATTCCAAGATATAGAATCTTCAGGCAGGATAGGCAAGGAGGTAACAGAGGAGGGGTGTCGCAATTTTGATCAGAGTATCAATTACAGCAGTAAGGAGGGATGACATCTTAGAAGGCTCTTCAACTGAGGCCATATGGGTAGAACTTAAACACCAGAAAGGAGCAATCACATTGGTGGGAGTGTTCTATAGGCCCCCAAACAGACCAAGAGAAATAGAAGAGCAAATATGTTGGCACATTTCAGAGAAGTGTAAATGTGGTAGGGTAGTTATAGTGGGGGTTTTCAGCTTCCCCAGTATTAACCGGGGAAACTGAAGTGTGAAAGGTTTAGAGGAAGTGGAATTTTTAAAATGCATCCAGGAGAACGTTTTAACGCCAGTACGTAGACGGACCTACAAGAGAGGGGGCAGTCGTGGACTTAATTTTCGGTAACAAAGCTGGGCAAGTGGTTTAAGTATCAGTGAGGGAACATTTTGCAGACAGTGATCATAACTCCATTAGATGCAACATTGTTGTGGGAAAGGACAATGATGGGTCTGAGATCAAAGTTCTGAACTGAGGGAAGGCTGATTTTAATAAGGTCAGATATGATTTGGCCAGTGTGGACTCTGAGCGGACACTTTTAAGTAAAGCTGTGACAGATCAGTGGGATGCATTCAAGAAGGAAATAGGGAGAGTGCATTGCCAACATGTTTTAATCAAGAAAAAGGGTGGGAACAATAAATCCAGTGAACCCTGGCTATTGAGGGAAATACAGCATTGGATAAGGAGAAAAAGGGAGGCTTATGGCAGATATCGAGGGCTCAAAACAGCGGATGCCCGAGAGGCGTATAGAATGTGCAAGAGGGACCTTGAAAAGAAAATTAGGAGAGCAAAAAGGGGACATAAAAGGATTCTGGCAGGTAAAATAAAATAAAATCTTAAGTTGTTTTACAAATACATTAAGGGTAAAAGAATAACGAGGGAAAAAGTAGGGCCTATTAAGGACCACAGTGGTAATTTGTGTGTGGAGCTTTGTGTCAGTGTTCACTTGTGAGTGTGGGTATAGAAATCAGGGCGAAGGACCGTAATAAAATTAGAGAGATTAACTTAGACAGAGAGGAGATCTTGAGTGGTCTGGCAGGCTTAAAAGTAGACAAATATCCAGGGCCAGATTAAATGTATCCCAGGCTGTTGAGCGAGGCAAGGGAAGAAATAGCAGGAAAAGGTGCCGGAGGACTGGAGAATAGTCAATGTTGTACCATTACTCAAAACAGGAGGAAGGGATAAACCAGGAAACGACAGGCCAGTCAGTGTAACCTCAGTGGTGGGGAAACTATTGGAAGCAATTCTGTCAGAATTAATCTGAAGTTGGAGAGGCAGCGATTAATCAGGAACAGTCAGCGTGGTTTTGTTAAGGGGAGGTCATGTCTGACGAATTTGTTTTCGAAGGTTTCACGTGCAGGACTGATAACGAAGGTAAGAGCACAGGAGATCCAAGGAAATTTGGCAAATTGGATCCAAAATTTGCTGAGTGGCAGGAAACAGAGGGTGATGATCGAGGGGTGTTTTTCTGACTGGAAGCCTGTATCCAGTGGAGTCCCACAGAGATCAGTGTTGGGGACCTTGCTGTGAGTGGTTTATATAAATTAATTAGATATGAATGTTGAAGGGTTCATTAGTAAGTTTGGGATGATATGAAAATTGGTGGAGTGGTAAACAGTGAGGAGGATAGCCTTTGATTACAAGAGGGCAGAGACAGGCTGCTCAGATGGGTTGGTAAGTGGGAAATGGAATTCAATCCGGATAAGTACGAGATGATGCACTTGAGCAGGACAAACAAAGAAAGGGAATACATGATAAACAGCAGGGTTCTGGGAAGCACCGGGGATCAGAGGAATCTTGGTGCACATGTAAACTGGTCCCTTAAGGTAGCAGAGTAATGGATACAGTGGTTAAAAAAGCATATGGTATACATAGAATTTACAGTGCAGAAAGAGGCCATTCGGCCCATTGAGTCTGCACCGGCTCTTGGAAAGAGCACCCTACCCAAGGTCAACACCTCCACCCTATCCCCATAACCCAGTAACCCCACCCAACACCAAGGGCAATTTTGGACACTAAGGGCAATTTATCATGGCCAATCCACCTAACCTGCACATCTTTGGACTGTGGGAGGAAATCAGAGCACCCGGAGGAAACCCACTCACACATGGGGAGGATGTGCAGACTCCGAACAGACAGTGACCCAAGCCGGAATCGAACCTGGGACCCTGGAGCTGTGAAGCAATTATACTATCCACAATGCTACCGGGCTGCCCTATACTTGCCTTTGTCATACTTGCCTTTATTAGCTGAAGTATAGAGTTTAAAGCAGGGAGGTTATGTTGGAACTGTATAAAATTTTAATTAGGTCACAACTAGAGTATTGTGTGCAGTTCTGGAATCCACATTATAGGAGGGATGTGATAGCACTGGAAAGGGTGCAGAGGAGATTTACCAGAATGTTGCCTGGGCTGGAGATTCTGAGTTCCTAGATCATAGAAGTTACAGTCCAGAAGGAGGCCATTCGGCCCATCGAGTCTGCACTGGCTCTTGGAAAGAGCACCCTACCCAAGGTTAACACCTCCACCCTATCCCCATAACCCAGTAACCCCACCCAACACTAAGGGAAATTTTGGACACTAAGGGCAATTTATCATGGCCAATCTACCTAACCTGCACGTCTTTGGACTGTGGGATGAAACCAGACCACCCGGAGGAAACCCACGCACACACGGGGAAAACGTGCAGACTCCGCACAGACAGTGACCCAAGCCGGGAATTGAACCTGGGACCCTGGAGCTGTGAAGCAATTGTGCTAACCACTATGGTCCCGTGCTGCCTACGAAGAGAGTTTGGATAGACTTGAATTATGAGGAGACTGAGTGGGGGGGGACACACGATTGAGTAGTATAAAATAATGAAGGGCATAGATAGAGTAGACAGGAACAAACATTTCCCCTTGGTGGAGGGGTCAATGACTAGGGGGCATAGATTTAATGTAAGGGGCAGGGGATATGGAGAGGATGTGAGGAAAAACTTTTTTATCCAGAGGGTGGTGGGGGTTTGGAATTTGCTGCCTGAAATGGTGGTGGAGGCAAAGACCCTCATAACATTAAAGAAGTATTTAGATGCGCACTTTGATCTGAGGGTGTACAAGGCTATGGACCATGTGCTGGAAAATGGGATTAGAATGGTTAGGTGGATGTTTTTGACTGCCGCAGACACGATGGACCGAAGGGCCTTTTCTGTGCTGTATGATTCTATGACTCTATGACCATTTTGAATGATCCCAATCAACCAACTCATTTAGCTAACCGTTGATTGTGATTGTATGGACTTTATTTCAAAACCTGTAACAATGAGTGGCCTCACTGGGGCAGTTCCCAAAGTTAAACACATTTTGAAGGAGGCGAATAACTGATCCTCGGCTGATTTCTGCCCTTCTGCCATTCCATTGTGTGTGTGGTGAATGTAACTCCGTAATTCACCCTGTATTGTATAGACATGAGACCATGCATTTGTAAGCGCAGTTGCGTTGCCCGACCACTAGGGGGAGTAGCGCTGGGAATGCTTAGGTGTGTGTACAGGGCTCCACCCTTGGCTCCGCCCATGACTCCTCCCCCTGGACTGCTGTATAAATACCAATGCTCAGAGCCAGTCGTTCAGTTCATCGAGAGTTCAACGCGGAACAGGCTGGCTCTGTTGTAAGTAGATTGAATCGATGGTTCCATCAGTGTGGCTTCCTATGTAAAAGGATGGTTCTTCACTCAAATTTCCAATGGTTAAATCTGACAAATGAAAGTTGACTGCCATTCACTGTCCACTGAATCAGAGGACATGAAGTGAAAGCTGCTCAAATGATTTTCGGGAAGACTATTGAACAGTGCATGGAAATGAATATGGTGACGTGTGTTTTGATGAGCTGATCATTCAGTCGCTGTCATTTAACACGCAGGTATAGCTTAACATAGAATATTCAACTGTATTGAAATTATTATGTATAAAAAGGGGCTGGTTTAGCTCACTGGGCTAAATCACTGGCTTTGAAAGCAAACCAAGCAGGCCAGCAGCACGGTTCGATTCCCGTACCAGCCTCCCCGGACAGGCGCCGGAATGTGGCGACTAGGGGCTTTTCACAGTAACGTCATTGAAGCCTACTCGTGACAATAAGCGATTTTCATTTCATTTCATTTTGGGGCCTCACGGTAGCATGGTGGTTAGCATCAATGCTTCACAGCTCCAGGGTCCCAGGTTCGATTCCCGGCTGGGTCACTGTCTGTGTGGAGTCTGCACGTCCTCCCCGTGTGTGCGTGGGTTTCCTCCGGGTGCTCCGGTTTCCTCCCACAGTCCAAAGATGTGCGGGTTAGGTGGATTGGCCATGCTAAATTGCCCGTAGTGTAAGGTTAATGGGGGGATTGTTGGGTTACGGGTTACATGGGTTTAAGTAGGGTGATCATTGCTCGGCACAACATCGAGGGCCGAAGGGCCTGTTCTGTGCTGTACTGTTCTATGTTCTATGTTCAAAAAAAGAAACTGAAATTTCAGAACAAACAGAATTGTTGAACTTATTTAAATTCAATAATTGAACATTGTCACATAATGTGATCAGTGGCTCTAAAAACAGGAGAAGGACCAAGGCCCATGATTTCTTCCCCCAGCCCAGCACTAGACTTTCAAGTTTTGTGTCGTTTGTAAATTTTGAAGAATTGTGCCCCGTATACAAAAGCCAAGGTCATATATATACCAAGAATAACAATGATTCTAGTACTGACCCCTGGGGAAAGCCCACTCTTAATGGTGGGATGTTCCACTCCTGCTAGTAGCGGGCATCAACATAGGAAGGGGGGGAATTGGAGAGAGGCCCTGTCCCTCTGACGACAATGCCCGCCACTGGCGGGGCCGGGGAATTCCAGCCTATACTTTGCCAAGTCTGGAAAACATGTATTCACTGCCAATTCCTGTTTTCTGCCACTTAGTCAACTTCATTTCCATGCTGCCACTCTCACTTTTTATTCAGTGGCTTCATCTTTGCTGAAAATTTGTCAAACATCAATATATTTCAGGTGGAAAAAAATTAATGAAAACTCCGATAATAGTAGAATATCCAATGGAGTCATTTTTTGATTGTTTAGATTTGAGTACCGTAGGCGCAGTCTATTGATCTACTTTAGTATCTGCCTGAGCTCAGAGAGCACTGAATTTGAATTTAAGCTATTGAATGTATCACACATTAAAAAGTCATGATGTGTAGATGCTGGCATTGGACTGGGGTGGGCACAGTAAGACGTCTTACAACAGCAGGTTAAAGTCCAACAGTTTTGTTTTGAATCACTAGCTTTCGGAGTGCAGCTCCTTCCTCAGGTGAATCAAGAGGTGGGTTCCACAAACACATATCTAGACAAATTCAATGATGTGAGATGATACTTTGAATGAGAGTCTTTGCAGGTAATTAAGTCTTTACAGGTCCAGGCTGGAGAGAGGGTAATCACAGGTGTTGTAAGACATTAAGAAATAGTTTTGTAGTGGACGGAATAGCCACAATAAAATAATTTTATCCTAACTCAAGTTTCTAAAGAGAAACACTGGTTGAGATAATGCCATTTAACAAACTGTATTTCTTAAAGTTGTTGCATTAAATTTTACTCACAAAATATTGAGCTAAGTGTATTGTTATGCTGCTTTAATTAAACTAATTAGATTTGGGTGTTCATGCTCATTAGGATCCAACCGTAGGAAAATGTTCAAACCTATTCTCATTTAAATGAGAGAAATACATTTCAAAGAGAAGATTCTAGAATGTGTGAAATTATACAGAGGGCTTCTCAGAGGTGCCTAATTAGGATATGATTATTGTGAGATGTTTATGTATGAAATTTAAAAAAAAACCATTTTATTAAGGTATTTGTAAGTTTATAAGTATAACAATAACAACAACAGAAAAGAAAGCGAATCCAAATATAAACATAGTACATACATCATTTTCATCCCGAACAAGTTCCTCCTACCCTAAACAGAAAATAGCATAACTTCTCACCCCCACCCCCCCCCCCCCCCCCCCCCTCCACCCCCACACCCCCTTTAGATAATTGCCTCTGCTGACAGTTAATTTTCCCTGAAGAAGTCGATAAACGGCTGCCACCTCCGGACGAACCCTCGCGTTGACCCTCTCAGGCGAACTTTATTTTCTCCAGACTGAGAAACCGAGCCATGTCACTAACCCAGGTCTCTGATTTTGGGGGCTTCGAGTCCCTCCGTGCTAGCAATATCCGTCTCCAGGCTACCAGGGAGGCAAAGGCCAAGACCTCAGCTTCTCTCGCCCCCTGGACTCCTGGATCTTCCGACACTCCAAAGATCGCCACCTCTGGACTTGGTACCAGCCGAGTTTTCAGTACCGTGGACATGACATCTGCGAAACCCTGCCAGAATCTCCCAAGCTTTGGGCATGCCCCAAACATATGGATATGATTTTCTGGCCCCCCTGTACACCTCGCACACCTGTCCTCTGCCCCCAAAAACTTGCTCATCAGGGCCACCGTCATGTGTGCCCGGCGAACTACCTTAAATTGTATCAGGCTAAGCCTGGCACATGATGAGGATGTGCTAACTCTGCTCAAAGCATCTGCCCACAGACCCGCCTCTATCTCTCCCCCTAGCTCATCTTCCCACTTGCCCTTTAGCCCCTTTAGCTCCTCTATCTGAGTTTTATCCGACTCCATAAGCTCTTTGTAGATGTCCGATACCTTCCCCTCACCCATTCTGGAAACTATCCTGTCCTGTATCCCCCGTGGTGTTATGAGCGGAAAGGTCAAAACCTGTCTTCACAAAAAACTGAGCACCTGCAGATACCTAAATCCATTTCCTGCTGGCAGTACAAACTTCTCCTCTAAATCCTCCAAACAAGGGAAGCTCCCATCTATGATAGATCCCCCATTCTCTCAGTCCCTGCTCTCTGCCATCTCCAAAACCCCCCATCCAATCTACCCGGTACAAACCGATGGTTATTGCAAATCAGGGCCCAGACCGATGCTCTCTCCGCTCTCATATGTTTCCTCCACTGCCCCAAGACTCTCAGGGCCACCACTACCACCAGGCTTGTGGAGTACCGGGCCGGCGAGAACAACAGAGATGTGTTATCAATGCCCCCAGACTTGTGTCCTTGCATAATGCCGTCTCCACTTCCTCCCACCCTCCCCCCCCAACAACCCACTTCCGATCATGGTTATATTTGCCACCCAGTAGTAATTGCAGGGGTTCGGCAGCGCCAACCCACCCTCCCCTTGACTACACTGCAGCAACACTTTCTCCACTCGCGGGGTTTTACCAGCCCACACGAAGCCCAAAATCACCTTGTTTAACCTTTTAAAAAAGGCCCTTGGGATAAAGATGGGGAGTCACTGAAAAACAAACAGAATCTGGGGAGGACCGTCATTTTCACGGTCTGAACCCTCCTCGCCAGTGACAACGGGACCATGTCCCACCTTCTAAAGTCTTCCTTCATTTGCTCTACTAGACGGGTCAGATTTAACTTATGTAGTTTCTCCCATTTCCGTGCCACCTGGGTTCCCAGATAGCAGAAGCTCCCTCCCACCACTCTAAATGGCAGCTCTCCCAGTCTCCTTTCCTGCCCCCTTGTCTGGATCGCGAACATATCACTTTTCCTCATATTAATTTTATACCCCGAAAACTGGCCAAATTTCCCTAAGTTCCGGCGAATCTCCCCAATCCCCTCTAGTGGGTTGGAAATATACAGGAGCAGGTCGTCAGCGGAAAGTGAGATCCTGTGTTCCACCCCCCCCCCCCCCCCTCCCCCACCCCCACCAACCCCTTCCAGTCCCTGGATGCTCTACGCCATCGCCAAAGGCTCTATGGCCAGAACAAACAGCAGCGCGGAGAGGGGGCAATCTTGCCTTGTCCCTCGGTGCAACTTAAAATAGCCCGACGTCAGCCGATTCATTTGTACACTCACCACCGGTGCCTGGTACAACAGCCGAACCCAATTAATGAAGCCCTCCCCAAACCCAAACTGTCGTAATGCCTCCCACAAATAATTCCACTCCACCAGGTCAAAGTCCTTTTCCGCGTCCATCGCAACCACCACCTCCATCATACCCCCCCCTCCCGAGGGCATCATGATAACATTTAAGCACCTTCTAACATTGGCCGTCAGCTGCCTGCCCTTAACAAACTCCGTCTGGTCTTCCCCATCACCTCAGGGACACAGTCCTCTATCCTTCAGGCCAATATTTTAGCCAAGAGTTTAGCATCCACATTCAATAGGGAGATTGGCCTATATGACCCACATAACTTTGAGTCCTTCTCCGCTTCAGGATCAGTGAGATCGAGGCCTGTGACATTGGTGGGGGAAGGACACCCCACTCCCTTGCCTCATTAAATGCCCTCACCAATAGCGGGCCCAGCATCTCCAAGAACTTCTTGCAGAATTCCACTGGATAGACATCTGGTCCCGGGGCCTTAACCAACTGCATGGCCTCCAAAACCTCTACTATTTCTTAAATTCCAATTGGGGCTCCCAACCAATCCTTCCTCCAACCTCGGAAACTTCAACTCACCGAGGAACTGCCTCATCCCCTCTACCCCAGCTAGGGGTTCCGACTCATATAGCCTGCAATAGAACTCCTTAAACACCCTATTCAGCCCTACTAGGTCCAAGACCGCATTCCCACCTCTGTCCTTCACTCTTCCTATCTCCCTGGCCGCCTCCCTTTTCCTCAGCTGGTGCACAAGCATCCTGCTGGCCTTCTCTCCATACTCATATATCGCCCCCCACGCCTTCCTCAGCTGCTCCACGGCCTTCCCCATAGACAACAGACCAAACTCCATCTGCAACCTCTGCCGCTCCTTCAACAACCCCGCCTCCGAGGCCTCCCAGTATCTCCTGTCCATCTGGAGTATTTCCCCAACCAACATATCCAACTCTGCCCGCTCCACCTTCTTTCTATGCGCCCGTATCAAGATTAGCTCCCCCCAGAACCACTGCCTTCAGCGCTTCCCAGACCGTTGTTGCTGAGACTTCCCCATGTCATTTATTTCCAGGTAGTTCAGGATGGACTCCCTCACCCTCCCGCATACCCCCTCATCTGCTAACAGTCCCACATCCAACCTCCTTTGCTGGCGCTGCACTCCCTCCTTACTCACCCATAAATCCACCCAACGTGGGGCATGGTCCGACACAGCAATTGTCGAATACCCGGTATCAACCACCCCTGCCAGTAAAGCCCTGCTCAGGATAAAAAAGACGATCCGGGAGCATGCTTTGTGCACATGGGAGAACAAAGAAAACTCCTTCACTCTTGGCCGTCCAAACCTCTACTCCCCCCGATTTGCTCCATAAACCGCTTTAGTTCCTTCATGATGGCTGGCACCTCCCTGTCCTTGACCTCGACCGGTCCAACCTTGGATCAATGACCGTATTAAAGATACCACCCCCATGATCAACTTATGCGACTTTAGGTCCGGGATCTTCCCTCACACCCGCCTCATGAATACCACTTTGTCCCAGTTTGGTGCGTATATATTCACAAGCAGCACCAGCATCCATAAGACCATAAGACATAGGAGCAGAATTAGGCCACTCGGCCCATCGATTCTGCTCCACCATTCAATCATGGCTGATATTTTTTTAATACCCATTCTCCTGCTTCTCTCCATAACCCCTGATCCCCTTATTGATCAAAAATCTATCTATCTCTATCTTAAAGACACTCAGTGATTTGGCCTCCACAGCCTTTTGCAGCAAAGAGTTCCACAGATTCACCACCCTCTGGCTGAAGAAATTCCTCCCCATCTCTGTTTTAAAGGATAGTCTGAGATGGTGTCCTCTGGGTCTAGTTTTTCCTACAAGTGGAAACATCCTCTCCACGTCCTCTCTATCCAGGCCTCGCAGTATCCTGTAAGTTTCAAAAGATCCCCCCTCACCCTTCTAAACTCCAACAAGTACAGACCCAGAGACCCCTCAAGCTTACCACTCACCATGGTGTACCTGCCCCCCATGTCCGCCACTATTCTCCCTGCCTCAAATGCCACCTGTTTGTTGATCAGGATCGCGACCCCCCCTAGTCATAGAGTCCAACCCTGAATTAAATACTTGGCCGACCCACTGCTTCCTCAACCTGGTCTGACCTATTACACTCATGTATGTCTCCTGTAGCATTGCCATGTCCGCCTTCAATCCCCTCAGATGTGCAAACATGCGAGTCCTCTTAACCGGCCCATTCAGCGCTTTAAAGTTCCATGTGATCATCCTAGTCGGGAGGCTTCCTGCCCTCCCCCCTGCCGATTAGCCATCACCCTTCTTAGGCCAGCCTACAGCTCGCGTCTCTCGCCTCCGTGAACCCGCCCTCGGGCATCCACTGTCTTCAACCTCCCATTTGTCTCCCAGCAACAGTTCCTCCCCGTCAGCAGAGCAGCTCCCCCCTACACCTCTTACCCACCACCCCCCCCCCACCCCATCAGCAGCACCACAATCCCAACCCCCCCTTAACAAACTTCCCACCTGCTCTCCCCCCCACTGCACTTCCGTGAGCCAGCCCGCCCAGCTAGCCTGGTTACACTCGCCCATGGCGCCAGATATCCTATCCCCTATTGTTCTCCCTCCCCCCACCAACCGCTAGAACATACATATTCAAAACATCACAGTCCCCAATAAACACAGAGTAGAAAAAATCCCTCCACCCACTGAAACAAAGTTAATTTACAGATCTGAGCAATGGCCCAAAAACTTGCCACAAAGGGCACTGCATATACAATTCAAAACCAAAATAACTGTAACAGAATCAATACCGCAATGCCCTCCCCCAAGGTTCAATGCCCTCAAATCCCTGTCAGCCTTTTCCCGGCGATTCAAAGTAAAGTTCCTGACCCTCATTACTGACCCACACCCGCGCTGAGTATAACATCCCAAATTTCACCCCCTTCTTGAAGAGGACCAATTTTACCATATTGAATCCAGCTCGTCTTTTGGCCAGTTCCTCGCTCAGGTCCTGGTAGATGCGCAACTCAGAGTTCTCCCACTTGCAGCTCCGTGTCTGCTTGGCCCAACGCAAAATCTGTTCTTCGCACCAACACGGTGGTTCATTCACACACGGCTTCCTCGCAAGCACTCTATGCGCTCTGACCACTTCCAGGGGTCGAGTAAATGCCCCATCTCCCATCAACTTTTCCAGCATACTTGCCACATATGCCCTTGCGTCCGATCCCTCACTGCCCTCAGGAAGGCCGACGATCCCCAGGTTCTGTCTCCAGGACCTGTTCTCCAGGTCCTCCACCTTCTCCTGCAGACTTTTCTGGTGGTCCCTCATCAGCCCCAACTCTACCTCCAACGCGGTTAAATGGTCCTCTTGCTTGGACACCTTCTCCTCCACCTTCTGAATTGCCAGTCCGTGGGCTTCCAGCCCCTGTTCCACTCGGTCAATCGTTGCCTTAATCGGGCCTAACCCTTCCTTCTTTTGCTTGGCGAAGCTCTCCTGAATGAACTTGACCAGCTATACCATTGACCACTGTGCCACCAAACCGCGATCCTGCGCCTCCGCCATGCTTTCCCGTGCTGCAGGTTCCACAGTCGTCTTTGTTACTCAATAAATTCTTCTTATACGGCCATTTCTGATCCACAGCTCCATATACTGGTGGGGGATTTCTCCTCACTGTCTCACTCTCCACCGATTTTTCTCATAGAATTCTGAAAAAATCGTGAGAAAAGGTCCAAAAGGTCTGCCATGAGCGGGAGCTATCAAATGTGCGACCTCCTACTCCATAGCCGCCACCATGTATGCAAATTTAACAGTTGGGGGAAGAGATGTGATAATTGCCTTTGAGGAGTTTAATGGCCTACTGTTATTCCAATGTTCCTTCTGAATTTCTATTGATGACAAATCTTAAGCAAAGGGTTATGCCCTTAGAAAAGAAACTACAGAAATGTACACAAATAGGCAAAAGTGCTAGAATTATCGAGGATGAGGTAGTGTAAAGTATTTGTGTTACTTTATTCAATGGGTTTGTTCTGTTTCCAGAGCTTAACTAGATATAATACAGTCAAGAGGTATGTCCAGTGAAGCTAAGGTAAACTGCCTATGCTGAGCTGTCTCTGTCTGCTGCTGCTTACTAGCCCTGTGCTTCTCAAAGAGGTGGATCCTCCCTTGGGCTGGACCCATCTCTGACGCTGCCCTCTAGTGGTGCTGTGGCTGTTACATCTGTCTGTAGTCCCTGGTGTATGTGCAGATGTATGTACAGATGTACAGATCACTACAAAAGAGTTGACCAGGTTGAATAAGGCAAACAGTCGCATTCTGTGGTGTTTGAGTCTATGATTCTGGCAGTATTGGTAAGTCAAAAGAATTGGATGGGCAAACTTGAGAGCAAGTCAGTGACGATAGAAGGCAGAAGCAGACACGGCTACCAAGAAAGATAGATAGATCATCAGGAAAATCAAGAAAATAAGGACAGTTGATGGATTAATGTTGGTAAGACACCAAGAAACATTGTTTAAGTTGTTTATAAGGTTTTATGAATGAATAGGTACTGGGTACTATAGAGGTAAACAAGATCATGAAAAAGAGAAACATTTAGAAAATCTGAGGAGCTGGCTGGCAGAGAATCATTGGAGTAGGTCAACTAGGTGTTACAGATGAGCCTTCACCTTAATCGACTTCTGAATGGTCTGTGCTCACTCATGTCATTAGCCTGCTGCTGGGCACACGGCATAGCCTGCCCTGAGAGAGGAATGAAGTGCAGTTTTCGGTAACTAAATTCCCAACATGGTACATTCAGACAAGACAGACTGCTGATATAAGGTGGAGTCCAAGCTTCTAGGCCCCAAATTACAGTATTGTTATGTAAGCCATAAAAGGCTATTAAAAGTTATGATTCACCCATCTGTATATACACTCAGGTATTTCAGTTTCCTCTGGCAAAAGTTTGACAATAATATCCTGTATTGACGCAGCTTGCTGAAAACATCAAAGCTTTTCAAACTGACAAAATCAGAATGGGAAGCGTTTTGGCTGCTTTTGACCATACATCCGAAGAGCAAGACATAGAAACATTATAAATAGAAGCAGGAGGATGCCCTTCGAGCTTTTAAGCCTCCACCTCCAATCATAGAATTTCATTTCATAGAAATTCATTATGATTATGGCTGATCACTTAACTCAATAACCTAAACTCGCTTTCCCCCATATCCTTTGATTCCCTTCACCCCAAGTGCTATATCCAACTGCTTCTTGAAAACATACAGGGAGGCATTCTCCATCGGCCGACATTGAAAATGAAAATGAAAATCACTTATTGTCACGAGTAGGCTTCAAATGAAGTTACTGTGAAAAGCCCCTAGTCGCCACATTCCGGCGCCAGTTCGGGGAGGCTGTTACGGAAATCAAGAAAGGCGATTGGGCGTAGAATCGCTTTTGACACTGAAATCTAATTCCTTAATATGTGTTGTGAAGAGTCCTAGCACCGATCCCTTCGGTACCCCACTAGTCACTGTATTTTCATTCAAAATGAGGTGTAAGGCATGGAATGGTACAGCACAATAGAGGTGATGTAGAATTATAGAAGAGAGTAGAATTACTATAGTGCAAAAGGAGGCCATTCTACCCATAGAGCCTGCACCTGCTCTTGAAAAGAGCAACTTACTTAAACCCACGCCTCCACCCTAACCCCGTAACCCCACCTAACCTTTTGGACACCAAGGGGCAATTTAGCATGGCCAATCCACTTAACCTGCACATCTTTGGACTGTGGGAGAAAACCAGAGCACCCAGAGGAAACCCACGCAGACATGGGGAGGAAGTGCAAACTCCATACAGTCAACCGAGGCTGGAATTGAATCCGGGCCCCTTGAGCTGTGAGGCAGCATTGCTCACCACTGTGCCACCATGCCGTCCTGTGTTGATATTTAAAAAAACATAATCTTTCTCAAACACCCATGAGCATGGCAATAATTTTCTCTTTTGCTTCTTACATTGTGCAGCTTACATTGGCTCCAGCAAGGTAGAGGCAGGCTGCCCAGATTCCTATACTGATCTCTGAGTTTTGGAGCCAAGGGCCCGCCAAAGACTGCTCCAAATGCACCTATGCAGGGGCAGACATTGGGAGATGAGGTGGCATGTCGTGTACTGACTGGGGGTGGCGGAGGGTGCATGGTGAGCACAGTAGATGTCCAATGAATGAAAAGTGCGTGCTTTGGCTGGAACTTCAAATTCCGTTCACTCTCTCCTGGGCTCGTGCCACATCACTCAACAATAACAACTTCCACTTATATAGGACTGTTGCCATGGTAAAGCATCCTTCACAGAAGCATTACCAAACCATGTAAGGAGATATTGGGAAAGCAGTTGACATGGATCAGCAGCATGTTGTAATACTGTGGTGTATGCCTTTGCGTGAAGGAGTGAGCAAGTATGGAGATAACAAAGAAAATGACAAGGATTGTACATCTTTCAATCTCACCCTATCCCACACATGTTTGCAAAGACATCTACAATGTGTAGTGCCAGCAAACATGCTGAAATACTCAGCAATGTTTTTTTTGCTAGAATTATATGTGGTGCCCAGCATAATATCTTGGTGTTGCCATTTCCTAGAACTTCCAACAGAAATAGAGAGGACGTTGATTGCTTCTTCCCCCATGTGAATCAAAAGTTGATTGAAAGTCAGGACTTCTTTCACATAATCTGTGCGATGGTAACATTAGGTTACAAGCTTTGCTTTTGGGGTGTTAAAATTCAATGAGCAATCAATCATATTGGTCAAGGGCACATTTTTGAAAACATTTTGAAAGAATTATTTCAGGCTGTGAGTGGAAACATTTAGCCATGGTAAACTGGCTCATGTCCAAGGTATAGTGCAGCCATTTTGCCAAATCCATGACAAAGCAAGCGCCCGACTGGAGGTGGATATCCCACGAGGAACAGCCAATGAAAATTAGACCAATCCCAGAAAATTGGGAAAATGAGGATGAAAGTCCTCCAGCCGACAGGGCCGGCCCATCCAGGGTCTCCCCTTCCCCTGCCTTCCATGAGACCACCTTGGAAGAGAGTTCCGAGGATGCCACATCCCCACCCTCCACCAGCGCAGATGCACGCACCTCAGGCTTCTGGGGCACAATCTGCTGAGCACCACACAGTTGCTGATGCACATCAGGTAGAGGCAGGAACCCCCAGGCGAGAGAGTAGTCAGGGGGCTGCTGGTTCCCAGGACCCAGCTGGGCCCAGTCAGATTCTGCGCCTCTGGGACAGGTTTACCGGAGCTGATGGAGACGTTAGGAAGTGGCAGGGATATTCAGAGGCAGATGTCAGCGAAACACCAGCAGATCCAAATCCGATTGGAACAGGCCTAGAGGCTACGGGCACAGGAAATGTCGGCAGCAACACTGAGGCCAACACTGCTAGGGTGTGATCGCAGTGGAGAGCCTGGTGCACAAGTCAAAACTGTGAGCGAAGGTACCAGTGCCAGGCTGACCGCGATGAGGTTCTGCGGGACATGTCCCGCTCTCAAATGGTAATGGCCAAGGTGCTGCAGAGCTTGCCCCAATCGCAGGTGAACATTGCCGAGCCACTGCAGAGCATGGCCCAATCACTGAGGAGATTCACTGAGGGCGTCGACGCCATGGGGCAGATAACGGGGAGCCGCCAGGGCTGGCCGATCACATGATGCAGGGGCAGCCAGGGCTCCAACAGCTGCCCTTCTGTCCCAAGTTGAACCCCAGGGCCCACTGCATGCCAATCGGGAGGAGCGGGTGCTTGGTGGCAACCCGGACCCAACCTAGTGACTGGCAACGGTGAACGTAACTCTGATGAGGCCATGTGTCGCAGCCAGCACACTGGACAAGGCATCACAGCTGTGCACATGCCAAAGACACGTGCGCTGGAGCCCTACAGCCCCAAGGCCCCAGAGGACGCTCGCCGGGAATCGAAGGCCACGGGATGTGGTAAGCAGCTGTCTGCCTCTATCTCTGATGTGCATCCTGGGGATACACTTGCACATAGCAATAGAGCTAGGAGGGCCAAGCACATTGAGGATCACTGAGCACAATGGCGGGATGAGGGTGGGTGGGTGAGGGGTAAGGAGTGGAGTGTGCGTTGGGGGCGGAGGGGGCTTTGTGGGGGATTTGGGGGTGAGGGAGGGTGGGTCAGGATAGTTGGGCGGCACCATCGGGATAGTGGGGCATGTTGGACACTTGAATAAGAAACATTAAAATACCCTCAACAGAAGCAGTATGACACCTCTGGCTCTTTGTTCCACGATGCGGGCCATCGCCAAACGCATGTCCCATCACCCCAGATATGGCCACATCCCTGCCCCCCAACCGACACGCATTGTCTACGCACTCGCGGCTGCGGACATGTACCAGGGCTCGTGCCTAAACCCTGGATGATCGAAGGTTGGCTGCTGTCTGTGGTGCTGCCTCCCGCATTGTTCAAGCACAGTGTCCGTGCATCGAGGTGTGATTGGGATGCTAGGCAATGACGCCCACATGCTACATGGCACACCCACCCATGGGGATGCACTTGGGATGTGTGAAGTGCTCACTTAACCACGATTGACAATTCCTATGAGCAATAGCCTTCTGCTGCACGGCCAGAGGCCTCCATGGTCAGAGGGAGTTGTGGCTGGTCGGTGGGGCAGACAGGCAGGGACTATAGTTGCCCTCGGTACGGGAGCGCACAGTCCAGGGGTTGGCATGGTGGACCCGCGCACGTCTGCTCCCCACCCCCCACCCCACTGTCCAGCAGGGCACCTCAAGCCTCGAAACCTCATGGTGGCCCAACCCAAACCAGGGCTGCTCCCCCCGGTTGCACCCCCACCCTGCCCAAGCACAGGGGCAGCATGCCCAGTTCCGCAGGGCTCATTGCCTGTGAGCAAAGCTGGCTACTCACCTCCTTTGGTCACCTCCTCTGGTGCCCGTAGCAGCCCATCTGCCAGGTTCACGTTTTTCATAAGGACCACTTGCGAGGGAGGCTGCTGAATGATGAGAGGTTGTTAGATATAGGATGGCTCCGTTAATTCAATGGAAATAGAGTTTAATTGGTAATAATTGGTTTCTCACTGTTATAGGCCAGGTTTTAGACCATAAGACCATAAGACACAGGAGCAGAATTAGGCCACTTGGCCCATTGAGTCTGCTCTGCCATTCAATCATGGCTGATATTTTTCTCATCCCCATTCTCCTGCCTTCTCCCCATAACCCCTGATCCCCTTATTGATCAAAAACCGATCTATCTCTGTCTTAGACACTCAGTGATTTGGCCTCCACAGCCTTCTGCAGCAAAGAGTTCCACAGATTCATCACACTCTGGTTGAAGAAATTCCTCCTCATCTCTGTTTTAAAGGATCGTCCGTTTAGTCTGAGATTGTGTCCTCTGCTTCTAGTTTTTCCTAGAATTGGAAACATCTTCTCCACGTTCACTCTATACAGGCCTCGCAGTGTCCTGTAAGTTTCAATAAGGTCCCGCACTCATCCTTCTAAAATCCAACGAGTACAGACCCAGAGTCCTCAACCATTCCTCATACGACAACCTCTTCATTCCAGGAATCATTTTTGTGAACCTCCTCTGGACCCTTCCCAAGGCCAGCACATCCTTCCTTAGATACAGGGCCCAAAACTGCTCACAATACTCCAAATGGGGTCTGACCGGAGCCGTATATAGCCTCAGAAGTACATCACTGGTTCTGTATTCTAGCCCTCTCGACATGAATGCTAACATTGCATTTGCCTTCCTAACTGCCCACTGAACCTGCACATTAACCTTAAGAGAATCGTGAACAAGGACTCCCAAGTCCCTTTGTGCTTCTGATTTCCTAAACATCGCCCCATTTAGAAAATAGTCTATGCCTCCATTTCTCCTTCCAAAGTGCATAACCTCGCACTTTTTCACATTGTATTCCATATGCCACTTATTTGCCCACTCTCCTCGCCTGTCCAAATCCTTCTGCAGTCCGTCTGTTTCCTCCATACTTTGAATAATACTTTAATAGAAAACTCCAAAGTATATCATGGAGTTCACCTGACCTACAACTGTTTATTTATTTTGGTTACGATGAGCACAAGGTCCTGCCTTTCAGCTGTTATTCAACTGAGGCCTTAAGCACTTTAATTAAAAACAAAGTTTGTTCTACGAATTTCATTAACATTTTTATAAACACACACAGTAAGCATTTTTATCAACTACCAACATAAATACCCCACACAGCTACAGTAATCTATGTATAACCCTTAATAAATTCCCCCTTTAGCTGTTCCAATTTAATAACAAAATCCCATAAACCAGAAAATCCTTTTCAAAGGTGTGGCCCAGCACACAGCACTCAAGACTTGGTTTGGATGCTCTTGTGCCCTTTCCAAAACAGCAGGTATGAATTTCTTCCAGAAAACAATTATTTCTTTTCAAGTTTTCAAGCAGTCTGGAAACAGCTTTTAAAATTCAGCTAGAGAAAAACAAACCTTCTTTTTCAACTTGTGTTGTACAAACCAATTCAAACTCAAAGTGAAAGTAACACTCAGAGCCACAGCCAGCTCTCAACTCAAAAACAAAAGTAAAAACTCAGATCTGCAACCCAGCTCCACCCACACAATGACATCACTGAAACCATGTGATAAGACAAAAACACTTCTTAAAGGGATACTCCCATGATGCTCGCCATGCTACAGCGAGATCCCGATTTCGCCCACAGGAGTGGGCCAGTTGCATCGAAAAATGGTTTGGCGCCCGGCGCGGTTCCCATTTTCCAGCTCTCCCACTATTCACCGGCCTTGCCTAGCTCAGGCGAGAGCGCAACGAGGCCAGAGAATCATGCCGAATGTGTGCCTATTAAACTTGTAAACTAAACATACAAACTGATATATGTAACAAAAGTTGTGAAGACCAATAAAAACATTTTGTTTAAAAGGGGGATTAGTTCTGTCAGCGGACAAGGCAGCATTCTGGCCAGCAAATTGCAGCCTCGTTTCCCGTTTTTCAGAAACAGTTTTCCGGTTTCTGGGCTCTTGCTCAGCTGGGCAGTGCGCTCCTGGCAGGCCACAGTGACTGCTCTCCATAGCAACCTTCGGGTCCGAAGTTACGGCCTAGCAAGTGAGGTGTGCAGAGGGCACAGCATTTCAATAGGAGGATTCACAACTTCCCTGGGCTCGTTTAAAACATACCAAATTTATAAATCATTTTTATGAAAATATAAAAGATGGGCTGGCATGGGGTCTTAAAATCAAAAACAACGTCTTTAGATTTGAAACAGGACGCAGAATTCTTCAACCATGTCCGCCCGGTGACTGAAAATTCCCACCCGTGGTGAATGGACCTTTACATGATCCACGTCCTGTCAATGGCGATCTTGCAGGGGGCGCGGCCGAAGAATCCTGCCCAGGGCGTCCATTTTTAAACGCTGAAGTGACGTTCGTCGCAATCTGAACATCTTAAAAGTCGAGGATGGCCTGTATCTCTGAGACAGACTATTGCAGAGAAACTTGCCATGAAATTTCCTTCATGTACTTGATAAATATATTAGTAATTTTGAAATGCTTTTTTGAGATTTTAAATACAAATATTAAAAAGTTATTGAGCTAGAGGAGCACATAGCAACGAAATGTCAAAGGCACAACACGCTAGAATTATACATTGCTTTCTTGTTACAAAAGAACAGAGTATATTATTGATCTCATGCTCTCTGCACTGCCTCTCGAGGAAGGTAGGTTAAACTGGAATTGTGGACTAATCTAGAGCATCATGCCAAAGTAATTAATGTTTACAGTGCAATTTCAGAAATGCTGTAAAGGTCTGTGATCGCCCTGCCATCCAAAGCATTCACTAAATCTAGCACAATAGAAGTGAGAGGAAAGAAATACAGCCTGGGTTAATTGCACAAAGGCACATACAGAGGCCAAGTTGCTAGGCAGCGCTCAGTAACCAGAAATGGAGGGAGATGAACTGCAAGATCAGCGATCATATTAAACAAACAGAATAGGGCATAACAGGGTGGATTATCAATTTGCTAATCGAACATGAATCTGTCAAGACAGATGGGCAACCTTTTTAAAAAAACATCCAATTCTACTTTCCATGGATAATGAGCAACCAGATAAAACCAGTTTTATGCCCATACGGCAAGTTTGAAATCTACCCTCTGAATTCCTGCCTTTTTTGCTGTTTTTTCCTTGGTTTGTGCTGTTCAAAACAGAAATCCTGATACATGTGGGAGTCCTCACTTAAGATGATTAAAGTCACTCTCTAATTTCCGTGTTGAAGTACTCGTGGTAATTTTCCTGTTTAAAAATTTACTGGTGTTGTGGTAACCTGGCAACGACGAGGCAGAGGCTTTTGATGTGAACTAACAGAATTTATTGATAACAAGGAACAATGGTACAGAGGTCTCACTGTCCTGGCCTTTACATCTTTACTATACATGGCTCCCCAATGTATTCTTCCCAGGAGGCCTCCACCTTCTGGGTGATCACCCACTCTTGGTCCGCCGAGCCAGGTGATCCTCCTCTGCTGTGCTAACTTCAAGAGATAAGCACCTCAATCCACGTCAGATGTTTTAATAAACAAACGATTAGAAAGCATATACACACAATAATTTGAACCAGAAGAGAAAGAGGAGTTCCTGCCTTTCTGTCCATTACACAGAATCCATCCCACTGTTTCAGTGATTTTAGACAACTTAAAACTGATATCTGAAGGTCAAGCAATTATATACAAGCCAGTGAAAGCTGGAAAACCACAGTGGAAGAATAATTACAATTCTGTCATGATGATGAAGTTCATTTACTCAGAGTATTTGCAACCTCAACCTAACAAGAGAAATTCCTGTCCTGATCAAATTGTTCTGATGATATGAGCCTGCTTCTACCTTTTTCACAATTAACTATTTCTTGATATATAATGCTGCAGCATCTAGCACATGGGCAAGTGAAAAGACCAGGGCTGAAAGGAGAGGGTTCATTAGCTGCCATATCTGTCTATATTTAACAGTCTGCCACTTCAGAAGATGTCACATTGGTGATGTGTGCTAATCACGCCTGAAAGTGTTGCACATGAAGGTCACGGCCAGGAAATTGGGTCATGCCTGAATCGAGATGCAGTCCTGCTGCAATGCACATGGTATGCACCCAATGGTGGCTGAAGCAGAAAGAATTAGGACATGGGTCTCATCTATTTACTTGTTGTGAACTATAGTCGCTGTTCCTGAAGCAACTGACGAGGGTCATTACTGCAGAGGTCAGGAATAATGGACACAAATCGCACCTGCTAGTTCATTAACCTCCACAATGAGCCACGATCTAAGGCTCTGCTTTCACGTTGTTCATTTCCAGCTTCTCCCTCTCATTCCTTCAAGAGGTGGGCATCATGGGGGAAATACATTCTGTATGAGCATTACTGCAGGATGTAGAGAATATAGAAGCTGATTCCCGTCGTGGTTGTAGAATAGAAGCGTAGAGTACTATGGCAAGAGGTTATGATGAACCTTTTTAAACATTGGTATAGGATCCAATTCTGGGCACCACGATTTAGGAAAAAGCCGTCGGGAGGGTGAAGAAAAGATTCATGAGGATGGTTCCAAGGATGAGGAACCTCACTAGAGAAGAGGGGGATGTCCTCCTTCAAGAAGAGAATTGAGAGGAGCTTTGCCTGAGAGACCTCGACAAGGCACCATTTAATATTGATCCAGACAAATGGACCAGTCATAAGGGCATCTGGGGGAGTTTCCCAAGGCATTAGGGATCCCCAGGAATGCAGGCATTGGGCAGGGTGGCACCCTGGCACTTCCACTGGCACCTAGACACCTTGGTGCTGCCACCCTGGCAGCTGCCAGGCTGCTCAGATGCACTGCCATGGTGCCCAGGTGCAAGATTGGCACTTTCAAGGATCTGAAGGGGTGGCCATGCTAATAAAAGGGGCTGGGGTGGGTAACGAAACTGGAGGGGGTGAAGGGGGGTACAAAGTGGCCTTATAAAGATTGCGCAGGTCTGAAAAGGGGAGGGGGCCCTCAGCGGGTTAAAGTCCAAGCCTGCGGGCATGGCATTGCCCGTGGGTGATGGGTGTGGAGGACCCTCAACCTCACTAGAGATTGGGACGCCATTTTGAAAAGGTGCCCTGATCTCTGAGCAGCTGGTGACGCTGGCAAGTTCAGCTCCCCACTGCTCAAAACATTTCTAAGTGTGAGTTAGACCAGGGAGAAACTCCCCAAGGCCCACAAAAATGACTAAGTGTGGTTAAATCCAGGTCTGAATCGCACCCCAAAACCTGACAGGAAACACCCTGCCAACATCGCCCAAAATGACACTGAGGGCGTGATTCAGTGGCCTCATTGCACTTGAGCGAGAGCACGACGGAGCTGGTGAATAGCGGGCGATGCAACCGGCTCGCTCTCATAGACGAAATTCGGGTCCTGCTGTAGTGTGGCGAGAAACTAATTATCACCATTGAGCCTTATTTCCAATTAACAGGAGCCACCCAAATCCAACGGCCTCCCATGATCCAGCCGCCTCTCAGCAAGTGGTGATGCCGGTGCCATTTGTACTCCTTTTTAAAAACATGAACCTGGCGGATGGGCTGCTGTGGGGGGCTGAGGAGGTGAGTAGCCATCGTTGCTCACAGTTAATGAGCTTGCAGACATGGGGCTTGCTGCCCCTGTGCTCGGAGGGAAGTGGTGGGCAACCGCTGGGGGGTGGGTTTCCATCCTCTGCTGGGGTGGTCCGCCGTTGAGCGAGGGGCGGAGCTAGGGGGATCAGAGTTTGGGTCGGGAGGGAAGTGGGGGTGTTGGAACTGAGGGGGCAACCATGCGTGGTTCCACCATGCAAATCCCTGAACCATGTGTACCCTTTCCAGGGGCAACCCTGGTCCCTGCCTGTGCCCCACCAACAAAACCCCCACTGACAGCGGAGGCCTCTGGCAACGTGCCTGGAAGCTATTGCACATCGGGAATTGGCAATCGTGGTTAAGTGAGTACTTCACACATCCCAAGTGGATTCCTGTGGGTAGGTGGGCTTGTAGCAATGTGGAAATTATAGCCTAGCATCCCAATCAAACCGTGGTGCCTGGTCACTGCGGGAGGCAACATCACACACGCAGCAGCCGAGATCCAGGGGGTGGGCTCCACCCCCGGGTCATGAACACAGCTGGAGAGTTGGTGAGTGTAACAGGGAGGGGACCAGTGCCTGGTCCCAGTAACGTTATGTACAGGCATCAGGGGTACAGGGTCTTGGGACCATTGAGTGGGGGGCACCAACTCCAGCCAAGTATGTGTGGGCAGAGAGTTCTGGCTGTTGGGGAGGGGGGGGCATCAGTGGGGAAATGAAGGGTCCTGGGATGGAAGACATCACTGTTTGTCAGACTCTCCCTCTCCTATTCCTCACAGATAGTGAACGGTATGGACGGTATTTCAGACACTGCAGAACTTGCCCTATTGCTGCTGCTACTAGGCCGGGGGGCAGGGGGGGGGAGGGGGGGGGGGGCGGGGGCGCATACGCGGGCGGGGCCCGCAGTGCCAACTGGGGCCACCATGTAGCCCAAAGTACCTGGATGGACACAGGAGTATGCGCCATGCTAACATGTTGGCCTTTCAGCCCCTGCAGACAATGGCATTCGGACACTAACCCACAATGCTGCCCGCGATGCTGATGTCCGCAGCCCTGCAAGATACCCTGAGGCTGCGTGAGTGGGGACCGCTCGGAGAAGAGGGGCTGCCGAGGAACGGGCTGGATAGAATCATAGAATTTACAATGCAGAAGGAGGCCAATCGGCCCACCGAGTATACATCGGCCCTTGGAAAGAGCACCCTACCTAACCCCACACCTCCACCCTGTCCCCATAACCTGAGGAGGAGGAGGAGGAAGGGCAGGCCTCATCCAATGAGGAGAATGTGCTGGAGGGGGATGATGAGCAGTACATGGGGCTCAGGCAGGCTCGGGAAGCTGCACGACACATTCGCCAAGGCCAGCACACATGGGAAGCCCTGATCGCGACACCGTTCACTGACTAGGAGGGGAGGGGGTTGCTGGCCAGGGACACGGACACCAATCCCAGACCCACAGCCCCTCACCTCCCAAACCACCAAACCGCCCACAAGCACACTCTTCCGTTACACATACCTGCGGTGCAATGAGCTGGGAGCCTTGGGTATGTCGAAACCGGGGTCTAGTCCATGGCAAGGAGGATGATGACAGCCCGATCTGTGATGGGCTCTGATGCTCCACATCGTATGGCAATGTTTTGGTAGGCTATATTAGGGGTATCGCAGTACCTAAGTGGGATGTACCTTATACTGTAGTATGAGTGGTAGAATCTGCCTGCTGGTTCCACCCAGCAGGCAGAGAATAAGAGTCTGTGTTTCACTTACAGCAGTCATTCTGTACCGGAGCTGCTGGGGTAACTAATTGTTCATTAAAGCCTTCAATTGGACTACAATCTCGCTTCAGTAGTTCAGATTGATCGTGCATCAATTTAATGAACAAAATTGAAGAATGGCTGCTCTCCGCATCAAGCCAGAGTGTCTACAAATCAACCCCCACGTGGCAAATGCAGTAGCAACTTTTAAACGTTGGCTGGCATGTTTCAACAGGGACATCAGGACGGCCCCAACTACCCCCACGGAGGAACAGAAAATGCAAGTCCTCCACTCAAGGGTGAGCCCAGAAATCTACACGCTTATCGAATACACTGTCATAATATACACCAGTATATCATGGTGCAGACACACACACTGATGGACATACAGTAGGACCAATCAACATGCATAATACCGCAGCCAGTCACCAGTTAGAGCACACTCACTATAAAGACAGAGGGCATCAGTTTTCCTGCTCATTCGGGATGCAGCCTTTCAGAAGTACAGAGCTTACAGCTTACAGCACAGATCTTCACCATGTGCTGAGTGCATAGACTGGTTAGGATAGGCATAAGTCTTTAGTTTAATCTAACATCGTGTTAACCCCCACAGTGAGAGTATGTTCAACAGTTTATAGTTTAATAAAATAGTGTTGTACTATTTTAAGTGTTGGTGGCCTGTGTGTGTTCCACGGATCCAGAGCACCCAACACATCAGACGCGGACGGTTTCGAGGACGCAATGACTTTGTTAAAAGAGCACTACGTCCGCACTGTGAATCAGGTATACGCTCGGCATCTTTTAGCTACCAGACAGCAGATCCCAGGGTAATCACTGGACGATTTTTACTGTGCATTGTTAGTGTTAGGTAGAAACTGTAACTGTCCACAAGTCTCAGCCAATGACCACACCGAACTCTTAATACGGGGTGCTTTTGTTGCGGGCATGCTGTCCTCTAAAATGCGCCAGCGACTGCTGGAAAACGACACGCTAAGGCTTAACGAGGCACAGAAATGTGCGCACTCCCGAGATGTAGCCTCCCGCAACGCCCAGGCCTACATTCCCGACCGCGCGGTACCCGCATTTACAGGGTGGACCCCACCCGCGGCCAATTCCAGAGCACCCCTAAATTCCACACAAGCTTGCGCAGTGCGGCAGCCAGGAAACCCCGTGGGGGGGCCTGATGCTATTTTTACGGGCAAAACAAACATTCCCGGCAATGCTGCCCGGCGCGATCCGCAATCTGCAAGGGCTGCGCGAAGAAGGGGCACCTCATGGCAGTATGCCAGGCCCGGTCGGCCATCGCTGTCTCCATAGGCGAACCGGGCCCGCTGCCATTCCTCTCCTCACAGGCCATGTGCGATTCATGGGGGCAGCCATCTTGGATGACGTCTCAGGACCCCGACTCGGCTGGCCATGTATCGCCTGATGAGATCTCCCAACCGGCCATGTGCGATTCATGGGGGCAGCCATCTTGGATGATGTCTCAGGACCCCGACACGGGTGGCCGTGTATCGCCCAACGAGATCTCAGTGACACTGGACTAGTCTCGGCCCCGAACGCTTTCAACCGCTACGACGTCGGTACTCATCAACGGGCACAAGACATCCTGCTTGATCGACTCTGGGAGCACGGAGAGCTTCATCGATCCCAATACGGTAAGACACTGCTCCCTTGCTGTACACCCGATTAAACAAAAGATCTCCCTGGCCTCTGGGTCCCACTCTGTGGAGATTCTTTGCACAGGGTTGTATGTGATGATGATGGTAACATCCACCAGCCGGAAAGTTGGAGGCAACATTGGATGTTATGGCCCTCGGCAATTAATTGCCTGAAGTTGGGCTTCCGCTCCTTTAAGAAAGGATGTCTCACTCTGCAATCAGATGGCAGGCAGCTCTTCTGTGCCAGCAGTATTACCTGGAGCAGTGGTCACTTCTGGTACTGCAGGAGGTCCAAACCAGCCACGATAGAGGGGGGCCTGGAGCATGGTAGGTTTGTCAGGTTTGCCAGGTACATCAGGCAGATCTGACAAGTATTGGGTGGGGAACTCAGTCACGAGGACAGTGAGGCTCTTAAAGAAAGAACAGCCTTGCCTTGGGGTGATGGGGCAGATGTGTCGTGAGCCATAGCCAAATCAAGACGGTCCTCCCCCAAGCCTGGTGGGAGGCTGCCAGGGTACACCTGATGGTCTTCCCATGTGGTGAATTGCCCAATTGCTGCTGGTAAAATACAACAGTTTTTGGAACGAGCCTTTAATTGGTCACTTATGGGTCTTAATTGGCCTAAGGGCAGGTTGACTGTCCACAACCGGCAAAGTGCCAGCAGTGGCAGGAAAGCAATGGTCATAACACCCCCCCCCCCTCCCCCCCCCCCCCCCCCCCCCCACACACACACACACACCCCCACCCTGGCCACCATCCCACCCAATTTTACATTCCACTACCGCCTGCTCCTCAGCAGGTTCCGGGACCCTGTAAAATCCCAACCTTTGTGTTCATTTGCGCAAAAGGGAGAGATATATTGACCTTATAATCAAGGAGGAGGAGTGTGAAATATTAGATAAAATTAACATAATGGGAGAGGAAGTGTGAAAAATGTTGCCCTTCCTGAAAGTGAATATATTGCTAGATCTGAACAGGATTTTAAGAGAAGAACTCTCGCGGCTCCGCCCATCATTTCCCAATCCACTGGGGCTGCAGTCATGATACCAGAGGACTGGAGGATTGCTAACAATGTACCATTATTTAAGAAGGGAGAAAGGAATAAACCAAGCAATTACAGGCTAGTCAGCCAGGAAAAGTATTGGAAAAATTCTGAAGAATGGGACAAATCCCCATTTAGAATGACACAGATTTATTAAAGACAGCAGGGCAAATTGTTTAAAGGTGATGGAAATCCAGAATTCAAAAATTGAAAGGGTGGTAGAGGCAGAAACACTCCTAATATTTAAAAAGTGCTTGAATATACTTTTGAAGTGTTATAACTTACCAGGCCACGGATCATGTGCTGGAAAACGGGGATGGGATGGATGGTTATTTCTCACCAAGTGTGGACATGATGGGCCGAATGGTCTCCTGCATGCTGTAAGTGTTTGCGATTCGATATGGGACTCTGTAATCAGGATAGCATTCAGGATTGAGAGTGGCGAAGGGTATGTTGCAGGAGAAAGGGCATTTCAAAACAGCTGGGAAAGCATGCGGATAGAGGAAGGGAGAACCTGGTTATTGTGTTCCATGTTGTAACCAATGCAGAGGAACCATTAGAGGGGAGGTCCTGCTCAGAGAACAGCAGGAGTCAGCAACTAAATTAAAAAGTGAGACCTGGTGATCTTGTGAGGTGAGCACTGGAGTGACTGCATTTTTGTAAGCTCCGTTCTGCTCAACTTTCAATCCGTCTTTTCATTCATGTGCACATTTCTTTTCTGTTTTTACTTGTTCCACATAGTTTCCACTATATCCAGAGAATTGTTGGTCAGTGTTTCTGCATGACAGAGCAGAGTTAAAATGTCGAAATCTTCGCTTGTTCGTGCTGGTCAGATGCTGCCTTCAGTGGCTCTGTTGTTTCAAGTGGGCAGCTGCCCTGACAGTGCGGTGCGCATCAACGGATGATGGCTGCCTATAAAAATGCTGCTCTAGATTTCAGTTCTGAGGTGCAGGTCGCCAAAACCCAATTTCAAGAAATGCGGATATTTTTGTGGAGGCAGTGAAGGCACGCAAGGAGGTTCTTGCAATAGAGAGAGTAATATCCCTGGTGGGACCCCACCTCCATATGATCGAGTTCCTGCTGCATGGCTTGATGTTCATCCTGAAGGAGTCGGGATAGAAAGAGGGGGAACACTGGCTGCGGAAAATATGTGCAGATTGAAAAAAAATCTGGTGGTCATATTCAGTGTAAAGCGGTTTCATCAATACATCGATAGTTGCCATTTTTTTTATTGTCACATATCACAAGGCATCTAGACTTCTACTATGAAGACAAGACGATTCCGCCAATAGTGTCTGCTAAGGTCCAATGCTGGGCTTTGTTACTAGCTGCTTATGAATACTGTTTCGAGCACTTACCAGGCACCCAGATTTCGCATGCTGATGCATTGCGCCGTCTTCCTCTGCAGATCAAATCCATGAACCCCCCCCTATGGCAGACAAAGTGATTGCTGTCCTGAATTTCATGGGATCCTTGCCCGTCACTGCCTCTTGTGTTCGTGACTGGACACGAACCACCCCTGTACTTGCCAAGGTGTGTCATCTGGTGCTATATGGTGGGCAGCAGTAACAGCTACCAGGGGAGTTGAAGGCTTTCTCCTCAAAATTGTCAGGGCTAACTGTGGAAGACAGTAGTCTCCTGTGGGGCACCAGGGATTTTGGCCTGGTGAAGGGACAGGCTATCGTATTAAAGGACCATCTCAACGGACATCCCGGAGTGTCCAAAAGGAAGATGCTGGTGAAAAGCTGCGTATGGTGGCCAGGATTGGACATGAATATTGTTGGTCAAAATGCTCCTTCTGTCAATAGCACAAGAAGCCCCTGCGGCGGCACCCCTACATCCTCGGGAGCGGCCGGGGCACCCTTAGGCCCATGTACACACCGATTTCACAGGTACCTTCTTCGGCTCGATGGTTCTCATCCTGGTGGATGTCCACTCAAGGTGGCTGAAGGTCCACAAAATGGCGCAGATCACTTCCCAGGCGACCATTGAGTGATTGCTTATTTCTTTTTCCACCCACAAAATCCTTGAGGTGTTTGTGATAACGGGGTCTTTTTCATGAGTCAAGAATTTGCAATTGAATTCGCCATGTCCGCACTGCCCCATACCATCCTGTAATGATGATTTGTCAAAAGGTTAAACAGGGGCCTAAGAAACAGACATTAGCTTGATGGATACAAGACTGTCAAGATTTTTATTACACTAAATTAAAAAGCAGAACTTCAAAGGTAATCTGGATTATTACCTGAGTCACGTGAAATTGACATAGGGCAAATAGGATTAGAGAAATGAACGTGTGGCTCAAAGACTGGTGTGGGAGAAGTGAGTTACGGTTCATGGGGCACTGCCATCAGCACTGGGGAAAGTCAGGGTTGCGTTTGAACTGTGCAGGGACAAGTGTTCAAGCGAGCCACGTAACTAGGGAATTAGAGAGGATTTCAAATTAAATAGTGAGGACAAGGAATCAAATTTGAGAAGGGGTGGGAAATCAAAGAGTAGAGACAAGGCACAAGAGAATGGTACTAACACGGGAAACAATGAACAGACCATGAAAGAAATGGATAGAGAGTAGAAATCAAAGGCTAAGATAAGGCTAGAGGTTACAACAATAATTAAAGGAATAAAGTGAAGGTTCCATTGCCGGGATTCTCCAGTATCCGGCGGGGCAGGCTGTACTTGCGCCAAAGAGTGGCGTGAACCACTCTGGCATCGGGGCGCCCGGAACGTGCGGAATCCTCCGCACCTTCGGGGTCTAGGCCGGCACTGGAGTGATTGGCGCCGTGCCAACAGGCCTCCGCCAGCCGGTGCAAGTTGGCGCATGCGCAGGAGCGCCAGCATGTTCCCTGAACCACTGGCGTGATTCCTGTGCATGCGCAGGGGGTTTCTTCTCTGCACCGGACATGGCAGACCTTTACACAGGCCAGTGCGGAGGGAAAGAGTGCCCCCACGGCACAGGCCCGCCCCCAAATCGGTGGGCCCTGATCGCGGGTCAGGCCACCACGGCCCCCACCCCCCAATCCCCCGAGGCTGGATCCCCCCGCGCCCCTCCGAGGACTCCGCAGGCCGCCCTCAGAGCCAGGTCCCGCCGGTACAGACCTTGTGTAATTCACGCCGGTGGGACTGGCCGAAATCGGACCCTCGGCCCATCGGGGACTGGAGAATCGCCGGGGGGGGGGGGGAGGGGGGCACTGCCAACGGCCCCCAACCGGCGTGGCGCAATCCCCCCCCCGCCAAAAACCGGCGCCGGAGAATTCAGCAGCCGGTGTAGGAGTGGCGGGGCGGGATTCACGCAGCCCCCTGCCGCCGATTCTCCGACCCGGCGGGAGGTCGGAGAATCGGGCCCCATATCTGAACGCACATAACATTCAAAACAAAACACAAAAACGGATAGACAAATAGAAATAAATAAGTACAATCTGATAGCCATTACAGAGGCATGGCTGCAGGATAAAATAGATCGGGAACTGAATATTGAATGGTGCATGACATTTAAAAAAAAATAAATTTAGAGTACCCAATTATTTTTTTTTCCAATTAAGGGGCAATTTAGCGTGGCCAATCCACCTATCGATCCCAGGTCCTCGGAACTGTGAGGCAGCAGTGCTAGCTAGTGCACCACCATGCTGCCCAGAGTGCATGTCATTTAGGAAGAATTGGAAGCTAGGAAAAGGTGGAGGGGCGGCTCTGTTAATTAATGATGGTAATAGCACAATAGAGAAGAATGACCCAAGTTGAGGAAACCAGGATGTAGAAGCAGTTTCGGTTGAGATAAGAAATGATAAATGAAAGAAGTCACTTGTGGGAGTAGTGTATAGGTCCCCTAATAATAATCACATATTGGATGAAGTACAAAGGAAGTAATAGTGGGAGCTTGTCAGAACAATATGGTGCTAATCATGGGGGGGAGGTTAATCTCCATATAGACTGGAAAAATCAGATAGGCAAAGGTAGCCCAGATAAGTTCATAGAATGTTTTGGGGATAGTTTCTTGGAACAGCACATTCTGGAGCCAAGTAGAGAGCAGGTTATACTTTACTTGTGTGACGGTTGTGAGAAATGTTCATATTTTCAAGTCTATATGTAGTATTTTTGCTGTGATTACAAATCATTGATATTTGCAGGATCAATGTAACTTTTCTTAAGAAGACACAAGAATGTGGTGAAGTTTTGAATTGCAGGTGGTATAGTTATTCGGAGAGGCCCAGGGCGGGATTCTCCGGTTCGACGCACCCATTTTCTGGTGCAATGGGAATCTCTGTCCTGGCAGCCGGTCAATCAGGTTTCCCATTGTGGGCACCCCCATGTCGTTGGGAAATCCACGGGATGTGAACGTGCTTCTGGCAGAATGGAAGATCCTGCCGACAGAGAATCCAGCCCAGGTTTGTGAATTGCTTCTTGAACACCAAGTTAGACAGACGTGATTCAAGTTGCTCTTGAAGGATCTCTCCCATCGGTTTTACTTAATCTCAGAAACGGAGAATCCCGCGCAGTAACTTTTTCTTCTTTTAAACATCACACGTTAATCTGTGCCAATTTAATGCACAAGGCTGAACGTTTAAACACTTGTTTTTCTTTGCACATTAGGGGCGGCATTCTCCCCTACCCGGCATGACGGGGGGGCCGGCGTAGGGGAGTGGCGCCAACCACTCCGGGGTCGGGCCTCCCCAAAGGTGGGGAATTCTCCCCACCTTTGGGGGCCAGCCCCGCGCCGGAGCGGTTGGCACCAGAAGACTGTCGCAAAAAACCGGCGCCCCCGGCAGCGGGGCTGGCCGAAAGGCTTTTGCAGGTCGGCGCATGCGCCGCCGGTGACGTTAGCGGCCAGCTGCCGCTGACGTCACCACCGGCGCATGTGCGATGTGGGTTTCACTTCCGCTTCCGCCATGGCGGAGGCCGTGGCGGCGCGGAAGGAGAAAGAGTGCATCCAGGGCACTGGCTCGAAGTCTGAGCGGGGGGCCCCGATTGAGGGCCAGGCCACCGTGGGGGCATCCCCCGGGGTTCGATCGCCCCCCGCCCCCCCAGGACCCCGGGGGCCCGCTGATCCCGCCGTTCCAGAGGTAGTTCAAACCTCGGCGACGGGAGAGGCCTCCCAGCGATCGGAGTGGCGTGATTCCTGCCGCCGCCACTTCCCGGGTGGCGGAGAATCTCTGCCACAGCGGGGGCCGGATTTTCGGCGGCCCCAGGCGATTCCACGACCCTGCTGGGGGTCGGAGAATTTCGCCCCCGATTTTTGAATTATGATAACGGGGCTGATAATTTTAATAGCTCGGGGTGTGGATGGCTCCCCACCAAATTGTTCAATCTTGACGTCTTGCATCACTGGCTTAAGGGCCACATATTTTTCCCCCCCTTGTCAACTGTGAGCAGGTTATTAGTAAATGCCACTTTATGGCACTGCTGATGACATTTTCCATCTCTTTGCTAATGATTGATAAGGCAGTAGTTGGTTGGATTAGATTTGTGTTTGTTTTGTGGATAGGACAAACCTGGGTAATTTTCCACATAATAATAATAATCTTTATTATTGTCACAAGTAGGCTGACATTAAAACTGCAATGAAGTTACTGTGAAAAGCCCCCAGTCGCCACATTCCGGCGCCTGTTCGGGTGCACTGAAAATTCGGAATGTCCAATTCACCTAACAAGCACGTCTTTCAGGACTTGTGGGAGGAAACAGCCCGGAGGAAACCCATGGAAATATCGGGAGAACGTGCTGACTCTGAACAGACAGTGACCCAAGCTGGAAATCGAGCCTGGGACCCTGGCGCTGTGAAGCAACAGTGCTAACCACTGTGCTACCATGCCGTCCATGGTTGAGTAGCTGTCAATGTTGTAGCTGTACTGGAAAAAATTTGCTCGAGGCGTGAATAGTTCTGGAGCCCAAGCCTTTAACAGTGCAGCTGAGATGTTGTCCCGGCTCCTACCCTTAACTGCACCTGGTACATTCAGCAATTTTTTGATATCACAAGGAGTGAATCAAATTTGGCATCTGTAATGGTGGAGACCTCAGGAGGAGCCCAAAGAATGGTTCAGATTGGAGGATGATAGAAAGTAGTATTCCTCAAAGATTTGAGCTGGGATTACTTTTGTCCATAAGTTACCGTTATTGATTTGAATCTATGAATAAGTATTTCCACATCATAATTTGCAGATAATAGCAAACTGAAGAAGGAAGCATAATACAAGACATTCAAAAACCTGCAGACTGGGGAGTTAAGGGACAAATGAAGTTCTGCATAAATAAATCTGTGGTGATGTACTATGACAGGTAAAATTAAATCACTTACCTTTTCAAAAATAAAAAACGTACTGATGGAAAGGTGTAATGGGAGCCAGAGATACAGGTGAACAAATCATAAACCAATCAAATGAAAAGCTACAATAGAACTTTAAAATGTGTTATTTAGTTAAACATATATTCATTATCGTTGTAAAAAAGTTAGACTATATTTGTATTTTAGGATGTGAGAAAGAAAAATTAATTCTGATTACATATTTGGAGCTTCTGTTTGTGTTCTAAATCTTCAAAACGTGTCTAAAGCTGAGAGAAAGAGAAACAGAATGAATAATGGATGCCTTTTGTCTAGTTAATAATTCAAAAGAGAAACATTAGTTAAAAAGGAGAGTGTAATTATAATTTGGCAAGTTTGCACACACTCTTTCCATTATAAGTGTGGACATTAGAATTTATAAAGAAAAAATAAAAAGGACAGAATGTAAATCTTTTAAAATAAGGACTAAACTATGTCTGGACTCGCTGATCAAATTATCGCCTGCTCCTTATTTTCACCGAAGGCTCTGCGAGGCTTCCTTATCTGTGTATCATCAAGGGACAGCAATTTTTGTAATCTCAACTGCTAAATCACCTTTGGCAAGATCATCAGGGTTTTGTTTTTTATCCAATAATGGCAAACTGCAGACTGTGTACGGAATAAACTACAGACAGATTCACCAAAATAAGATCAATTATACATAAATTGCAAGAAAATAATTGTTTCCCATCAACTGGGAAATTATGAGAAAACACATTGTCAAACATACATATCACATTAGTTAATAAAGAATATAATATGTGAGCACATTCTGAAGTAACGAACATCAAATGGAACTTTTCATCACTTGAAACATCTTAAAATATTCATTTTGATATCCAAGCAACATGATTCAGTATAGTGTTAGATTTATCCATGTGCCGAATGGCCCTGTGGATAATTGAAATCCCACTTGGGCACTGTGAAAGGAAATTTTTTTGAAAATGAGTGGCATGTTGATTTTTTAAAAATTTAGTACAGTATTAATACTCTGCCACCAGATATTACAAATGTTTCTACTCACTACCATGTTGTATTCCATGATTTCTTAAGTTGATACGACACTTGTTCTTGAGTCAAAAGCTGATGGGATAAAATATCATCCCAAGTATCAAGCTCATGTTCATCTGCCATGCAAGCGAGTCTCCGTTAACATGGCTGTTTCCCTTTGGATGATACATGAATTTAAGGTTTGCCTCTTCAGGCCAATGTAAAAGATATCGTGGGATTATATTGAAGCAATACAGCAAGTCTTTGAAGGGAACTAGCCAACAATTCTTTTACAACTGAGTCTTGCACCAATTAACAATTCCATTAGTCATTCATTTCAATTTTGTTTTTGAAGCATTTGCTGTGTTCCCTACATAACAATAGACACCAGAAATTCATAACAATTCATAACACAAAATTTGAGACAGAAATCAGGACATGTCACTTTTTTCTCTCTCACTCCTACATAAGTGCACATGTATGCATACAGACCTGCACAAACTCTCCAGTAAAAAAAAACACAATACAAACAAATCCATAAAAATAAGCGGTACTTTTGAAAGTATCTGCCAGCTCTTCTTTAAATAATTAATTGCAGAATCACGGAATTGTTATGAAAATGGCATGAAAGCAGGCTATTTGGCCCATCATGTCTGTACTGGCTCTCCAAATGAGCATTAGTGTCATTCCCCTGCCTTTTCCCCATACCTTTGCACATTGTTTATATTCAGATAGTCATCTAATCCCCTCTTCAATGCCATGATTGAACCTGCCCCAAGGCAATGCATTCCAGACACAAACCACACATTCTTTGAAAAAGTTACTTTTCACATCCACTTGCTTTTTTTACAATTTGTGCACTACAGTGTTATTAGCTTGATAAGTGTGGTGAATGTATAATGCGTATACTTCACACTGTGTATCACTGTGTCCCTGTGGGCTCCATCTGTGAGCCGTTGCACGGCTCTGCCCACAGGGGGAGATGAGGAGCTTGTACAGGGCTCCACCCTTGGCTCTGCCCATGGCTCCGCCCACTACCGGAAGTATAAAGTGCTGCGGTCTTGAGAGTCTGTCCTCAGTTCTTCTGGTCGCAGGCAGGCTCAGTTGTAAGTCGATTAAAGCCACCGTTTACTTCCACTCGTGTCTTGCGTGAATTGATGGTCGCATCAATTTAATTGACTTAAAAACCCACCATGGAATCAGCCCTCAAACCTGATCGACTGGAACTTGACCCGCAGGCCGCAGAAGTGAAGGAAATCCTTCTACATTGGCTTTGGTGCTTCAAGGCCTACCTGGCTGCGTCAACTACCTCAGCTGTTACTGAAGAGCAGAAATTCAGTCTCCTACACGCTGCGGTTGAAAAGGTCATTTTGCTAAGGTATGCCTGTCTAAAACTAAACCCTCAAACTCTACCGCAATCCAGAGCAATCGCTCCTCCAACTCACAGGCCCGCAGACCCCGCAATGTTGCAGCGTGTCTGCCGACTCCGCCTCCGCACGACATGTGCGACTCATAGGGGCCGCCATCTTGGCAATCCTCCCCCACGCAGCCGGCCATGTGCGAGTCATGGGGGCCGCCATCTTGAGTGCTATCTTTCTCACCGCCTGCCACGTGCGATCCACGGGCGGCCATCTTCGATGCCATCTTCCTCATCGCCCGCCATGTGCGATCAATGGGGGCCACCATCGTGGCCATCACCCGATATTCATATCAACGACCTCCGCGGACAGTCATCACGGGGCCACTCCAGCACTGCTGATCAAGCCACAGACTACCCGCAACTCAACGCAGTCACTTTGGACCAGTCGCAGCCAAAGCACCTGAGAAGCTCAATGATGTCCATTCATGTCAACGGATACAAGACACCGTGCCTCTTCGACTCCGGGAGCACTGAGAGCTTCGTTCATCCAGACCTGGTAAGACGCTGTTCGCTCCCTATCTTCCCAGCACGGCAAACTATCTCCCTCGTCTCGAGTCGCACTCGGTCCAAATACATGGGCCCACCGTTGCAACATTAACGATACAGGCCGCCAACTACTCCAACTTCCAGTTCTACGTACTCCCAGACCTCTGCGCCCTTCTCTTACTCGGGCTCGATTTTCAATGCAATCTTAGAAGCCTAACACTCAGCTTCGGCGGACTCAGTACACGCAGCTTAGCGACTCTAAAAATCGACCCCCCTCCACTCTTCGCTAATCTCACCGCTAACTGCAAACCAGTAGCCACTCGCAGCAGGCGGTATAGCCTGCAGGACAGGGTATTTATTAGAGCCAAAGTCCAGCGGCTCCTACGTGAGGGAGTCATATAGGCCAGTAATAGCCCCTGGAGAGCTCAGGTGGTGGTCGTCAAGACCGGGAAAAAGTTCCGGATGGTGGTTGATTACAGCCAGACCATTAACCGGTTCACGTACCTCAATGCGTACCCCCTCCCCCAGATTGCAGACATGGTCAACCAGATCGCCCAGTACCGCATCTTCTCCACGGTGGATCTGAAGTCTGCATATCACCAGCTCCCAATCCGCCCGGAGGACCGCCACTACACAGCGTTCGAGGCAAATGGCTGCCTCTTCCATTTTCTCCGGGTCCCCTTTGGCCTCACGAATGAACATAGAACATAGAACAGTACAACACAGAACAGGCCCTTCGGCCCTCAATGTTGTGCCGAGCCATGATCACCCTACTCAAACCCACGTATCCACCCTATACCTGTAACCCAACAACACCCCCCCCCCCTTAACCTTACTTTTATTAGGACACTACGGGCAATTTATCATGGCCAATCCACCTAACCTGCACATCTTTGGACTGTGGGAGGAAACCGGAGCACCCGGAGGAAACCCACGCACACAGGGGGAGGACTTGCAGACTCCACACAGACAGTGACCCAGCCGGGAATCGAACCTGGGACCCTGGAGCTGTGAAGCATTTATGCTAACCACCATGCTACCCTGCTGCCCCCTAATGGGGTCTCGGTGTTCCAACGAGCAATGGACCGAATGGTGGACCAGTACGGGCTGCGGGCCACGTTTCCGTACTTGGATAACGTCACCACCTGTGGCCATGACCAGCAGGACCACGACACCAACCTCCACCAATTTCTTCAAACCGCCCAGAAACTCAACCTCACATACAACAAGGCAAAATGCGTTTTCCGCACAACCAGGCTAGCCATCCTCGGCTACGTCATGGAAAACGGGGTTCTGGGGCCTGACTCGGACCGTATGCGCCCCCTCTTACAACTCCCTCTCCCTCACTGTTCCAGGGCCCTCAAGAGGTGCCTTGGATTCTTCTCCTATTACGCTCAGTGGGTCCCCCAGTATGCGGACAAAGCCCGACCACTATTTAAGACTACACTCTTCCCACTGTCAGCCGAGGTCCGCCAGACATTCAACTGCATCAAGGAGGTCATTGCTAAAGCCGCCATGCGGGTGGTGGATGAATCCGTCCCCTTTCAGGTGGAGAGTGACGCCTCAGAGGTCGCTCTCACCGCCACTCTGAACTAGGTAGTGACGCCAGCAGCTTTCTTCTCCCGAACCCTCTCCGCTTCAGAGCTTCGACACTCCTCAGTCGAAAAAGAAGCTCAAGCCATTGTGGAAGCCGTACGGCACTGGAGGCACACTACCTCGCAGGTAGGAGGTTCACCCTCATCACTGACCAGAGATCGGTTGCCTTCATGTTCGACAACTCGCAACGGGGCAAAATAAAAAACGATAAGATCTCGAGGTGGAGGATCGAACTCTCCACCTATAATTATGATATCGTATACCGTCCTGGGAAGCTCAACGAGCCCCCAGATGCCCTGTCCCACGGCACATGCATCAGCGCGCAAGACGACCGATTACAGGCTATCCACAATGACCTCTGCCGCCCGGGGGTCACCCGGCTCGCCCACTACATCAAGGCCCGCAATCTGCCTTTCTCCACCGAGGAGGTAAAAGCTATCACCAGGAATTGCCCGATCTGCGCGGAGTGCAAACCGCACGTCTATAGACCAGACAAGGCCTACCTGGTAAAGGCTTCCCGGCCCTTTGAACGATTGAGCATCGATTTCAAAGGGCCCCTCCCTTCGACCAACCGTAATGTGTACTTCTTCAACATCATAGACGAATTCTCCCGTTTCCCGTTTGCTATTCCGTGCCCCCATATGACCTCCCATACAGTCATCAGAGCCCTGCACAGTGTCTTCACCCTGTTCGGTTTCCCCAGCTATGTCCACAGCGACAGGGGTTCGTACTTCATGAGCGACGAGCTGCGTCAGTACCTGCTCGACAAGGGCATCGCCTCGAGCAGGACTACCAGCTATAACCCCAAGGGGAACGGGCAGGTGGAGAGGGAGAACGCGACGGTCTGGAAGACCGTCCTACTGACCCTATGGTCCAGGAATCTCCCGACCTCCCACTGGCAGGAGGTCCTCCCCGATGCGCTCCATGCAATTAGGTCCCTCCTGTATACGGCCACGAATCAGACTCCTCACGAGCGATTATTTGTTTTCCCTAGTGGCACTACCACGGGGGCCTCGCTTCCATCTTGGTTGAGGACACCGGGCCCGGTTCTCCTCCGTAAGCACGTCCGGACACATAAAACGGACCCACTGGTAGAGAGGGTACTACTACTACACTCAAACCCACACTACGCCTTTATCGAACACCCCGACGGCCAGCAGGACACCGTTTCCCTCCGGGACCTGGCGCCTGCAGGATCCACCACCACCACCACCGAGGTACCCCTCACAGTACACCCCCCACGCCCGGCGCCCCCACGCCTACAGGTTTCCTGCGCCCCCTTTCGCCCGTCGCACCGGTCAGGGACGAAGCACTGAACGAACCACCCCCGGAGTCCGCCCTCAGATCCACACCGGACATCAGCACACAGCCATCCGAAGCGGCTGCAACCCCAGTGCTTCGTCGATCCCAGCGGACGACTCGGCCACCGGACCGACTCAATCTGTAGACCCGTTACCCCCGCCGGACTTGAGTTTTTACAGGGGGTGAATATATAATGTGTATAATTCACAATGTGTATCACTGTGTCCCTGTGGGCTCCATCTGTGAGTCGTTGCGTGGCTCTGCCTACAGGGGGAGATGAGGAGCTTGTACAGGGCTCCACCCTTGGCTCCACCCATGGCTCCGCCCATGGCTCCTCCCACTGCCGGAAGTATAAAGTGCTGCGGTCTTGTGAGTCTGCCCTCAGTTCTTCTGGTCGCAGGCAGGCTCAGTTGTAAATCGATTAAAGCCACATTTTACTTCCACTCGTGTCTTGAGTGAATTGATGGTCGCATCAATAAGACACTTTATAAATGGAAGGTTTTTCCTCTATATCATGAATGCAAAGCATGGTTAAAATATCTAATACAGAACAGCACCAATTGGTTGAATAATTTTCATTGACTCTTGGGCCGGAATTTTCCACTGTCAGTGGGGTCAGGCAGTGGTGCAGATGCAATTTGAAATCTCATTCCCAGAGGGCGGCCCAGAATCCCAACACCTCAGGAACCAATGCAGCTTTCAAAGGGAGTGCAGGGAAGAACACTTGCCTCCAATCAGCAGCCCATTAAGCTCTTTTTAAAAATTCTATTGTGGGTTGTGGGAGCTGCTGGTTGGGCCCGCATTTATTGCCCTTGAACGAAGCGGCTTGCTGGGTTATTTCCGAGGTCTGATAGGCAACCACATTGGTGTGGATCTGGAGTCTCATATGGCCAGAACAATTAAGGATGACAATCAACAATGGCTGTCAATAGACTGTCAATTCCAGATTTTTGTTTATTGAATTCAAATTTCACCATCTGCCTTGAATGGTTTCAAACCTGGGTGCCCAAAGCATTACCCTGAGTGTCTGGATAAACTCATCCAGTGACAATACCACTATACCACCACTTCTCCTTGGAGAGCATGTTAATGGGCCAGGAAGAGCAAGAATGCAATTTTCAATGCTGAAATAGGCAAACCTGAACATTCTGGTGCATATTAGTGTGCAGGTGTCAGATTCGTATCAGGCAGATGTTTAAGTTTCTTCCTTAATGTTGAAAATATAGAGTGGGGAATTTTGTACTTTACCTTCCATTTGACCATTTTCCACTTGTGTGCTCTTTTATGCTGCTGGCATACTTAAGGTTACCTGCTGTGTTCTCCATGGCAGTAGCAGGCCATATCATGGCTGCCATCTGCCTTCTCTTTTCACACTACGCAGGCAGCTCCCACCACCTCACAGAGCTCAGCACCAATAATTGGGTACCAAACCTGCCTCTGACCCAGTTAGAGCATTTACGTTTGAAGATCACGTTGCATGAGTGACATGGCTGCGGCGCATTGCCGGGACCCGGATATTAACCAGATGTTGGGTTCCCTGTCTGCTTTGAAATTGCAGCCTTTTGAGCCTGAAGTTGTGCTTGAGAATTGTGCACTGCCATTTTCATAATCCTCCATCCAACAGCACTCTTGTTAAAATAGGAACCAAAGGGGTAACGTAGCCAATTCATGCATAAAATGTATATATTCTCAATAAATGAACAGGGGTGTAATATCAATCACTTGATCCCAACTTGTGAGTTGACACTGATTTCTGAAGTAAATCGGCTACACAAGTTTATCGCTGTCTTCATTTAGGGCTTATTAGACAGTTTTCTTTGTCTACTGAAACAAATGTTCACTTAGCCAAGAGCAAATGCTCCCTTAACTTCTCATCTCATTCCCATTAAATTCCTTTCAAAATGAATGCTTTCTCAAGATTTAATTGTACTTGTGATCTCATTATTATCAGCTTCGTGCACACATCCCCTTCTAAATTGCATGGTGGCACTGAATCATGAGGTGCAGGAAAACAACATGATGGATTGCAGTTCTCTTCAGCATAATATTGCCAATTCAGATCTGCCAAATACTGGCTGGGCTTTTGTTTCCAATGCTAAAATTTGCCTAATGTATTGCTGAATTAAATTATGCCCCAAAATATACAGACAGCACTTGGGCCTTGGAGCATTTGCTTTGACCCTCGATGAAAGTATAATCGAATGAATCTTACCAAGTTCAGCTGTCAGCTGCAGCAATAACTGGGTAATTATCAAAAGCAAAAGGCGGCTGGGAAGGAAGAGGAACAGAAATCAAGGACTAGTCATGAGTGTCAGCAAGAGGGATCAGAGGCACAAACCATTCATTTACATAAATTAGGAGGCAGCATGATCATGCTGGAATGAGGAAGGGAAACCATTCAACTTTTTAAAACCAGAAAGTTTCTCAAATAAGATATAGCAGTACGTGTCATTGTGGTTGGTTCTGTGGATCAGTTTTTCTATCCAATCATTTTTTTACCCTGTTTATAACACACATAAAGCTCAGAGAATGAGAATTTCTGAAATACATTTTCTTTTGATAGTTTGTTTATGTAGAAAGTAAAGTCAGGCACTTATATGGTGCCTTTCACAAATTAAGCACATCCCAAAGCATTTCACAGCCAATTCAGTATTTTTTTTTGTCACCATTGTAATGTAGAAAATATGACAACAAATTTACATACAAGCAAACCCCCACGAACAGCTGAACTGTTTCAGAAGAAGAGTCATTCAGGCTCAAAACATTAACAATGGGCAGGATTTTCCGATTTTTAGGCTATGTCCGGAGCGTGGGTCCAGTATTACGACCAAAAAGAGGTAAGACTTTACCTGCAGATACGGATGGAGAATTGCCGGGTCCGTAGTCGCGCATGCACACGACGGCGACCTGCGGCAGCCGCGCCGTACAGCATGGTGCTGGCCGCACGTGGACTCGGCCTGCCAGGTAGTGCCCCCCTGTAACCCCCCTCGCCACCCCTGGACCACCCCCCACCAGTCCCCTCAGCCCCCACCGAAGAACACCCCCCCCCCCCCCCACCCCGCCGGCCAGTGGCCACTGTGGCGGTTCTAGGCACAATCTGCAGCCTCCGCGCGAGGTCCCCGAAAACTGAGAGCACAAGTGATCCATGCCATCGGGAAGTCGGCCCATTGGGGGATGAGCTTCAGGTGATGTCCTGAGGTTGTCCCAATGGCGTATGGCGTACTCAGCGATGACGCCGTTTTGGAATGGGTGGAGCATCTGACGACGACATGAGCATCAGGCTCCCCCCCACCACCTGGTGGTGGATGGACGACATTCCTTATGAAGGAATTGACCGCAATGAGAGAGGCGATAAAGGTCGGAATCCAGGTGGTGGTCAAGGTGTCAGTGACAGAGACGATGGTCACCATGCAAAAAGCAATCGATGGATTGGGGAAGAAGATGGAAGCCCGAGAAAAACGATCCAGGGACTGGAGAAAGCATCAACAGACCATAGCGACAGGATCATCGCCCTGGAGGCAGAAGTCAAAAGGTTGGTGCCGGCCCAACGGCGCTTAAAAGGGAAAGTCGAGGACCAAGAAAACAGGTTCCGATGCCAGAACATTCAAATTGTGGGTCTGCCAAAGAGTATCGTGGGCAGGGATCCAACGGGCTACGTCGTCCAAATGCCGGGCAATCTAGTCAGGAGGACAGCTTCCCTACTCCCCCCCCCCCCCCCCCCCCCCCCCCACCCCCCACCCCACCCCCACCGCCCCCGTGAAGTCAAAAATTCCCTGTATGCCCAGGCAGCAGACTATGTCAACTTTGCACTGGACTTCCAGTGATGCACGTAGTGGGGTTGTGCGCCATGGAGGCTCTCCATTAAAAATCATGTATTTTTTGCTCCAACGGTCAAAACAAGTTAAAAACCTGATAACTCTGTATAAGACAAGATGAACCTTGGAAGGATGCCCAGAAAGGAGAAAAGCAGGAAGGGTTCAGGCCACAATGAGTCGTCAGACTCCAAGGCTTCGCAGGACTCGGTACAAAGTAAAATGTAGGGGTGGGCTCTCCTTCACCCCGACTGACCACGCCACTGATGGCCGACGACATTGGCCGTACAGTGGCGATAAAATTAGTAAAACAACGCCAAAGTCTGACAATAGATTTTTAGAAATCAATAGGCAAAGCACTGGCCATATGAATTTAAACCTGGAGAAAATGAATGAAACCATTGAAGCACATGGTGTCACATTGCAAGGCATTGAAACGGTCCCGTCGAATCATAGTGATCGGATCACGTTCTTAGAAGCCGACCTAACCTCAGTAATTTGAAGGCCAAAATAAGAGGCCTTGAGAACCGATCGCAAAGGCAAAATGTCGGCATCGTGGGATTACCGGAGAGGATAGAGGGCCATACCCCTGCTGAATTATTTACAGGTATGTTATATAAGATGGTGGGTGAAGGTGTACTCACGTCCTCCTCCTGAGTTAGACCGAGCTTATCGCTCCCTGTGGCTGAAGCCTCCTTCTGGAGAGACATCACATACGGTCATCATCCAATTTCACAACTTTAAAAAGAAAGAACAGATCATTCGCTGGGCCAAGGAGCACTGGGAGATAAAGTGGGAGATCCACTCATCCGAGTTTACCAGCATGGACCTGGCAAAGAGAAGAGCAGCCTTCAACTGGGTGAAGTCCATCCTATACCAAACAGGAGTTCGATTTGGCATGATCTGCCCACCTCACTTCTGTCTGACTGTTGGGGAGAAGGACCACTTTTTTGATTCTCCAGAGGAGGCAAACTCCTATATTCAAAAATGTAATTCAAATTGTGTTTAATACTTGTTCATGTTTGTTCTATTTTGTATACCAGAGTACAGACATTTTATATTGCCTGTTTCTATCAAGTTTAGGGTCTTGGGTCTTCCGAACCTGATGTATTATTACTGGGCGGCGAATGTGGAGAAGGTACGGAACTGGGTCAGACTCCCAATGGGTCAGAATGGAGGAGAGTTTGGGTAGGGAGTCAGGATCAAAGGCGCTTGTGTCAGCACCGCTCCCGATGGCCCCGGGGAGATACTCAGGGATTCCGGTAGTAAAAGCTTTGTTGAGAATTTGGAGGCAGTTTTGACAGCACTTCGGGTTGGGGACGGGGTCAAGGGAAATGCCGATTCGGGGGAACCAATAGTTTGAGTTAGGGAAGTGGGATGGACATTTTCGGAGATGGGAGAAGAAAGGAATTAGGACACAAAAAGATTTATTTCTTGTGGGTCGTTTTGCGGGATTGAAGGAGCTGGGAGCGAAGTTTGGGCTGGAGCAGGGGGAAATATTTAGATACATGCAGGTTCGAGACTTTGCCAGACAGGAGATACAGAGCTTCCCAGTAGAGCGGGCTTCCACATTGCTGGAGGAGGTGCTGACGACAGGGGGACTGGAGGAGGGGGTAGTATCGCCGGTTTACGGGGCTATTTTGGAGGAGCAGAAGGTGCCGCTAGAAGGGATCAAGGCAAAGTGCGAGGAAGAGTTGGGAGTGGGTATGGAGGAGGGGTTCTGGTGTGAGGTGCTCCGGAGGGTGAATGCCTCCACCTCGTGTACGAGGTTGGGGCTGATACAGCTGAAGGTGGTGTATAGAGCGCACCTTACAAGGGCGAGGATGTGTGTGAACGTTGCAGGGGAGGCCCCGCAAACCACGTTCATATGTATTGGTCCTGTCCAAAGCTGGAAGGAGGTGTTTAGGGTAATCTCTAAAGTTGTGCACGTGAAACTGGACCCGGGCCCTCGGGAGGCCATATTTGGGTTGGAAGCGGGCGCGGAGGCAGATGTTGTAGCCTTTGCCTCGTTGATCGCCCGAAGGTGGACCCTGTTCGGGTGGAGATCAACCTGTCCACCCTGTGCCCTGGCATGGCCGGGGGGACCTGCTGGAATTCTTAACGCTTGTACAGGTCAAATTTGAACTGAGGGGAAGGATGGAGGAGTTCTACAATTCATTATGCACTTTCAAGAATTGGATCACATCGAACATTAGGGGGGTTGGGGGGCTGGGAGGGTTGGGGGGGAGGGGCTGTAATTGTTAATGGTGACTATAGGTGATTCCTGATTCCTTTTTGTCATTTGTTTATGTTGACATGCGGGCCAATGTCTGGGGTTTGGTGGGAGGATAGGATCATTGTTATTTTTTTAATATAAATTTAGAGTACCCAATTATTTTTTCCAATTAAGGGGCAATTTAGAGTGGCCAATCTACCTACCCTGCACATCTTTGGGTTGTGGGGGTGAAACCCACACAGACACGAGGAGAATGTGCAAACACCACACGGACAGTGACCCAGGGCCGAGATTCGAACCCGGGTCCTCAGCGCCGTAGGCAGCAATGCTAACCACTGTGCCACCGTGCTGCCCAGGATCATTGTTATTGATATGGGGATTGTCATTACATTCGTTACTGATTATTTCTGGGTATAAATTTGGGAGAAAATGTGAAAAAGGAGAATAAAAAAACATTTAAAAAAAAAGTTTAGGGTCTGTACTTGTTGTTGGGTTTAATATTTGATTGCTATTGTTGTGCTGCAAATTATACGTGTGTTGAGCTGGATTCACCATCAGCGGGATTCTCCGTTTCGGCGGCATTGAGAAACTGGGTCTTGTTCGTATTGCGTTTTTGGACTTAGGAGGGAAGGGGGGGAAGGATTGGTTGGCTGGCCGGCTGGCATGGTGGCGCAGTGGTTAGCACTGCTGCCTCTCGGCACCGAGATCCCAGGTTCGATCCCAGCTCTGGGTCACTTCCTGTGTGGAGTTGCACATTCTTCCCGTGTTTGCGTGGGTTTTGCCCCCACAACCAAAGATGTGAATGTTAGGTGAATTGGCCATGCTAAATTGCCCCTTAATTGGAAAAAAAAAATTGGGTACTCTAAATTTATTTTGAAAAAAATATTGGTTGGCTGGCGGTGTCTAGGAGTCCTTTTTTACAGAATTTAGAGTATCCTATTCTTTTTTCCAATTAAGGAGCAATTTAACTTGGCCAATTGACCTACCCTGCACATCTTTTTGGGCTGTGAGGGTGAGGCCCACACAAACTCAGGGAGAATGTGCAAATTCCACACGGATTGTGACCCGGGGCTGGGATCGAACCTGGGTCCCTAGTGCCGTGAAGCATCAGTGCTAACCACTGCCCCACTGTGCCGCCCTTGTGAGTCCTTTTTTGTCGGGACATATGACTTAACTCGGTGGCCTCCTCACTTTATCGTTCCGGAACGCCAAGCTTGGTGATCCTTCTTGGAAATGGCTGGATCCGGTGTGAGAGGTGCAGTGTTCTTTGTGTTGCTTGTGTTGCATCCGGCACCCAAATGTATATGTACCTCCCCAATTCTCCCCTCCCCCCCACCACAAACAGATGCCTACTTATGTGTAAAAAATAATATTGCCAATTGTACAGAGTTGCTGTTATTGAGCGAGTGAATAATACCCGACCAGTTATTTTATTTTTTGGGGGATTTTTTTGTGTGTGCTCTTCTCGTTTATATAAATAAAGATATATTATTCTGTGTACATAACGGTAAATATACTTTGTTCAAAAACCCAATAAAAAAAATTATAAAAGAAAAGATGGTTGGCATAGTGTTCCACAAAGACCACAGCATAGCTTTTACTTAAACAAAGTTTTAAACAGATTTTATTTACACTGCTGAATTAGATTTTGACACTTAGTCCTTTAGATTACAGAAATGATTGATCAATAACATCTAACTATACTCATTTACTGTTAATCTCACTATTGGTATAAACTAAAATCTAACTTTCTCACACTAACTGCTCTTATGACCTTCACTAGCTGTCTCCTACATACACTCCTCCACTAAGGTCTAACATCACTGGTTTATATAGTAGTATCTGCAGCTCCCTCTCCTGGCTACTCTTGACATTACATTAACCTTGTAATGCTAACAGTTATGATAATACCACATTCCCCCTTCTTTGTAAAAGTAAATTATTATGACAGTGGTTGTGATATTTTCTTTAACCCTTATAGACGTATTGCTGCCTAAATTACTAGTAACTATCACAGTATTTTGTAATGACAGTTACATCACTGAGATGAGTATAGGTTCATTTTACAATCACAAGTTCAGTCTCTCTGAAGGTCATTCTCTTCTTGTAGAACGTCTCAGAGGAATGTTCAAGGTGTTGGATTGCTCTGCCACATCATGGAATGGAGGGGCAGCTGGAGTGAGCTACAGAGGCTTTGGCGTCATCTGGCTCTGCCAGTCCTGGTGGCACCCCTTTGTCCACCAAGGCGTCGACACCCTCAGCGATGCTCCTCAGTGACTGGGGCATGCTTTGCAGAGCCTCGACAATGCAAACCTGTGTCTGGGACATGTCTGTCAGTGATTGGGGTATGATGTCAATGCCCTCAGCCACAGTCACCGTGGACTGAGCCATGCCTTGGGCCCCGCCAGTCAAAGCACTGGCCTTGTGCTCCAGGCAGTGTTGTTCTCAGTGCCACATATTGTCGGCACCATCGCCTGCACCCATAGCCTTTGGGGCTCATCAAATCAGCTATGCACTTGCTGGAATGTCACTGACATCCCCTCCTGAACCTCATGGCTGAATCCAAGAATCTGCATCAGCTCTGGGAGAGCCTTCAACAGAGGCTCGGCAACTGACTGGTCCGAGGATCCAGCAGACCTCCAACTGCTGACTCCATTTAATGTTCCTGCCTCTACCTGATGTGCAGCAGCAACTGTGTGGTGCTCAGCAGATTGTGCCCCAGATGTCTGTCCACTAATGTTGCCCAGCGAGGTGTGTGTCTCTGCGCTGGTGGAAGGTGGCATGATAGCTCTGATGCCCAGATGATGGTCTCCTCATAGCTCTCTTCTGAGGTGGTATCTTGGGTGGTGGGGGGAATGATTCCGGATGGGCCGACCCATCTGATGGAGATCCTGTGAGATAATGGACATGTGGTCAGTGAGAGGGAAGGATTGTTTTGTCTGAACATGAGACAGGCCATCTGGGTGAAGGGACAGTGGGTCTTCACGTCTGCGGCGCAGGCCAACCTCGCTGTCAGTGACTACTCTATTTTCAGACAACTCTGCAATCTCCAGCGCCTATTTCTCAGAGAGGACGAGGACTCAAATCGCTGGTACTCTGCCCCCTATTTTGGCCCTTTCCCACAGATTATGGGCTACCTGTTCCTGTAGGGACAAAAAGAGAGGGCAATGTGAGCCGCCCATTTGATGAGTCAGGGGATCTATAGCAGGTGGCATGTGTGGGCACTGCACCTGGACATAAAAGGGTTCTGCTGGTGGGTGCCAGCGGGTTCTGAGGAATAAGCGTGAAGATCAGATATGGGGAGGGTGTGAGGTGTCAGCCTCTGATTTGTGGAGGGTTCAGGAATTTGAGTTGTTGCAGGCAGAATTGATGCCAGAAGAGATGTGGTTACCTATCCTTGCAGCTCGTTGGAGATCGTTTGTCTTTGTCTTCATCCTACATTGGACGGCGGTCCTCCTGGGCATGCTGCCCGAACTGACAGCCACTGCCACTGCCTCCCAGGTGGCATTGGTGGTCCTGCTGCTGGTCCTTCAACCCACTCGGGGGAATAGGTTGTCCTGCCTTGCATCAACAGCATTGAGATTGGCATCCCAAAGTGAGGAGCAGGACTGCGCGCTGCCATTGACTGGGAGTGTATTGACTGGGAGTGAGTGGTGAGGGAGTATTTAAAAGCAACTTCCCTTGTTAGCGGCGGGATGCTGAGATACGGGTCTGGCGAATCAGACAGCGAGACAACCAATGGCAAGAAGCTGGTGGGTGCCCATTTCCAGCACTAAGTGCTGTTTAATACAAGCTGCCATCTCACCAATGCAGCCATTGAAAAACACCCTGCCAATCGCGCCCAAAATGATACCAATCACGTCCATTATGTTTGCCACTTTGAGTTGCTCTGCCTAATTGTTTCATCTATGTAAATGTTGCCATTTCCTGCATTGTTTTTTTTATCATGTACCATTTCTTCTACCTAGTCTCCTGCAAAAATGGATATAGTGCCTTCTGCTCCCAAATTTTAGAACCAAAATCATTTTCTGGGGCACATCACTGGTTACCCCTACCAATCTCAGAGTGTCATTTCTGTCCCATCGCTTAGCACCCTATATCTAAACCAGTTTCTTATACATGCTACACAACTATTTTCAATTCCATATGCCTCGAAATTTGGTAGACATGACATATCAGGAAAATCCATGAGATGCTAATTAGATTCTATTTATGATGCTTCCTGTAGTTCATGTAGAAGTTTGAACTTTTGGGTCATGCTGCTCACTGAATGTGATGTACTCTGCATTTATATTTGATGCTCTCTATTTGGCTCTTCTGGTCCTAAATGAACCAGAGTTTACCCATGATCCTCAGTGAGAGTGAACCTGCTCTATATCTTTTGACATGTGCGGATGTGCCAAATCATGGGTTATTGTGTCAAGGTCTAATTCCACTTGGATGAGATAAGGAAGAAAACCATGTTGAAAGATGGGGACTTGAGCCAACACATTGATGTGGCACTTCATGCTTTGACTTAGATTTTCCAAAGTGGATAAATGATAAAACCATTGATCCTCACGGCATTGAAGCTGAAATGTAAGAATACGAGGCGCTGAACAATGTATGCATAAAAGTGTTATAATCCATGGAGTCATCACTTGTTTGATAAAGTTGCATTTTCATTAATGCTGCCAAGCAACTTTTATGATTAATGACAAAAATGGTCATATGAGACAAAACTATTTTAAAATTGATTATATTCTGTCAAAATGGTGTGAAGAATTCATGAACATCCCCTGTAGATTTCACCGAACATTATAACACAAGTATAATGCAAATAATGCATACATTGATTGATTCTCAGAGGCGTAGTTTAATATTGTGCTGCTGCTTTAATTCTAAAATTTCAAAGTAACTTTTGCAGTTAAGATATATGTTGGGACGGGCAGCACGGTGGCCTAGTGGTTAGCACAACCTCCTCACGGCGCTGAGGTCCCAGGTTCGATCCCGGCTCTGGGTCACTGTCCGTGTGGAGTTTGCACATTCTCCCCATGTCTGCGTGGGTTTCGCCCCCACAACCCAAAAATGTGCAGAGTAGGTGGATTGGCCACGCTAAATTGCCCCTTAATTGGAAAAAATTATTGGGTAATCTAAATTTATTTAAAAAAAGATATATGTTGGGCAAAATCATTTTGGGAAAACTCATACAGGCAATATTAGCCCCCGGGAAGAAAGACCATCCTCAACCCTTCCTCCTCTGAATGTAATCAGGGGGAGTCAGGAAGGCATGAAGGCTGCACCTTCTTGCCCCCTTATACTCTCCCCCCCATCCCCACTTTCCAGCCCACCTCCAGGGAGCCTTAAATTCTACCTCTAATTTTCACATTATTTCAAGAGTTTGGGGATTTGTACATTTAATGGGCATTGAATTTGCCACAGAAATGGAGGAGTGGAACTTTACAGTGTAAGGACCTTTTTTAATAATGTAACAATTGTTAATGCAATGCCAACCAACCTTCCGAGCCGAGAAAGGAAACAATATGCAATCTCATTCCTGCATGTTGCAAATTGTCGTTAGATTTTTAAGTGTTTTCTTACTTTTCCTGTTTGTCTCCTTTTCTCTCAATCCCATTTTTCTTTCTCTCTTTTTATTGCTTTTTATCTCTGATGTCTTAATCCTTTCTCAATCCTTAAATCTCATTTATAAAGGAGATACACTGTTGGTCTCACCATTCACCGAGTGCCCCGATGGTACCACTAAACTAATTACAAACTTGCACTTCCAACAGGTTACAGGGCACATATCCTTTGAACTGAAAGGTGAAAGTCTAACTCGTAAAATATGCCACAAGGTTCCCCACTCCAGCAAGAACTGGTCCTGTGTAATTTATGTACTTTTGAACTATCTTATTTTGAAAAAGCTAATTAAATCTGAGAGGTCTGGAATCCAGCTTGTGTGGGGGGGAAATGAATCAGACAGCAGGCAGATACGTATGCGGAAAAGGCCAAGGTGAGATGTACGAAGGAATGTGTGAACATGTCAACGGAATGTCTCCTCGAGTTAAACTGCCTTCAGACAGGGAAAGAATTTGTTGGATCAAAAATCGTTCATGTTTAGCAGCGCTAATTGCAAAGACATCGACCGCAAAGAGGTGCCATCTGTTCAGATAAGTGCAATAAAGTTCATAGGAAAACCAAGGAACAAAAGAGATTTGCAGCATGGTAATGGTGAAGACAGGTATCAAGTGCTATCGTTCATGGCTATACTGAGAGCTATGATAAATCCATCACAAAGAAAGGAAAACCATGGCTGGCATAGCTCCCAGAATGGAGATAGTTAGTAAGTTCCTTGGTAATGTTGCCTTGTAGCGGAAAGGTAGTGTAGATCCTCATATTGGTGCCTCGCTGCTACTTATAATCTATCAAAAAGAAAGATTCGTTTTTTTGGAAAAAATAATCTCGTTATATCTCATTCACCAGGTCAGAACCCAAATTATATTCAGAAACACTAAACACATCGTTGAATCAGTACATCAGAGAAGGAGGCCAATCGGTCTATGGCTCTGGCTGCATCGAAGAGCAATCCAATTGGAGCAATCCCATACTCTGTCCCCATATTCCAGCCACTTATTTCCCAATCTAGTATTTATCCTTTTGAAGGCTACTCTTGAATCCATCATCCTAACCACCAGTACTTTTCAAATCCTAACCACACATTGTGCAAAAACAATTCCCCTCAAAGTGCCTCGGATTCTTTTTGCAAATCACCATAAATCTGTTCTTTCTAGTTATTGACCCTTCAGCCATTCGAAACACTTTCTTTTAATTTACTCAAATCTCATCTCAGCGTTCTCCGTTCAAGAATATCAGCCATGGTTTACCCAGTCTATCCACTTAAGTGTAATCCTTCATCCCTTGAATCATTCTAGTAAATCTCTTCTGCACCATTTCCAAAACCTTCACATCCTGTCTAAAGCACTGTGCCCATAATCATAGAATCCAGACAGAATGATAGAATTCCTACAGTGCAGAAGGTGCCATTCGGCCCATTATGTCTGTACCGACCCACTGAAAAGGCAACCCACCCAGGCCCAATTCACCACCCTGTTCCCTGATCCCACCTAACCATTGGATAGTTAGGGGCAATTTAGCATGACCAACCCACCTAACCTGCACCTTTTTTGGACTGCGGGAGGAAAACCCACGTAGACTCAGAGAGAGCATGCAAACTCCACACACAGTCACCCGAGGTCAGATTGGACATAAGAAGATGGATTTAGTCCTCCCACCATCGCAAGTGCTGGTGGGCCCTGTTGTAGACAGAGGCAAAGACTCTACGAGAGGCCAGGCTGACAGGGTACAACTCATATTATTCTATAATAATCACTCCTCTCCACACTCCACTCCCTAGTCACCTGAGTAGCTCATTCTCAGGTGTGTAGGAGAGGCAGCAGATGCCAAACAGCTCTGTTATGGGAATGGTGAGAACAGGTATCAAAATAACACCCCCCCCCCAACTCCAGTCCAGAGCAATGTCCATGTCCTCAGGCGGAGGGTCCTGTGGCTGATTGAGTTGTGGGCAGAGTTCCAGAGGCGGTACAGCCGGTCCTGGAGGCGTGTAGCGTACTGGGGACCACAACTTCCGCAAAGAATGTCGTAGCCGGTAAGGAGGCTGGTACAAGTCGTGCCAGCCTTTCGCAGCCGGGCGGTCCAATTTCTATATCGGAATCTGACTCGCTGTCTATGCAGTCGCTGGCTGGGTTCATGGCGCCACAGGTCCGCCAACATCTCGACGGTCAACAGAAGGCAGAACAGGCAGGTGGGGTCCAGGTTCCCCACTGGTCTCGGGGCTCCTCCTTGGCCATAAGGGGGATGGTGTGTGGCCTCCGGACCACGTGCCGGTGGTTCCTGGTTGCGTCGTTGTAAGTAATCCAGTTGCCGGTGTTTCTCTGCCCCTTGCAGCTGGATCGCGTGGGAGACTGGTCCCACCGCGTGGAGGATTGCCCCAGGGATCCATGTGGCTCCGGTCCCGAACTTCCTCACATAAACCACGCCACCCGTCATGCAGGTGTGCGGCCATGGGCAGCAGTGACAGTCCGTCTCTGAGCGGTCCTGCCACTGATGGACCCGTGCCCCCACGTCAGGGAGGAGAAGGCTGAGACAAGGCTGGAGTCGGCGCCCCATGAGTAACTCTGCTGGTGCAATGCCGGTTGTGGTGCGAGGTGCTGTATGATAACTGAAAAGAAACCTTACCAACCGTGGTTCCCACGACCCCGAGGTCATCTTTGTCATGGCTCTCTTGAACGTTTGTATCGCTCGTTCGGCTAGCCCATTGGAGGCCAGGTGGTACGGGTACATCTGCACGTGCCTGGTGCCATTTGCCGCCATGAACAAAGCAAACTCCTGGCTGAACGCCACCCCATCGTCGGACACCAGGACCTTGCGCAGTCCGTGTGTGCTAGAAATTTCCCACAATCTGTCCGTTGTTGCTCAAGTGGTTGCCATGGGGACCCAGTGTACTTCCAGCCATTTCGAGTGGGCGTCTATCAGGAATGTGCCCCCTGAAATGGCCAAAGTCAATGCGTACATGGAACCAAGCTTCCCGGGCCACTCCCAGGGCTGCATCGGGGCCGTGGTGGGGCCTTCTGGTGTTCCTGGTATGGGGTGAGATTGCGGGCCAACCGCTCGATCTCGGCGTCCAGACCGGGCCACCAAACGAAGCTGCGCAGCAACATTTGCATCTTGGCCACCTCAGGGTTTACGTTATGGAGGTTTTTCAATAGGGGTTCCCTTTGGGTACAACCACCCACGACCCCCACAGGACGACACCGCCTTCGATGCTCATCTCTAGTAACTTGGCGGCATAGGCCCTCAGCCCGTCTGCTATCACCCTGTGTCAGGCCTCGTATTGGACCATATGTCAGACCCTCGACAACCTGGGGTCGGTCTGAGTCCGTTCTCGATATGAGCTGCTGTCACTGGCAAAGTGACTACGTAATGGAGGGTGGCTATCACCTCTGCAGCTGCTGCGGAATCCGGTGGCCTCATGGGTAAAGACCAGGTGGCTCAACATGTCCGCGTGCGGGATTGTTGTGCCCAGGTGATGCTCCACAGTATACTCACAGCACGTCTGAAGCAGGGCCCATCGTTGAACCCGGGCGGATGCTGTGGGTGGAATCCCCGAATCTGCTTTGAAAATCTCCAGCAGGGGCTTGTGGTCAGTTTAAACCGTGAACGGCCGCCGATACTGGTGTAATTTCTGCACCATGAACATCATTGCCAAGTCTACCTTCTCTATCTGGGCATAGTTCCACTCAACGTCCGCAAAAGCTATAGGTTGCTCCATGCCATCGGGCATGCGGTGTGCCAGGACCGACCCAATGCCACATGATGAGGCATCACATGCGAGTAGGGGTTTGTCCGGGTCGAAGCGTGTCAGCAATTCCTCTGACGAGAGCCATTGCATCACCTCGTGAAACGCCTTCTGGTGGGAGTGGGGGCGGGGGGAGCAGTGCCACTTCTGCCCTTTCTTCTATAGTTAGTGGAGCAGACTGAGCAATGTGGCCATCCTGGGTATGAACTTCCCGGAATAGTTCACCAGGCCGAGAAAAAAGCCGGGGTTCCGTTTCGTTGCGAGGGATGGGAGCCAGATGAATCGCCCGAGCCTTTTCCTTCACTGGATGGAGGGCTCTGCTATCCACCCGGTAGCTGAGAAACATGACCTCTGGCGCATGGAAATCACGCTTCTCCCTGCGTAGGCGAACCCCGGCCTGTGCAAAACCAGTCAAGGACCTCTGTTAGATTCTCCACGTGTTCCTGATGCGAGGTCCGGTGATGAGAACACTGTGCAGGTAGACGTTCACCCTTGGCAAGCCTTGCAAGATGTTCTCAAAAACCCTCAGGAATATCGCACAAGCCGAGGAAATTTCGAACAGCAATGGCACATATTTGTACAATCCCCGATGGGTATTTATTGTCACATATTTCCAGGAAGTTGGCTCAAGCACCAGTTCCATGTACGCATAGCTCATGTCCAGCGTAGTGAACGTTGTTATGCCACTAAGCCGGGTGTAGAGATCCTTGATCGAAGGGACCGTGTAATGGTCAAGACTGGATACCTGGTTCACTGTCATTTTATAGTCACCACAGAGTCGTATTGACCCATCTGGCTTCAACACGGGGACCACGGGTGTAGCCCAATCGGCATAGTGGACAGGGCGAATAATGCCCAGATGCTCCAAACACTCAAATTCCTGGTCTACCTTGGCGCAAAGTGCGTACGGCACAGGGCAGATGCGGAAATACTGGGCTAGGCATTTTCCTCCACATTTATCATGGCAATTGCTCCTTTAATGGTCCAGAGGCCTTCGGCAAAAAATGACAATAACTTGGACAGCACTCCATCGGGTCCAGGGGGTACATCTGGCACACGCATTGCCAATCCAAATGTAGGATGTTGGGGCAGCAGGGTAGCATGGTGGTTAGCATAAATGCTTCACAGCTCCAGGGTCCCAGGTTCGATTCCCGGCTGGGTCACTGTCTGTGTGGAGTCTGCACGTCCTCCCCCTGTGTGCGTGGGTTTCCTCCGGGTTCTCCGGTTTCCTCCCATAGTCCAAAGATGTGCGGGTTAGGTGGATTGGCCATGCTAAATTGCCCGTAGTGTCCTAATAAAAGTAAGGTTAGGGGGGGGGGGGTTGTTGGGTTACGGGTATAGGGTGGATACGTGGGTTTGAGTAGGGTGATCATGGCTCGGCACAACATTGAGGGCCGAAGGGCCTGTTCTGTGCTATACTGTTCTATGTTCTATGTGACACAGCCAATCGCTCCCCAAAAGGCTGGGTCTGTTGCCTCGGAATACTACCAATAGAGGCACGTGGACTGGTCTCCGTATGCCATGGGCACATGGGCAGTGCCCTCAGTTTCCAAGGGCTCCCTAGTATATGTGGCCAGTCAGGCCCCCATGTCGCGAAGCTCTAATGGCTGAAAATCTGTTTGGATGGCGGCAAACATGGATAGACTGACGACCGGAACTGCCATTCCCGTGCCCAGTTCCATCTCAGTGAGGTGTCTGTTTAACAGCAGTGTCACCCGGATAGGTGTCCTTCTGGGCCAGTCACACAGAGTAGTGGCAGGGTTGGCTCCTCAGCGTCCAAGTCCTCCAGGAAATGCGTGCAGCCTCTTTGGGGGTGTAGCCACCGAAGCTGGCCACTTCCCGACATAAAATGGAACATTAAGTTGCATGCAGGGGGGCAGCACGGTGGCCTAGTGGTTAGCACAACCGCCTCACGGCGCTGAGGTCCCAGGTTCGATCCCGGCTCTGGGTCACTGTCCGTGTGAAGTTTGCACATTCTCCCCGTGTCTGCGTGGGTTTAGCCCCCACAACCCAAAAAAATGTGCAGGGTAGGTGGATTGGCCACACTAAATTGCCCCTTAATTGGAAAAAATAATTGGGTAATCTAAATTTATTAAAAAAATAAAAAAATAAATAAAAAGTTGCATGCAGGGAAAATTGGACAATGACAGAGAGGCAAGCAGGTTGCAGAACCTCTCTGTGGATTCTGTCTGTGAAGAAACCAGACAGCATAGAAACTAACAAGCTGCGCATATTAATTGAGCGATTCCCGGTGATTCCCAGGCACAATGGACACAACAATTAGAAGAGATTGAAACATTCTATAGCAGGTCAGACATCCCGGTGCCAGTGGAGTCTGAAACAAAAGGACACAAACAAGGTGGAAAGAACCACCCAGTGATCGAGGAACAGCCCCGTTATTGGGGAAATTCAAATCAATTGATTGGGAAGAGACCCAATCAATTGCAAGTTTATAGAGGGTCCGCCCAGATGGGCGTGAAACCCAAAACAGTATAAGACAGAGACCCCGACCCCAGCTCTCTCTCTTAGCCAGCCCTCCTCGCTCTTAGCCATCCCTCCTCGCTCTTAGCCAGCCCTCCGTTCTCTTAGCCAGCCCTCCGTTCTCTTAGAAGGCCCTCCTAGCAGAACACCTTTGCAGCAGCTCTCCAGGAACTTGGACGTGAGAAGGAGAGGCCTGGCCAATTGCTACACCGACAAGTAAGTGTCATACAATTTATACTACGAGAGTAGACACTCCTGACCCTGTTAGTCCATACTAACTGGAAGCCTGCGGATCCAGGACAAAGCAAGAGGCCATTGTTCCCTGATCCAGGAGTTCCCTTATTCCAGATAAGTATTGGCCTAGTAGTGGTAGGAACAGATTAGTCTTAGTATTATGTGCATGAGTAGTAAATAACTGTAATAATAAACGTGTCTTGTTTGAACTTACTAACTGGTGTATTGAGTCATTGATCTGAACTTGAACTTGAATCTTGTGATGGTATCATAAAGATACCTGGTGACTCTAGAGCTCAGGAATAAAACAGAGCCAATTGAGTGTAAAGCACACTCACCCAGAACGAGCAACAGGGGAAATGGCAACTTGACCATTGCCGGGGGGCAAGGCCCTCACGCGATTGTCCGAAGCCTCGATCCTGGCCTTGGTTTCCCACCGATACTGATGTCTGTCGTTCGGAAATGCTGAGTCAGGGAAAGCTCCATGGTTGCTCTGGGGCGAGTCACGGCAGCAGTTGCGGGATCTGCGGTGGCTCCCAACCTGGGAAGTCCCTGTCACCTCACTACAGGTAGCCATCGGCGGTGGTCTCGGCAATGCCCAATGTTCAGGACCACCAGGCCCTGACGTTCCTGGAGCCCACGGTCGGCGCTTTCCTGAGCGAGCGCTATGTCAACGGCCTTGTCAAGCGTCAGGGGGTCTCCATTAACAGCTTCTGCTGCATCTCCCAGTCCCGACGTTGGCAAACAAAGTGGTCCTGCAGCGAATCCACCAGGATGGCTCTGAACTGGCAGAGGACAGCGAGTCCCCGTAAGTCTACTAAGTATTCCCCGGTGGACTCCTCTGGTGCCTGCGATGCGATATGGAACCGGTACTGTCAGACCATAATTGGTGGCTGTGGATTCAGGTGACGGCATGGTGAATAGAAACCTGTCCGGCTTCTCTGGGATTAGTGCACAAGTCGGTCCACCAATGGTGGTCAACAATGTGATGATCTGTCACTTGTCACTGATGATGGCGTTCGTGTGGAAAAAGGTTGAAGGCTGTCAATGTACTGAGCCCAATCGTCCGAGTAGGCATCAAAAGGCTTGAGTTTATATATGTATGCCATGTCTGCCGGTCGGAGAGCGGTCTCCCGAGGTGTTTAAAAAACCGTCTGATTTCGCAGCACTTGCCTCTTACAACAGCTCCACTTGATCCTCATCGCCAGTGTTGTAGACAGAGGCAAAGATTCCACGAGAGGCCAGGCTGATAGGGTACAACTCACTTTATTCCACACAATAATCACTCCTCTTCACACTCCACTCCCCGCTCGGTCTCCTTTCCCAAATGGCTTCCAGGGCGAGGTTTATATTCTGTGGGGAGCTCCTCCATTTAGGAGGGAGCTCCGCCCCCTAGTCACCCGAGTAGCTCATTCTCAGATGTGCAAGAGGGGAAGCGGATGTTTTCCAGCTCTCTCCCTGCAGGGGGTCGTAACAGGCCCAGAGGCTGTTGGGGCAGTGACCTGGCTCAGGTCCTTAATGATTGGCTGATCCTGATAATGTGGTGGCAAGTTCATGAATGCAGGGACAGGGGCTTGCTGTCGGTCACATGATCGGGGCACAGCTCTGATGCTGGAAATCCTGCATCCCTAATGGCTGTGCAGGAGCTGGTGCCATATCTACAGGGCAGCCTGCCCTGTCTATGAATTCAAAGTCATCATGCAGGCTTTTAACGAAAGCTCTGCTGTTTAAATCTCCAGCATTTGAGTTTCTTCGGTTCCAGCACAAAAATGGCATTCCAAAATCCAGGGAGAAGATTCCACCACTGCCATGCAAGATTATTCAGTAACATCAATGGGTTCAACGGAGGTCTGAGATGTCACAGTCCATCCATGAATGAAAAGAATTAAGCATATTAATGAGCCTCTCGCCACGAACGAATGAGTCGTCATTGTTATCTTCCTGTCACTGACTTAATTGCTTACAATTTTCCTGTCAACAGGAATCTGACAAAAGTCCTCCTGCACAATTCTCCATGACCACCACCATCTGGTTTTTGTATTCTATGCCCCTGTTTATAAAGAGCAAGATCACATTTGCTTTATTAACGCTTTTTTTTTTAAACCTTCCTTCTCACAAGCAGTTCTTGGAATGCTCACAATATTTCTGCATTGAATTTTGCCTGCCATGTGTCTGCCCATCCCACCAGCCTGTCTCTTCCCCCTTGAAGCCTGTTACTGTCTTCCTCCTTGTATGCCACATTTCCATGTTTTGCGGCACCCGAAAATTTCAGAAACCTTGGGCTGGATTCTCCGTTCCGGAGACTGAGTCCTCACGCCGGTGTGAAAATGGTGGTATTTTACACCAGGAAAACTGGTGTAAAACAGTCACCGATACCCCGTTTTCTTCGGGGCTAGGTGGAAGGCAGCGTAGAACTCACAGCGCCAGCTGCCGATGCGGCCCCCCAGCACTTCCGGTTCCGAGGCCGCGCATGTGCATGGCGACGGCCTGCAGCGGCTGTGCTCCGTGACAGAATCAGCCCGCAGACCAGGACAGCCAAATTAGTGTCCCCTTCGGCCGCTCGCACGCCCTGGACCACCCGGCCACATTGCCCCCAGCCCCGAATGAAGACACACACCCCCGCCCGCCGAACGGCCCTCCCCCGACTGTGGCAGCCCCGGACAGCGTCTGCAGCTGCTACACCGAGCTCACAAATGGTGCCAGCACACGTAACCCATGCTGTCGGGAACTCGGCCAGCTGGGGACGGAGCATCGTGGGGCGGGCCTTAGGCAATGGCCTGAGGCCATTGATAAGAGTACACCGCTTTTCAGCAACCGGTTTTGTTCAGCCGGATTTCAGCGGCTCCCGATTTTGGAGGCAAAACGGATTCTCCGCCCCGTCGCTGAACGTGATTTCGGCATCGTGGAGTGGAGAATCCAGCCCCTTAAGTCAGTAATGTATGAAAAACGAGCAATGGTCCGAGTGTCAAATCTTCCTCCAGTCACAAAAAAGCAGCCGTTCACCACAATATTTTCTATGCCCCATGATGCTCCTGCCCCTTTTATCTTGTGGACTTGATTTTTTCTGACAAGCCTAATATTTGGTACAGCATTTTGAAAATGTACATGCATAACATCAACTGCACCACCCTCATTCACCCTCTTTGTTACCTCATCTAAAATCTCTGCTAAGTTAGTCAAACATGTTTTGCCCTGAAAACACCCATGCCGACTCCTTCTATAGTCATCCATGCTTTTCCAAATGGCTGTAGAACAAAGAACAAAGAAAAGTACAGCACAGGAACAGGCCCTTCGGCCCTCCTTGCCCATGCCGACCATGCTGCCCCACTAAACTACAATCTTCCACACTTCCTGGGTCCGCATCCCTCTATTCCCATCCTATTCATGTATTTGTCAAGATGCCCCTTAAATGTCACTATCGTCCCTTCTTCCACCACCTCCTCCGGCATCGAGTTCCAGGCACCAATTTTCTTCAATATTATTGTTTCTAAAAATTGCTACACTACCAACATTAAGCTGATTGGCTGAAAAGTTGGAGTCTCAAAATCTGGGCATCTCAAAATCTGGGCATCTATATTAGTAGAAACGATGCGGAGGACAATGTTGCCCAAGGTTATTCAGGCCATTGTACTGTACAAGTGCGCATAATCTGTTTGCGAATTGGGTGATCAGGGTCTTGGCTATGGTTTCATCAATTAGAGCCTAGCATACTGCTCTTGTTCACTGCACTGGTATTTCAGTTAATCGATCTTCATTGTCACTGTCAGTATCATGTTCCACCTTGACTTTGGCTGGCTGTCTTTCACCTACTGCCTGGTCAGGCGTCTATTGTAAGCAAAGCTGGTCATATGGCTTGGATATTGCATCACTCTTCATCAATGCCTACTCTAGCAGACAACAAAGATCTAAGATACCCTGATGGATTACACTGTAATGCACCCCAACAAAAATCTCACTATCTGCTCAGTAAACCTTCTGTTGGTCACATGACCCTCACTGCATCCTTCCCATCTCGTTTTCCCCACAAATAAGGCAAGCACAGAGCATTGCTTCAATAACAAAAGGATTCCTGACTGATGCCTGCACAATTCTGTGACTCCTGGACACTGAAACCTTTGCATGTTGTGAGTGATATGATGGTCCTGTCTGGGATATGACACCTCGACCACCCATTCATGATTTTTGGAAGCACATTCGCAGTGAGAAAAATCAGAAAAACATTGGGCAGAATTCTCCATCGCCCGGCGCCGAAATGGGGAAAGGCGATTGGGCGAAGAATAGCTTTCCAACGCCAAAATGGCAGCAGGCGCCGATTTGACACCAAATCGCGATTCTTTGTCACCTCGAAAATAGCGTCAATGCGGTGCATGCCGCGTGTCGTTTAAACACAATTTGCATATCATTAGTGGGCCCACCCGCGATTCTCTGCCTTCGATGGGCCAAGTTCCCGATGGCGCGGATCACGTCTGCTGTTAAAAATCATGAACCTGGCATAGTGGCTGCTGAGAGACAGAGAGAGAGAAAGGACATAGACAAAGAGAAGAGTGACTGCGGGCTGCTGGGCTGCACACTGGCCATACTGACCGGGGTGGGGAAGCTCTGCCAGGGCCAGGGGAAGGGGGAAATCAGGCCGGGTTGCCAGGGTGACCCCCCTCCCCCTACGGGACTGGGCCGGTGTGCAGGCGTGAACCAACATAATGGCGGCTATTTTGCTGCACACCCACTGACCGCCCACCTTGGCCCCTGGTCCTGCACAGTGACACTGGGAGTATGGGTGCCCCTAACCCCACACCCTACCCCACCCCCCGCCACACCGCACCCCTGCCTAAACCTCCAGCCCAACCAGCAACCACCCATGACGGACAACCCAAGGCAATACCCACAACAGTCCGTAGCGAGTGCAGTAGCCCGGTGGGCTTGGTTGGGAACGATGGTATGCACCATGCTAACATGTCAGCCTTTCACCCCGTGCCGACAATGGATATTGGAATTCAACCAGCAATGGTGGCCATTCTGCTAGTTGCCGTTGCTCTGCAAGATGCCCTGTGGCTGTATGAGCGGCAGCTGCTCAAAGAGGAGGAGAAAGCTGCAGCAACAGGGCGGGCAACAGTGGAGCAGGCAAGTGGCAACCACCGAGGTTGGAGAGCTGTCCGCCTAACAGGCCGAGGAGGAATTGCCAAGGAGGCGCTGCACAAGGCCTTTTGTATACCGGCACAGCCTGACATCAAGGACCAACGTGCATGCCGTTGAAGACTCCAGCTGGGCAGGGAGATAGTACGACATATCTGCCAGATGATGGCACACCTGGCACCGCGGGGGTATAGGGGAGGACACCTGCGCCCAGTGCCGGTCAAGGTGATGGTCACCCTGAACCTTGACACCACAGGGTCCTCCCAGGCGCCGAGTGGAGACCTGGCCAGGATCTCAGACTTTGGTGCACAGGTGCATCCGTGCCTTAAAAGAGGCCCTAGATGCCCAGGCGGATCAATGCATCCATTTTGATGCGGACCGAGCCCACCAGGTGCTCGTGCAGCAGGGTTCGCCACCATCGCAGGGATGCCCTGGGTCCAGAGAGCGAAAGACGGGATGCATGTCCCCCTACAAGCACCTGCGGATAAAAGGCCGCTCTCAACAAACCATAAGGGATTCCACTCGATGAACGTTCTGCTGGTCTGTGATCATCACTAGAGGCTGGTTTAGCTCAATGGGCTAGACAGCTGGTTTGTGATGCAGAACAAGGCCAGCAGCACGGGTTCAATTCCCGTACCAGCTGAGAATTCTGAGTTCTCCCTCTGCGTACCCGAACAGGAGCCGGAAGGTGGTGACTAGGGGCTTTTCAGAGTAACTTCATTGCAGTGTTAATGTAAGCCTACTTGTGACACTAAAAAAAGATTTAAAAAGATCAGCTGCGCATAGTGCATCTCTGCGCCCGATATCCGGGCAGTGTGCATGATTCCTTCATCCTGGCGTTTCCAGACATGTTCGAGAACACCCCCCCCCCCCCCCTCTCCCCTCCCCCCAGCTGAGGGGTTGTTTCTGGGTGACAGAGATTATCCACTGCTGTCATGGCTGATGACATCTATCTGGAGGTCACAGACCGACATAGGGACCCGCTACAACGATGCCCGTGCAGCAACCAGGAGCGTGATCGAGCGGTGCTTCAGCCTCCTGAAGATTTGATTTGATTGGATTTGTTTATTGTCCCGTGTACCGAGGTACAGTGAAAAGTATTTTTCTGCGAGCAGCTCAACAGATCATTAAATACATGGGGAGAAAAGGGAATAAAAGAAAATACATAATAGGGCAACAGAAGGTACACAATGTAACTACATAAGCACCGCCATTGGATGAAGCATACAGGGTGTAATGTTAATGAGGTCAGTCCATAAGAGAGTCATTTCGGAGTCTGGTAACAGTGGGGAAGAAGTTGTTTTTGAGTATGTTCGTGCATGTTCTCAGACTTCTGTATCTCCTACCCGATGGAAGAAGTTGGAAGAGTGAGTAAGCTGGGTGGGAGGGATCCTTGATTATGCTGCCCGCTTTCCCCCGGCAGCGGGAGGTGTAGATGGAGTCCATGGATGGGAGGCAGGTTTGTGTGATGGACTGGGCGGTGTTCACGACTCTCTGAAGTTTCTTGTGGTCCTGGGCCGAGCAGTTGCCATACCAGGCTGTGATGCAGCCAGATAGGATGCTTTCTATGGTGCATCTGTAAAAGTTGGTAAGGGTTAATGTGGACATGCCGAATTTCCTTAGTTTCCTGAGGAAGTATAGGCGCTGTTGTGCTTTCGTGGTGGTCGTGTCAACATGGGTGGATCAGGACAGATTTTTGGAGGAGATGTGCACCCCTAGGAATTTGAAACTGCTAACCATCTCCACCTCAGCCCCATTGATGCTGACAGGGGCGTGTACAGTACTTTGCTTCCTGAAGTCAATGACAAGCTCTTTAGTTTTGTTAGCATTAAGGGAGAGATTTTTGTCGCTGCACCACTCCACTAGGTTCTCTATCTCCCGCTTGTATTCTGACTCGTCGTTATTCGAGATCCGGCCCACTATGGTTGTATCGTCAGCAAATTTGGTGTTGGAGTTGGAACCAAATTTTGCCATGCAGTCGTGTGTGTACAGGGAGTAGAGCAGAGGGCGATGTACGCAGCCTTGCGGGGCCCCGGTATTGAGGACTATTGTGGAGGAGGTGTTATTGCTCATTCTTATCGATTGTGGTCTGTTTGTCAGAAAATTGATTATCCAGTTCCAGAGTGGGGAGCCAAGTCCTAGGTTTTGGAGCTTTGATATGAGCTTGGCTGGGATTATGGTGTTGAAGGCGGAGCTGTAGTCAATAAATAGGAGTCTGATGTAGAAGTCCTCATTGTCGAGATGCTCTAGGGATGAGTGTAGGGCCAGAGAAATGGTGTCTGCCATGGACCGGTTGCGACGGTATGCTAATTGCAGTGGATCAAGGAGTTCTGGGAGTATGGAGGTGATACACTTCATGATAAACCTCTCGAAGCTCTTCATTATGATTGATGTCAGGGCCACCAGACGGTAGTCATTGATTCACGTTGCCTGGTTCTTCTTTGGCACCGTGTATGATGGTGGTCTTCTTGAAGCAGGTGGGGACCTAGGAGTGGAGTAGGGACAGGTTAAAGATGTCCGCGAGCACCTCTGACAGCTGGTCCGCACAGGCTCTTAGTGCACGACCAGGGATCCCGTCCGGGCCTGTCGCCTTCTGAGGGTTCACTTTCAGGAAGGTCGATCTGACTTCAGAAGCCGTGATGGTGCGTATGAGTGAGCTATGGGCTGCTGGGGCACTCGACAGCAGATTATTTGTTACCTGCTCAAACTGAAGATAGAATGCATTGAGTTCATCCGGTAGGGGTGCGCTGCTGCCGGAGATACTGCTCGGCTTCGCTTTGTAGCCCGTTATGTTGTTTAGTCCTTGCCACAACAGCCGAGAGTCTGTCTGTGACTCTAGCTTGGTTTGATATTCTCTCTTGGCATCTCGGATGGCTTTGCGGAGGTTGTACCTGGATTTCTTGTATAGGTCAGGGTCACCTGCCTTGAATGCCTCAGATCTGCCCTTCAGTAGGGAGTCAATCTCGCGATGGTTTCCGGTTGGGGAACGTACATACTGCTTTCTTTGGCACACAGCCATCCACACATTTGCTGATGACATCTGTGACGGTGCTGGCATACTCATTTAAGAAGTAGTTCAGATGCCTGGACCGCTCTGGAGAGCCCCTCCTGTACGCTGCTGTGAGGGTCGCCCGCATCGTGGTGGCCTGTTGCGTCCTCCACAACATCGCGCAGCAGAGGGGTGATGTGCTGGAGGGGGCAATGAAGGCCAGGCCTTGTCTGATGAGGAGGATGCAGGGGAGGGGGAGGATGGGCCGGACATGGGGCCCAGACAGGAAGCCACAAGATGTGCGCTCCAGGGCTAACGCGCATGGGACGCTCTGATCATCTCCAGGTTCGCAGGCTAGGAGGGGGGAGGCGAGTAGAGCGGGGAGAGGGGGGCGGTGGGTGAATGGCCAGGGGCACGACCACCACATCCCAACCCCACACCCCCTCACTTCCCACCGCCGCCTGCACCCCCTCTGTACCATATGACAACCTCTGACTCATACCCACAGTGGCACTTTCCACTGTCCACCTGGGTAATCATGCATGCGAGCTGGTCATCCCATCACACGGTCCCATCAAATCCCTGAGGAGGCGGTGGTGGGGGCAGTTGGGGAGCAGGGGTGGGAAACACGGGCCACCCACAGGACCTGCCCCCCCCCCCCCCCCCCCCCCAGCCAGCCCACCCCCCACACCCACCAGACAGAGCACCAGGACAGGTTGTAACAGTTGTAACAGGTGTTCGTTGTGAACAAATATGTACCGGATTGTGCCCTAGCCCCTATAACTAAACTGTCCCCTGCACCCCTGCCAACTCAACTTTCTGGCCTTATGGGCCCTAATGCTACATCTAGGTCAATTCCCAGACAGTACAGCAGAAGTGGAGGTGGCCTGCTGTGATTCATGGCCTGCGACCTGGGTCCCCGTTGACGGGCATCCTCTGGGAGGACCGGGCCTGGCTGCTGCTCGGGTGTCCCAGGTGGGGTGGTGCCGCCCTGTTCTGTCCTCTGCCCACGAGATGCACCAGGGACAGGAGGGGGCGGGGGATGTGAGCCTCAGGTGCTGCGGTGTTCCGGCACCTCCCCTGTGGGAGTCATCGGCACGGGCCCCATCACCTCCTCCTCCCTCGGGATGCCCGATTGCCCACAGGCTATTCCATGGGACGGGCATGTGAGCAGAGCTGCCCCCTGAGGCTCCCCTGCCACCTGCCGCTGCCAGTCCTGGAGGCTCTCTCTGGTTTGAACCAGGGTCTGCATGCTCGCAGCCATGGAGCACGGGGATGGAGCATGGAGTCCATCAGGGACTGCGCCACATCACGCTGTGACTGTGCCACCTCCTTCTGGGTTTGTGTCTCATCAGCCAGTGGCTTTGCCATCTCCCTCTGGGACTGGGCCACCTCCCTCTGTGTCTGTGCCATGCTGGCCTGCACCTGGGTAATGCTGCCGACATTCCCAGCCATGGTCTGCTGTGACTGGACAACGCTCAGGAGCGTCGTTGCAATGTTCAAGTGGCTCTGGCATATGGCTGCCTATGAGGCGGCAGCCCTGTCCTGGGCCTCGGCCAGCGTCTGCACCGAATGCTCCAGGCCTTGGACATGCTGATCCATGGCCGAAGCCGTCGGCCCCAATGCCTCCACCGCAGACACCACCCGTGTGGTGTTGGCCTGGGTGGCACGCATGGTCGGCATCATCTCCTGCTCCTGTACGGGGTTGGACCCCTTCACCTGCCTCCAGCCCATTGTAATTTCCCTTCAGTTGTGGTGCAATCATGTTTTAAATGAATTCTGCCCATTTCAGACTGATCCCGGTGGCTGAAAAATATATCCTACATATTTCAAAACGGTCGATTTTTAATACCAGATTCACAATCCTGATCATCTCAATGGCAGATAAGGGATTTTGCTCATTTAAAAAAGTAATCCTTTCTGCATTTGCTTCTGGGTTTTGCAATCCCAGGGCAAATAAAATATCAAATATTAGTTCAGAGATAGATTTGGTTACTTCCAGTGCAGCAGAACCACTTGGCGCTTCAACATACATAAGCAGTTCCTCAACCAAATTAAATTCAACGCTGGATAAAACTGTTGCAAACATTATGTACCATTGTGCTTCATTACCGCAGAAACAAAATGTAACTATCGTACATGATTCTTTGTGCCTGACCTGTACAGAGTGTCTCTCTTCACAAAATCCCATCAAAGTTAAATGTAGCTTAGATTTCTGCTTTCGCGATTGATTAAGTGCCAAACAATCACATTCTAGAAAAAAACCCACAAACAAGCACATCCTACAGAAACTATCAAATATCACAAGCAGTATTCTAGAAAATACAAGTCAAATTCCAGTCTAAATATTCTGAGACCAACAGGTCACATTCTACCGAGATGCAGTCATCATGTTCATTTTTGAATCCGTCCCACTGTAAACTGTAAATACAGTGCAGAAGGAGGCCATTCGGCCCATCGAGTCTGCACCGATCCACTTAAGCCCTCACTTCCACCCTATCCCCGTAACCCAATAACCCATTCTAACCCTTTTTGGACACTCAGGGCAATTTAGCATGGCCAATCCACCTAACCTGCACGTCTTTGGACTGTGGGAGGAAACCGGAGCACCCGGAGGAAACTCACGCAGAGACAGAGAGAACTTGTAGACTCCGCACAGACTGTGACCCAAGCCGGGAATCAAACCTGGAACCCTGGCGCTGTGAAGCCACAGTGCTATCCACTTGTGCTACCGTGCTTCCCACAAAGTAATGACGTATTACAATTATTACGTAATTGTAATACGTCATTACTCTTTTGCTTACGTCCCGAATGGTCTGATGGTTGTAATTCAGTAAAACTATCAGTCTTCAAATTAAGCAAAATAACATTTATTGAATAACAAATATAAATATCTATGAGTTCATCCACTCTTCTACAACTATAACTGATGATTAAGTAAATAAGAAGTATAAATAATGTTCAACTACACATGCCAACTAAGCTATATCTCTAACACTTTGCTCTCTAGTCACTCCTGATACAAAGAGGTGGTAATCTCCTCTGAGTACAGTTTATATACCAAGATCTGGTGTTGCCATCTAGTGGTTGTCTAGCACTATAATACAGATATTAACCCTTTACATACCAGCAGATATTCAGATCACTACAGAAACCACGATCATTGTAGCAATCAGCAGCATAATGAGAACATAGCAAAGCCAAATACAGAGCAATTAAACATATTTTTACAAATGTCCAGATGCAGCATAGACATCCACAGCTGGGGTGGAGGCAGACTACCGACTGCAATGCCCCGTTGACTGTGATTGTTGTATAAAGGTCTGGTGTGTACAGGGTTAATGTGGGACTGAGTACAGTACCGCCCACACAGTGATGTGAGGCACATGATCCAGATGCAGAGTCAGTGTGGCTGAGACGTGTGAAGACCTTTTCATTGAGATCGCTCCTTGCCTGTACGCTTTACTGTTTATATGTGTGTAGTTACAAGTAGTTAATAAAGGCTTGTTGTTAGCATACAGAAACTACAAAGAGTTCCTCAGCAGGCACATTCTGTAACTAACACATTACAACATTGTGACTGCTGGAGATCAAAATACGTTCACCATCACAGGAATGCCAAAAAACTAAAAACAAAATCTTCGAGTGACCTCACGGAATTCCTCAGGTTGGAAAAAATCAAGTTCGTCTTTCACACAATTTACAGTGCAGAAGGAGGCCATTCGGCCCATCAAGTCTGCACTGGCTCTTGGAAAGAGCATCCTACCCAACCGCACACCGCCACTCTATCCCGATAACCCAGTAACCCGACCCAACACTAAGGGCAATTTTGGACACTAAGGGCAATTTATCATGGCCATTACGCTGAACCTGCACATCTTTGGACTGTGGAAGGAAACCAGAGCACCCGGAGGAAACCCACGCAGACACGGGGAGAATGTGCAGACTCCACACAGACAGTGACCCAAGCCGGGAATCGAACCTGGGACCCTGGAGCTGTGAAGCAATTGTACGAAGCACAATGCTGCCGTGCTGCCCTGTCTTGTGATGGTCTGTGGAGGGGTTTGCCCGGAGATGGATAGTTAAGTCAGGAGGGGGAGAAGGGGGTGGGGAGCGGGGACTTTGGGGATAAAAAGGAGGCGGAGTGGGTAGAAAATTTGCCATCATATGTTCCAGACGGGACTTCCGGTGGTGCCCATGAGCTGAGTGGTCACATGAAAGATGGCTCTCTCTTGGAAACTTCTTTCCAGGCCTTTTTAACCCATCAAACCATTACAAAACCGCCATCAAATCCCCCCCCAGCCCCATCCCCAACGAACACCCAACTGAACGAAACACCATCGAACCAGCCATGGAACCAAAAAAAATAACAAATGTTGGGAAATTAAGACGCCAACCTCAGAATGAGGGAGCCACACAGGGCAAAACAGAGCGGAGCATGGCAGACCGAGCAGGGTTGCCAACACAAACACCGGCCCACCCATTGATGGACCAACTGCTGGAGCTTCTGTCATTAGAGCTCCAGAAATACAGAGACTCAATAAAAGAGGACCTTATGTTGGCCAGGAGGTCGTCAGTAGAAACTGTACTGTTTCTCTCCCCCCCCCCCATAAAGGAGGCAATAGACAGAACATAGCGGAGAGTGGAGACCCAGGAAGCGACAGTACGGGACCTGGGGAAAGTGGACTGCCTTGCTTGAAGCTGAGGTGGCAAGGTTGGTAATGATCTAAATAGTGCTCATTGAGAAAGTTGACGATCAGGAGAATAGGTCCCATCTGTGCAAGGTGGCAGAGTGGTTAGCACTGCTGTCTCACAGCTCCAGGGACCTGGTTCAATTCCAGCCTTGGGTGACTGTCTGTACGTTCTCCCCGTGTCTGCATGGGTTTCCCTCCATGTGCTCCAGCTTCCTCCCACAGTCCAAGGATGTGCAGGTTGGGCGGATTGGCTGTGCTAAATTGCCCGTTATAGTCCAAAACATTAGGTAGAGTTACAGGGATAGGGTGCAGGCATGAGCTTCAGTTTAAGTAGGGTGCTCTTTCCCAGGGCCAGTACAGATTCAATGGGGTGAATAGAATCCTTCCGCACTGTAGGGATTCTATGGCAGAACCTGTGAATTGTCGGGCAATGCGAGGGCATGGAGGGCAAGAATCCAAGAACCCGACGGAATACATTGCAAAGGTGTTCGGGAAAGTGATCGGGGGGAAGGCCTTGCCAAACCCTCCGAGATGGACCGGGCCCATGGGTCGCTCCAGCAAAAGCCCAAGCCAGGAGAACCATCACGGGCGATAATCGCGAAACCGCATAAGTTTCAGGTCAAAGAGTGGGTGCTTAACTGGGCGAGGAACGCATGGTTGTGAAGGTGGGAAGGACACACAATCTGCATCTACAAAAACATTGGAGCCAACCTGGCCAAGCGCCGGGCAGAGATTCATGGGGCAAAAGCGGCATTTTTTAAAAGTAAGGTACGGTTTGGCATGTTGCACCCGGCAAGATTATGGATCACGTTCAACAGCAAAATCGCTATTTTAACAACACGTCGGAGGAAGCAAACCAGCTTGCCTGAAAGAATGGACTTGGAAAGCAACAATAGGAGACAATCAGTAACTCTTAGTTTTGACTTTCTTTTTGTTCCCTACACGACCTAAGGGGAGGAGATGGTAACTGTATTTAGAGACAAGAGTGGTAGGGGGTGGGGTGGGGGGGAAGAGAGGGGGGGGGGGGGGGGGGGGGGAGGCAGGGGAACCAAGTCGGCCAGGTACATAAAGTGCTGCTCCCAGGAGGGAGCCACAACACCGATGAGCAGGCTAGTGTACGGGAGTAAAAAGTGGGAGGGTTGGTCGCAGCGCATCTCGCTGGCAGAAGGGGAGACAATATAGCAATCCAGGGGGAGCAGGGGGTGACGGGCAAGGGGGGAACAGATAAAGGGGAAAAGCAATAGGAGTACGGGAAAAAGAAAGGGGGACTTCAAGGGAAGATGGGGTCAGAGATTAGGTAGGGGAGGATGGGAGAGTAGAATGCTGATTACAACAGGTGGCACGTGGAGACAGCTGGAAAGTGGAAGGCTATGGTGGCCATTTTAGATGACCCATAAACAAAGGGAAACCCCAGTGTGCAGGGGCATGCCCGTGAAGTAAGTATGGCTGACCCCAGGAAACTCCCCCAGCAGAAAAGTGACCTGGAACGTGAGGGGACTTAATGGGCCAGAGTCTTCACCCATCCATAAAGCCTGAGAGTCGACATAATCTTCCTTCAGGATTCATGCCTAAAGGAGAAGGATCGACTGAGGGTAATGAAAAGCTGGGTAGGACAGATATATCAGGTGTGCTTTGACACAAGGACAGCCTTCATAGCGATGAACATGGTGACAGACCCAGGGGGACGATACGTCAGTGTTTTTCAAACGTATTGGCCCGGGACCCATTTTTACCAACCAACCATCCTTCAGGTCTCACATCGGCCTACCTTCGTGACCCATGCCGCCCAAACTTCGCCATCCACCATTTTCACTTAACTTTAATGTAACAGGTGCGCCTGCTTGCTGCTCACTCTTTTATTACACTCTTGTATCATCTTTTATTATACTTCTTTGTGTGTTTTGATATACTACTGAATGTAATAGGTGTCATGCGAGAGTACCTTTAAGAAATGGGTGTTTGTCAAATAGCTGCAGTGAGGGTGGAGCTGGGCTGTCTGTCTTTCACTTTCATTTTTGAGCAGGCAGCTACAGGGTGTTTTTAGTTTCATTTTCAGAGCGGGATAGCTTCAGGAAAAGCAAGCATCTGAATAAGGATCTCTCTGCAGTCTAAACACTGTCTCCAGATCATTCAGATGATTTCAAAGTGATAACTGCTCTCAGTAGAGAATTTAAACCTGATCTGTGAGTTTTGCCTTATGGATATCGGAAAGAAAGATTAAGGGTTACTTATAGAATATTGTATCTGTGGGGATGATTGGTGTTGATAGTTTTTAAGATGTTTACTGTGGGTTTATAAATTGTTAACTGGTTTCATAAATAAACATTGTTTTAATTTAGAAGTACTTTACCTCTCTGTTGCACCACACATGTAAAGTAGGCCCATGTGTTCCCTGTAACCCCAATCTAATAAACGTTGTTGGTCAGATGAACTCCATGATACACTTTGGGGTTCTCTAAACCCTGGCCCGTAACAAATTCAGCGCTCGAGAGGGATAAAAGTCTATCTATTGTGTGGTTTAGTGAATTTAAAGATAGTGAGAGGTGAGCATATTGTGGCTGCTTTTCAGGTGTGGTATTCCAGTTTAAGTAGGGAGTGTGTTGTGGACAATGGCTCTTTCAGAGGCTCTGATGTTTTCAGGGGTGGAGACAGTCACACGCATGACCTTCCGAACAGAAACTAAAAAAAGGCTTTTAGATTTGGCAAAAACATTGCAGTTACTGTTACCTGACAGCATGCGAAAAGAAGAGGTACATACCGCGGTAGCTGAGCATTTAAAATTGCCTGAGATACAGTCTGACTCATTGGAAATGGCAAAGATTCAGTTGCAGATTAAGCAACTTGAACATGAAAAGGAATTAAAGCAGCTTGAATACGATAGAGGAAAAAGAAAAATAGAGAGAAAGAGATAGAGAGGAAATAGAAAAGGAGAGAGAAGAAAGGAGAAAAGAAAGAATGGCCCTAGTAGAATAAAAAGAAAGAGAAAGGGAGGTATACATCAGGGAAAAAGAAAGAGAAAAGGAGGAAAGGGAAAAAGATAGTTTGAACTTCAGAAAATGGCCATGAAACATTACAGCCAGTTAAAATTGGCGGATGTACAGGAAATGTACAGTTGGAGGATAGTGATGAGGATAAAGAGAAAGAGTGTCATAGTCGAAGGCTTGGTGGGGATCTATTTAAATATGTCCAAGCTTTGCTAAGGTCTGATGATAAGGAGGTAGAAGCCTTTTTCATTTCATTTGAGAAGGTAGCTAAACAAATGAAATGGCCACCGGACATGTGGGTATTATTGATCGAAACAGAGCTGGTTGGTAGGGCTAGTGAAGTGGTTGCATCACTATCAGAGGAGGTATCTGGGACGTAAGAGGAGGTAAAAAAAATCCATCTTAAGTGCATATGAACTAGTGCCTGAAGCCGACAGACAAAGGTTTAGAAATTTAAGGAAAGAACCTGGCCAAACATATAGGCCAAACATATATGGAGTTTGAAAGGATCAAATAGAGTAATTTTGATAGATGGAGAAGGGTTTTGAAAATAGAACAAACATATGATGCTCTCAGAGAAATTATACTTTTGGAGGAGTTCAAAAATTCAATTCCTGATGTAGTGAGAACTCATGTGGAAGAGCAGAGGGTAAAAACTGTGAGGTTAGCAGCAGAAATGGCAGATGATTATGAATTAGTTCATAAATCAAAGCTTGGTTTCCAACATCAGTTTCAGCCTTTGAGGGATAGAAACTGGGGAAAAGAGAAATACTCAAGTGGCAGAGGTAAAGGAGATCAGATGGGAGATAATAAGGAGAGTGAATCTCAGATTAAAAAGGAAATCCAGGAGGATGGAAGAGGCATGAAAAGTTTCAAATGTTTTCAGTGTAATAAACTAGGCCATGTAAAGTCACAGTGTTGGTGGTTGAAGAAAAGCACTGGGAAGGCTGATGTGGTAAAACAGGATAAGACAGTGGGGTTTGTTAAAGTGATAAAGGAAAGCTAAAGTGAAGCGAAGGAGGTGCAAAAGATTTTACAACCTGATCAACAGGTGATTGATAAGAAGGTGCCTGTCATTAAAGAATTTACTTGTGTGGGTAAAGTTTACTCATCTGTACCAGAAGGAGCAGGCAAAGAAGTCACAATTTTAAGAGATACGGGAGCTAGTCAATCTTTAATGGTAAGAGATGAGGAGTTATGTAGCTTGGGAAGAATATTGCCAGAAAAGGTGGTAATATGTGGAATTAAGGGTGAGAAGAGTAGTGTTCCATTATATAAGGTAAGGTTGCAAAGTCTAGTGAAGAGTGGTGAAGTGATAGTAGGAGTAATAAAGAAACTATCTTGTCCAGGAATGCAGTTTATCTTGGTTAATGATAAAGCTAGAACGCAGGTGGGAGTGATTCCTACTGTGGTTAATTAGCCAGTGGAAAATCAGACAACTGAAGTGTTGAAGGACGAATATCTTGGGATGTTTCCGGATTGTGTAGTAACAAGGTCGCAAAGTCACAGGTTAAGACAAGAGGAGAAATCAAAGAGTGAAGATGAAGTTGAAATGCAATTGTCAGGAACGACTTTTGATCAGATGGTTGAAAAAGAACAAGAACAGGTGGAGGATGAGGCGGATATTTTTAGTTCAGGAAAATTGGTGAAGTTACAACAGAAAGATATAGAAATAAAACGGATGTATCAGAAAGCATAAACGGAAGAGGAATCTGCGTGTATACCAGAGTGTTATGTCTTGATGAGAAAATGGAGACCTGTACATATGCAGGCTGATGAAAAGTGGGCCTAAGTTCATCAAGTGGTATTGCCAGAAGGATATAGAAAGGTGTTGCGAGTGGCATATGAGGTACCAGTGGGAGGTCATTTGGGAGTAAGGAAAACTCAAGCTAAAATCCCAAAACATTTTTATTGGCCTGGACAACATAAAGATGTAGTTAAATTTTGTTGATCATGTCACACATGTCAAGTGATAGGGATACCTCAAGCAGTGATAAAACCAGCGCCCTTAATACCCATTCCAGCATTTGAGGAACCTTTACAAGGGTCTTAATTGATTGCGCAGGACCGCTTCCTACAACTAAAAGTGGGAATCAATATCTATTGACTATAATGGATGTGTCTACTAGGTTTCCAGAGGCCATTCCAGTACGCAATATTACAGCTAAAAAGATTGTGGAGGAGTTACTTAAATTCTTTACTTGATATGGACTACCCACAGAAATACAATCGGATCAAGGATCGAATTTTACCTCAAGGTTATTCAAAGAAGTTTTGGATAGTTTAGGAATAAAATAATTTATATCAACTGCGTAACATCCAGAATCGCAGGGAGCATTAGAAAGGTGGCATCAGACATTAAAGACAGTGTTGAGGGCTTATTGTCAAGATCATCCAGAGGATTGGGATAAAGGAATTCCATTCGTACTGTTTGCAATTTGGGATGCACCTAATGAGTCGACCAAATTCAGTCCTTTTGAACTAATATTTGGTCATGGGGTAAGAGGACCACTTAAATTGATTAAGGAAAAATTGGTGAGTGAGAAATCAGAACTTACATTTTTGGATTATGTGTCAAATTTTAGGGCACCATTAAATAGACAGGGGAATTGGCTAGACAACATTTAAAAGTCGCACAAAATGGGATGAAACAGGTAGTGGACAAGAAATTCAAAGTTCGTAGGTTTTGCCAGTGGAGATAAAGTTTTAGTATTGTTGCCAGTGGTAGGTGAACCTTTAAAAGCAAGGTTTTTTGGACCTTATTAGATTGAAAGGAAATTAAGTAAGGTAAATTATGTGGTAAAAACAGCAGATAGAAGGAAAACTCACAGTGTGTTATGTGAATATGCTTAAAAGGTACTTTGTAAGGGAAGGAGAGAAAAAGGAGGAGGTTTTAATGATTCTAACTCAAGTGACGAACCAAATCTAGATGACTTTGAATTTGACATACCTCAAATTAAATTGGAAAACAAGGATGCTCTCAAAAATTGGGATAAATTGTTGAGTTACCTTCCAGAGGAAAAACGGACTGACCTGAAAGAGTTATTGATATCACATGGGCCAGTTTGTGGTGATAAGTTGGGAATCACTAAAATGGCTATACATGATGTAGATGTGGAATTGCTATTCCAATTAAACAACATCCATATAGACTTAACCCTTTAAAATTGGCACAGGTTAACAAAGAAATTGAGAGTATGCTTAAAACAGGCGTAATAAAACAGGGTTGCAGCCAATGTAGCTCACCCATAGTGATGGTACCTAAACCAGACGGTACCCAAAGGTTGTGTGCGTAGAAAGGTTAATGTAGTTACAAGAACGGACTCTTATCCTATTGCACATTTGGAGGATTGCATTGAGAAGGTTGGACAATCAGCTTTTATTTCTAAACTGGATTTACTTAAAGGTTACTGGCAGGTACCTTTATCCGAAAGGGCAAAGGAGATTTCAGCTTTTGTGACTCCCGATGGTGTATACCAATTCAAAGTTGTGCCATTTGGCATGGAAAACACCCCAGCCACATTTCAACAGTTAACTAACAAAGTAGTTTCAGGATTACCCAATTGTGCGGTGTACATCGACGATCAGGTAATTTTCAGCCAGACATGGAAAGAACATTTAAAACATCTGATGAAGTTATTCGATCGACTTCAGGAGGCAGGTTTGGTGATAAACCTAGCCAGAAGTGAATTTGGAAAAGCCCAAGTCACTTTCCTTGGCCATACAATCGGACAGTGTCGAATAGTCCCACGGGATGTGAAAACAAAAGTTATTAGGGAGTTTTCAATACCCTCGACACAAAGGGAAATAATGCGTTTTTTTGCCTTAAGTGGATTTGATCGAACATTTGTGCCAAATTTTAGCAGTGTAGTTGCTCCACTGGCGGACTTGTTAAGAAGGCGTAGCAAATTTAAGTGCACAATGGAGTGTCGACAGGCATTTGACTGTCTGACGGCTGTGTTAGCCAATGCTCCTGTTGGAGAATTACAAGTTACTCTGTGATCAGATTGAACTAAAGTATCTGACTTTAAAGAGAAATGCCAAGGCGTAGAGAAATGGATGGATCGTGCAGAGACCTTCTTGTCCAAAGAGACTGCCAATCGAGAAGGATTTCAGTTGGAGGAAGAAGAACTAAAATGGACTATGTTATTATTAAATGTTTGCGTGTTTTGTGTTATAAAAAAATGTATATTTACTGTCAATATTTCTTACAGGAAAGTGAAAAGGTGAAAAATGAAACCATCTTGAAGTTGATGGTTTATTCTTTTTTTCTTGGGGGAAGGTGTCATGCGAGAGCACCTTTAATAAATGGGTTTTTGTCAGATAGCTGCAATGATGTCAGAGTGTGGGTGGAGCTGGGCTGTCTGTCTTTCACTTTTGTTTTTGAGCAGGCAGCTATTGGGTGCTTTTAGTTTCGTTTTGAGTGCTGGATAGTTGCAGGAAAAGCAAGCATCTGTATAAAGATCTCTCTGCAATCTAAAGACTGTCTCCAGATCATTTCGGTGATTTCAAAGTGATACCTGTTCTCAGTGGAGAATTTAAACCTGTGTTAAAAAGGGTCTTTTGTCTTATGGATGTTGCAAGGAAAGATTAAGGGCTACTTATAGAATATTGTATCTGTGGGGATGCTGTTAAGATGTTTACTGTGGGTTTATAAAGTGTTAACTGGTTTCATAAATAAACATTGTTTTAATTTAAATGTACTTTAGCTCTCTGTTGCACCACACATGTAAAGTAGGCCCGTGTGCTCCCCATAACCATAAAGTATGAAAAGTTGTGGGTCAGGTGAACTCCATAATACACTTTGGGATTTTCTAAACCCTGGCCGATAATATATGTGTTACTGAAACCTTGGTCGCTGATGAGGTTTTCCGAATCTCGATGAAGAAGACTCGAACTCGTCCAGTAGTAACAAAAGGTTTATTGAGTAACTATAACAATAATTGCGTGAGTTCTTTATTTTAATATTAATAATGATAAGGTCAACAAGGTCTAACTACAGTAACTATGCTTAACTACACTAACCATCTGAACTAATCTTATACCCCTGTCCTGGTCACAGTACACCCGAAAGAGAGAGAGAGAGGCACAATGCGGTTGCTCTTATACCCCTGTTGGTCCGGCCCTCCAGTGATAATCTGGTGCTGCTGATTACACATTAACCCCTCATGTACAGCACATAGAGATCACTACACTCATGACCTCACTTGCTTTGTTATTCAATGTGACATTTTTGATAATGACTTCAGCTGATGATTTAAGATCTCGCTGCATCCGTTGAAAAACATAAGGAGGTTTGTCCTTGAACTTGTTTAGTTTCGTCTTCAAATGTCTTTGAAGTTTTCAGGGTGTTAAACTTTAAGCCAGTGCTTCCCTGCATATAACACACATGAACTTTGAATCCTGATTTACAGTGGTGCAATTAATAAACCCACACCTCAAGAAATCAACTTTATATACTGCTTTGTTCCTGTTTTCAACTTCTTCTTCATGGGTTGTACACCAGAGGCCCAGGAGTTCACACCAGCATTGATGACAGCTACAAAATGGAGGAACTCTCTTGTGCCCCATGGCGTCAGCTTACGGGGAGAGTGACCTGCTTTCTGTCGTTGCTTTTGCTGTTTACTGGAAAATCACTTGCCCTGGATATCGCGCTGGCAACAGGAGGAGGCTGGCCCACCCTGCTGGACTCCGGGCCTGCACACTGTTTGATCTGGCGCGCATATGCGGGAAAGCCGGAAATCTCAAAAGTCCATCCCAAGGGGCAGCACGGTGGCACAGTGGTTAGCTCTGCTGCCTAACGGCGCCGAGGTCCCAGGTTCAATCCTGGCACTGGGTCACAGTCCGTGCGGAGTTTGCACATTCTCCCCGTGTTTGCGTGGTTTTCATCCCCACAACCCAAAGATGTGCAGGGTAGGTGGATTAGCCACGCTAAATTGCCCCTTAATTGGAAAAAATGAATTGGGCACTCAAAATTTATAAAAAGACAAAAAAAATGTCCATCCTAGTCGGCATTTTTAAAAGGCAGTCACAGCTGTCGGGCACTCCTCCTGCGATTGGGAATGCCGCGACCCTCGTGAAACCTGCCCGCAACCCACCCGCGGGTCGCAAATTTGAAAACTTCCGCAATACATGATGGTTAGTGGTGTCATGGAAGGGACACCAGTGGTTCTTGTAAATATATACGCCCCTAATTGGGATGATGGCGACTTTATTTAAAAAACAATGGCGGAGACTCCCGACCTCGATTCCCACCAGCTCATCATGGGGGTAGAGGATCTATGTACAGGACCCAATGATGGACAAGTCCAGCCCCATAGCAGGGAGAAAATTGTGAATAGCAAAGGAACTAAACATCTTTATGGAGCAGACGGGGGGGGGGGGGGGGGGGGGGGGGGCATGGGGTGGACCCATGGGAGGTTCAACCTCCGAGGGACAAGGAGTTCTCCTTCTTCTCCCATGTTCACAAAGTCTACTCCAGTATTGACTTCTCTGCAATGGGTAAATCGGTGCTCCCTGTGGTAGTGGGGTAGTATACTCCATAATAGTAATCTCAACCAGGCACCACATTACATGGATGTGCTGTTTGTGACAGGTTGGGCCCCGTGTCCCCATGGAGGCTGGACACAGCCCTCCTCACCGACAAGGCGTTCTGCAAAAAAATGTCACAAGCCATCGATAGGTATGTAACCTGTAACCAAAATTAGGAGATCTCCCCTTCCACATTCTGGGAAGCACTGAAGGCAGTAATAATGTGGGGAAATAATAGCATACATCTCAAAGACAGGAAGGAGAGGGAAAAAAACAAATATGGAATTTGACCTGCTCTCCAATGGGAAAGCAGTAATCAAGCTCCGCCAGACAGAGGTACCAGCCTTTATGATCATTGTCACAAGTAGGCTTACATTAACACTGCAATGAAGTTACTGTGAAAAGCCCCGAGTTGCCACATTCCAGCGCCTGTTTGGGTACACTGAGGGAGAATTCAGAATGTCCAATTCACCTAACAGCACGTCTTTCGGGGCTTGTGGGAGGAAACCGGAGCGCCCGGAGTAAACCTACGCAGACACAGGGAGAACGTGCAGACTTCGCACAGACAGTGACCCAAGCTGGAATTGAACCAGGGACCCTGGCTCTGTGCTAACCGCTGTGCTACCATGCTGCTCACAAAATGAGAAAGCAGTCTGCCATAAGTGAGATAGCGAAGGTGAAGGACGGGAACAGCAGTCTAGTCACATCACCAAATAAGATCAACGAGGCCTTTGCGATCTTCTACCAGGAGCTGTACACCTCCGAGCTCCCAGAGGGGGCCTCAAAGGTGAAATAGTTTCTCGATGACTGGACAAACCAGTTGTAGGGGAGGAAAAGAAACAGTGACTGGAAGCGCTGGTCGGATTGAGGGAGGTCATGGGGAGCATCAGCTCGATGCAGTCGAGGAAGGCACCGGGTCCAGACAATTTACTGGTGGACTTCTATAAAATGTTTGCAGCAGCACTGGCCTGCATCTGCGGAACATGTTCAATGGCTCGCTGGCGAGGGGGCCCCTGCCATTCAAGCTCGCACAGGCCTTAATATCGCTGATCCCAAAAAAAGACAAAGACCTGAGGGACTGTGGGTCATACAGACCCATCTCATTCCTGAACACTGACACCAAAGTCCTGGCAAAGGGCCTGGTGAGGTGACTGAAGAGTTGCATGCCAGGGGTAGTCACGGAAGATCAGACGGGATTTGTCAAGGGCAGACTGCTGAACATGATTATGACCCGACTCGGGGAGGGTACACCAGGAGTGACCATCTCCCTCGACATAGAGAAGGCCTTTGACAGGGTCAAATGGAGTTACCTCATGGAGGTGCTGGAACAGTTTGGGTTTGTGCCCGGGTTCGCCTCGTGGGTGAAACTACTGTATAACGCTCCCCTGGCAAGTGTATGGCCAAACACCACCAGCTCTGAATACTTCCAGCTGCACAGGGGCACAAGACAGGGTTAGCTGTTTTCTCTCCCTACAGATGCTGTCAGACCTGCTGAGATTTTATAGCATTTTCTCTTTTGGTTCCTTCTTCACCAAGGTAGATAAATTAATCATGATGTTTGTGTGAGCGGGAAAGAACCCCAGGACCCGTAAAAGCATCTTACTAAGAAGGAGGAATATGGGGGGTTTGGCTCTGCCCAACCACTCGGTGGCAGAAAGGGTACAGGGGTGGGTGAAAGAGCTGGATGCGGAATGGGTGTGAATGGAAGAGACCTCCTGTATGGGGACAATTCTCCGAACACTGGCCATGGCCCCACTCCCATTTCCTCCAGCTAAATACTTGAGAATCCTGGTGGTGGTTGTAGCCACCTGGGTTGGCCACTTCCCGAGTTTAAAATGGAGATTCGCAAAGAACGCAGGGAAAAATGGACAGGCTCAGAGAAGCAAGTAGTTTGCAAAGTTTTCCTGTATATTAGACTCGCAGAAAGCAGACAGCATTGAAACCGGCAGCAATCTGAATATTAATGAGCGATTCCCAGGCACAATAGCAACAGTTAGGATAATCGAGGTAAAACCAGACTTCTTGGCGTCAGCAGGCGTCCAAGACAAAAGAGGCTAACGAGCACCCAAGGACCGCCCAGCGATCAGGAAACAGCCCCAGTATTGGGGAATTCAAACCGATCGATTGGTACGTGATCCAATCGATTGGAGTCAGGTACAGGGTCTTCCCAAAAGGGCGCGAAGCCCCTGGGGCCTATAAAAGACAGGTCCCAAGTTCAATTCGCTCTCTTGGCAGTTTGGCTCTCAGCGAAGAGAGGCCGGCCTAACAGCTCTTGGCAGTTTCTCTCGATAGACTTCTCGGCAGGGTCACGCAGCATACCGAAACAACACTTGACCCTGTACTGCCTTGCATTCGCACCACCAAGTAAGTGCCCTGTCAACGCACGCTATGAGATAGGCGCTCCTGACCCTTAGTCCATACCAGTTGGAAGCCTGCAGCCCAGGATTGAACAAGAGGCCATTGTTCCCTGCCCCGGTGTGCTCTTTTCCAAAGATAAGTATTGGCCTGTAGCGGTAGAGGTAGTCTAGTTTCGTAGTGTTTATGCATGAGTAGCGATTAACTGTGTATATAATAAACGTTTTGATTTGAACCTTACTAACTGGTGTACTGGGTTATTGATCAGCACTTGAACTTGAACCTCGTGGTGGTATCATAAAGATACCTGGCGACTCTAGAGCAAGGTAATAAAACAGAGCCAATTGAGTGTAAAGCACACTCACCAGAACGAGCAACATGGTCACTCTAAGGTCCTGGAACCAGCTCAAGCACCATTTCGACCATGTTGCAATGTCCGCTACGGCCCCTATCTGCAAAGATCATACATTCATCCTGGCAACAATAGACACCTCCTTAAAAACGTGCAGATAGGATGCAATGTGTATTGACAGTAGGGCACCTGTACATAGATGGTAGGATAGCGACCCTGGAGGAACTAACAGAAAAGTTCCCGAAAGAGAACAAGCTCTGATACCTACAATGGAGGAACTTCCTCCACAAGGAGACTGTCCCCCAGCTACCCGGACACACCCTACTGGACAGACAGCTAGCATTGGGCGAATTCGGCAACAGTAACTGCGCCGACATGCATGGACAAATGCTAGAGGAGGTAAGGGCCCCATTGGATGAGACACGGGAAAGGTGGGAGGAGGAGCTGGGCATGGTGATAGGGGGAGGTCTCTGGATCAAAGCTCTGCACAGGGTGAACTCCACCTCCTCATGCTCAAGGCTGAGCAGCTAAAAATAGTGCACAGGGCTAACTTGACCAGAGCACGCATGAGCTTTCCGGAGGTGAAGGACAAATGTTAACGTGCCAGAGAGGCCCAGCCAACCACATCCACATATTCCGGTCCTGCCCCAGACTTGTTAGACCACCTTTTGTGAAGCTATATTGAGGGTTGTGAGAGTGAGGGTGGAGCCATGCCCGCTGGTGGTGGCTTTCGGTGTGTCAGAACAGCCAGAGCTCTTTATTGGGAGAGGGGCAGACACCATAACCTTTGCCTCCCTGATCGTCCGCTGGAGACTCCTGTTCGGCTGGAGACCAGCTGCGCCATCCAAGGCCGCAGACTGGCTGTCCAACTTAGCGGAACTCCTCAAATTGGAGAAAATAACATTTGTCATCAGGCGATCGGAAGAAGGCTTCCATAGTACATGGTGGCAATTCACCAGCCTCTTCAAGGACCTGTTCATGACCAGCAACTAATTAAGTTGGGGGGAGGGGGGGGGGGGGGGGGTGGAGGACAGGGAGACTGAGGTAGACAAGGGAAAAGAAAGAGGGGGGCAGAGGAGGGAGGGGAGAGAAGAGGAGACACACCCAGAGTGCAGGGGAAGCTAGTACAGAGGGATTAAAGGGTACTGGGGGGGTGAAAAAACCATTGATGCTGCCATGGCAACTCATACGTTACGCCTTTGTTGCCTCAAACACACCCTTAGTATGTTTTAATACTTTGAGTAGCGTGCATATAGTTATTGGTATGATTGTTGGAATTACAAATGGAAATTAAAAATATATTTAAAAAAAAGAAGTTCAAGATGGACAAGTCTGAAAGCTAAAGACAGAAGATTTACTGCAGCAGAAATTCCATAGAGTTCCAGCCTCAGCACACACACTACACAGCCTGCATGGGTGAGCTAAATCATTTAAACTTCCAGGCTGCAGACAGCCCCGAGAAGCTCCTTTTGATAATTCAATTAGAAACATCATTTGAACAAAACCCAATTCCAAACTCCAGGCCTCAACACATGGGCTCTGTGCTAAAGAGGAAAGAAAAAAATGAATAATTAACTTACTCAGCTCTCAGGAATCATGCAACCATCTGAGTCCTAGGACAATGAGCCTGTGATTTATTTAAGCAACTCGCTGCTCACAATGCTACATCACTGGATCAATTAGCTCACCGAGCGGTCAAGCTATGCAGTCATTGTTAAACATTCTTCTGAGGCACACCACCACCATTTTGCAAAACCAGCAAGCGCAGGAAATCCATTGTTCACAGTGAATGAAATGCCATTTTGGAAGCCTGTAAACTCTTAAAGCTGTCCCCAGATTTTTTTGGAATTCATTTATGTGATGTGGGTGTCGCTCATTATGCCAGAATTTATTGCCTTCAATCCCATTAATTCTCCCAACACCATTTCACTACTGACATTTATTTCCTTCAGTTCCTTCCTCTCACTTCCCCAACATTTCTGGAACACTACTTGTGAAGACAGAACCAAAGTATGTATTAATTGGCCAGCCATTTCTTTGTTCCCCATTATACATTCCCTTACTGCAAGGGACATAAATTTGTTTTTTATTTAATATAAATTTAGAGTACCCAATTCATTTTTTTTTCCAATTAAGGGGCAATCTAGTGCAGCCAATTCACCTGCCCTGCACATCTTTGGGTTGTGGGGGTGAGACCCACGCATGCATGGGTAGAATGTGCAAACTCCACACGGACAGTGATCCAGGGCCGGGATCAAACCCGGGTCCTCGATGCCGTGAGGCAGCAGTTCTTTTATTTCTTTCTTTTTTTAAATAAATTTAGAGTACCCAATTAATTTTTTCCAATTAAGGGGCAATTTAGCATGGCCAATCCACCTACCCTGCACATCTTTGGGTTGTGGGGGTGAAACCCATGCAAACACGGGGAGAATGTGCAAACTCAACACGGACAGTGACCCAGAGCCGGGATCGAACCTGGGACCTCGGCGCCGTGAGGCAGCAGGGCTAACCCACTGCGCCACCGTGCTGCCCTGAGGCAGCAGTTCTAACCACTGCGCCACCACGCCGCCTGGACCTAAATTTGTCTTCACTAATCTTTATCTCTTCACATACTTATAGAAAATACAGTCAGTTTTCATGTTCTCTGCAAGCTTTTTCCCAATCTTCAGGTCTGCTACTTTCTTTGGATAATTTACATGCCTCTTCCTTGGATCTAAAACTATCACTAATTTCCCTTGTAAACCATGGTTTGGCCACTTTACCCATTTTATTTCTACAGCAGACAAGAATAAACAGTTGTTGCAGTTCACCCTGTGCTCTTTGAATGTTTGCCATTGCCTATTCACTGTCATCCCTTTAAGCAACATTTCCCAATCCATCATAGCCAACCTGTGCCTCATAACATTAGTTTCCTTTATTTCAATTCAGGACCCTAGTCTCAGAATCAACTACTTCACTCTCCACCTTGATGAAGAATTTTATCATTTTATGGTTGCTCATCCCCAAGGATGCATAGCGAGATTGACAATTATTCCTTTCTCATTACACAATACCCCGTTTAGGATGACCTATTCCCTAGTTGGTTCCTCAACGTATTGGTCCAGAAAACCATCCCATGTACACTACAGAAATTCCTCCTTTACAATATTTGGTACTAATTTGATTTGCGCAATCTATATGCAGATTAATGTCACCCATAATTACAGATATTCCTTTATTAAATGCTTCTCCAATTCCCTGTTTAATGCCATTTTCAACATCACCACTACAGTTTGGGTTCTATCTACAAGCTCCACTCATGTTTTTTGCCCCTTGGGTATTTCTCAGCCCTACCCTTGTGGATTGCACACCGCCGGAGTTAATATCCTTCCTCACTATTAAGCTAATTTTCTCTTTAACCAGCAATGCAACCCCACCTGTCCTTCCTAAATTCTGAATACTCCTGGGTGTTCAGTTCCCATCACTGGTCAACCTACAGCCATGTCTCCGTACTCTTAACTCTATCACAGCATCTATTTGCATTATTAATTCATACACTTTATTGTGAATGCTTCACGCATTCAGGCACAAAGTCTTCAGGCTTGTCTTTTTGTCCTGTTCCCATTATTTTTCACTGTGGCCCTGTTTAATTCTGACCCTTGATTTCTCTGCCTATCACTTTTCTTATTCCCTTTCTGTCTTTCATTTTTTTCCTTGATTCCCCCCCCCCCCCCCCCCCCCCCCCCATTCCTTGCATAGGTTCCCATCCCTCTGCCAATTCAGTTTAAACCCTCCCCAACTACTCCAGCAAATCCTCCCACAAGGACATCAGTCCCGGTCCTTCCCAGGTTTAACTGTCCAGTTTGCACTGGTGCCACTATCCCAAGAGTCTTAAACCCTTCCCATCACACCATCTTTTCAGCCATGTATTCATCCGCTATATCCTGCTATTACTACACTGACTAGCACACAGAATCATGGCATCAGAAAGGATCATAGAATTTACAGTGCAGCAGGAGGCCTTTCGGCCCATCGGGTCTGCATCGGTCCTTGGAAAGAGCACTCTGCTTAAGCCCACTTCACCCTATCCCCGTAACCCAGTAACCCCCCTAACCTTTTTGGACATTAAGGGCAATTTATCATGGCCAATCCACCTAACCTGCACATCTTTGGACTGTGGGAGGAAACCGGAGCACCCGGAGGAAACCCAGGCAGACACGGGGAGAATGTGCAGACTCCGCACAGACAGTGACCCAAGCCGGGAATTGAACCTGAGACCCTGGAACTGTGAAGCACCAGTGCTAACCACTGTGCTACCGTGCCGTATTACCACATAGCACTGGTGGTAATCCTGAAATCACTAGCTGTGAGGTCCCACTTTTCAACTTACTTCCTAACTCCCTATATTCTGCTTTTAGGCCATCATCCCTTTTTTTAATCTATGTTGTTTGTACCAATATGTACCTTCACCACTGGCTCTACACACTCCCCCTCAAGAATGTAATCTAGCCACTCAGACTTCCTTGACCCTAGCACCAGGGAGGCAACATACCATCTTGGAGTCTCATTTGCAGCCACAGAAACACTTATATATTCCCTTTACAATTGAATCCCCTATAACTATTCAGGTGGAGAAAGGGATATAGTGTTTAATAGGCAAGAACCATCAGAACAAGCAGCCTTGCAGTCCTGATCTGCATCTCATTAATATGCAATAGATTATTCGTCAAAAGAAAGCTTTAGCTAACTGAGGATCTGCCCTGTTCCCCCAACCTCCCTACAACGTCTGGTGGAGATAACAATTGGGCATCTGTCTTCTTGTTTAACTTTGCTGCCAGTATCAGAATTCTAATTACGATGGCCACCACTCTTAAAGAATCCCTTCCACCTTTATCGGCAAAATAATCCCACTCACTGTGATCGTTTATAGCAAATCCAGTTAATTATCTTTGCAGCACCCAAGTAGTGGTAGACCTTTCTTTATCCGCAGTAGCAGACGGGGCTGATTTATTCAGAGGGTTAGAAAGCAACTCCCAATCTGATGTCAAACATGTTTTATTTTGGAAATTACATATTACATGCAGAACTGCCGAGGGTGGACATTTGAAAATGAAAATATTGGATGGAATTTCCCAGTCGCCCTAAAAGGCAGGTTTGATGGCGGGCAGAGGGGGAACAATGCATCGAGAGCTGAACGGTTGGTTTCCTGCCAGTGGGTCGCGATTCACGCTAGAGGCCAGCGTGAAACCGTGTTGTACCACATTAAAGAGATAAAGATGGAAGCCCAACCGGAATTGTCTCTCCCTGCTCAATCATTCGCGTCACCAGGGTGTTTCACAAGGGAGGTGCTGTGAGTGTTGTAATATGGGTGAGCTGTTATGCAACAGAGGGTTGGGAAGGGTTGTGCCAGAGTGCAAGTGGGCGGGGGAGGTGGTGCACAGGTGTGAACGGGCATGGGGGAGTGGGAGAGGGAAAAGGGACTCAGAATAAGGGGTCTGTAGTGTCAATTGAGGAGCCCTGCAGGGCATACTCAACGAATTGGTGATAGGAGGGGATGGTAAGGGGTGAATAATACAGAACAAGCATCTTTGCATCTGGTGGGTTGGGAGGGTGAGAGCTTGGCGATGGTGGGTAAAGAGTACAGGGGCGTTTGGGAGTTGGAGGGTAGATGGAGAAGAGGCGGATTCTGGAGGGTGTTTAAATCTACAGTTATGGAAGTTGGCTCCTCAAGAAGGTAGCAGGGATAGGCATTTCCCTGCATTGAACAGAGGGCGATGGGAAATAGTTGAAGGGTAACTGTGACAAGTTAAATATTGCATCTGAGAGGTAGGGTGTGGGTCGAGTAGGGGGGGGGGTCAAGGTATTTGACATGACTTGGAACATCACAACAACTATGGATGCTCTAATCTATGCAGTCCTACAGTGGGGATCTCAAGATACTGCCTGGGAGTTGGGTCACCGGGGTGAGCAAAGATTCAGCTTGCATCAACTGGATAGCTGAATCCCAGCATCTAGTACTGAGAATGTTATGGCATTGGGACACATGAGCATGTGAAGGGGAAAAGCTCAACATGCACGGGAGACATCTTGCACATGACTCACAAGGGTCCTAGCAAATACCTTTGCCTGTCTACATATGCCTGATTTAGGGGGATAGTGGGACAAATGAGCTAGCCTGGGGTGTCGAGTACTCAGGTTCAGTCGACCAGGCTAGATGGAATTGGGGTTCAAAAGGAGGAGGTGTTAGCAATTTTGGAAAATGTCAAAATAGATAAGTCCCCTGGGCCAGATGGGATTTATCCTAGGATTCTCTGGGAAGCCAGGGAGGAGATTGCAGAGCCTTTGTCCTTGATCTTTATGTCGTCTTTGTCGACAGGAATAGTGCCGGAAGACTGGAGGATAGCAAATGTTGTCCCCTTGTTCAAGAAGGGGAGTAGAGACAACCCTGGTAATTATAGACCTGTGAGCCTTACTTCGGTTGTGGGTAAAATGTTGGAAAAGGTTATAAGAGATAGGGTTTATAATCATCTTGAAAAGAACAAGTTGATTAGCGATAGTCAACACGGTTTTGTGAAGGGTAGGTCATGCCTCACAAACCTTATTGAGTTTTTTGAGAAGGTGACCAAACAGGTGGATCAGGGTAAAGCGGTTGATGTGGTGTATATGGATTTAGTAAGGCGTTTGATAAGGTTCCCCACGGTAGGCTATTGCAGAAAATAAGGAAGTATGGGATTGAAGGTGATTTAGCGGTTTGGATCAGTAATTGGCTAGCTGAAAGAAGACAGAGGGTGGTGGTTGATGGCAAATGTTCATCCTGGAGTTCAGTTACTAGTGGTGCACCGCAAGGATCTGTTTTGGGGCCACTGCTGTTTGTCATTTTTATAAATGACCTGGAAGAGGGTGTAGAAGGATGGGTTAGTAAATTTGCAGATGACACGAAGGTCGGTGGAGTTGTGGATAGTGCTGAAGGATGTTATAGGATACAGAGGGACATAGATAAGCTGCAGAGCTGGGCTGAGAGGTGGCAGATGGAGTTTAATGCGGAAAAGTGTGAGGTGGTTCACTTTGGAAGGAGTAACAGGAATGCAGAGTACTGGGCTAATGGCAAGATTCTTGGTAGTGTAGATGAACAGAGAGATCTCGGCATCCAGGTACATAAATCCCTGAAAGTTGCCACCCAGGTTAATAGGGCTGTTAAGAAGGCATATGGTGTGCTAGCCTTTATCAGCAGGGGGATTGTGTTTCGGAGCCACAAGGTCATGCTGCAGCTGTACATAACTCTGGTGCGGCCGCACCTGGAGTACTGCGTGCAGTTCTGGTCACCACATTATAGGAAGGATGTGGAAGCTTTGGAAAAGGTTCAGAGGAGATTTACTAGGATGTTGCATGGTATGGAGGGAAGGTCTTACGAGGAAAGGCTCAGGGACTTGAGGTTGTTTTCGTTAGATAGGAGAAGGCTGAGAGGTGACTTAATAGAGACATATAAGATAGTCAGAGGGTTAGATAGGGTGGACAGTGAGAGTCTTTTTCCTTGGATGGTGATGACCAACACGAGGGGACATAGCTTTAAACTGAGGGGTGATAGATATAGGACAGATGTCAGAGGCAGTTTCTTTACTCAGAGAGTAGTAGGGGTGTGGAACGCCCTGCCTGCAACAGTAGTAGACTCGCCAACTTTAAGGGCATTTAAGTGGTCACTGGATAGACATATGGATGAAAATGGAATAGTGTAGGTCAGATAGGCTTCAGTTGGTTTCACAGGTCGGCGCAACATCGAGGGCCGAAGGGCCCGTACTGCGCTGTAATATTCTATGTTCTATGTTCTATGTCCCTTGGAAAATGATAGGGTGGGGGGGATGTCACTGGCTTAAGGACTAGATCACAAATAAACCACGTCAGACCTCAGTAAAGTGCAAGTAGTCTATGGGCACGATGTGACGGCCTCTTAGTCCCCGACTCAGGACATGATGAGGCCGGTAAATCTCGGGAGAGTGCTCTCAGCTCTCTGTGTAGAAAGGTTAGGGATCCGCTATGAGGCATCACCTTATAACATTAAATAGCTCTTTTATGCAAGAGTTGCAGCGATGCTTCCCTAGCCACTGAGTCCCTTCTGCTCTGTACTAGTTGGTAAGGTGAGTGTAAGAATGATTTTATAATTTTTTAAAAATTCATATTTTTCTCATCTTCACAATAAACCTATATCCTTCTCACAGAGTGAGGTGGAATCGACCATCTGGCCCACACATGATCAGAAGTGTAACTTGGACAGAGTAATCATCTCCAACGCGAGAGGTAAGCAGCCATCCAGCGAAGAACATAGAACCCCTACAGTGCAGACGGAGGCCATTTGGTCCATCGGGTATGCACCAATCCCCCGAAAGAGCACCCCACCCAGGCCCACTCACCCATCATATCCCTGTAACCCCACCTAACATTCACATCTTTGGACGCTAAGGGGGAATTTATCATGGCCAATCGACCTAACCTGCACACCTTTGGACCGGAGCACCCGGAGAAAACTCACGCAGTCACGGGGAGAATGTACAAACTCCACACAGACACTCACCAAGGCAGGAATTGAACCTGGGTCCCTTGCGCTGTGAGGCAGCAGTGCTAACTACCATACCGCATAGGCAGATGAAACTCAACAGGTGACCTTGACAAGTCCATCCTTCAAGCCAGATGTTTTTCTTGATTTATCGAACCTTATTTTCAGAAGCAAAATCAAATCCATCCTTCTTGGCACAGCAATGCTACTACAGCATTATCTGGAATCAACCCTGGTGAGCTCTGGTTCTGACAGTATGACTGGATCCAGAGAACAAATTGGTTGAAACTCTCCACTGGAATTTTAAAGAGTAATTTCCATTCTAGTCATATATGAATTAAATCAAAATATTCAGTGAAATGGTGTGACCACTCCAGGGTGTTGTTGGAGGTGAGTACATTATTTTTCAAGTGGGTTTCAGGAAGGTGCCAAATCCATAGCTGGTGCAATGTTTCAAGTTCTTCCATTTAGTATCACGGCCCAATGTTAATTCATGACGAGCTCATCAGTGCACCCTGTTACAAAAAGTGTTACATGCTTCGTTGATTATTATAGGAGAGAACAAACATTTCGTTTGCAGTTTCTGTGACACTAAATATTAATAGTATCATAGGTTATCATAGCAAGACATCTTATTTGGCAGTACAATAGAAATAAAAACTAAGCCCAACAATTATGTTATGTTATAAACAATGTATAATATCATGTTGAATTTATACCAATATTTGCGTCTCAAGTAAAAATTGTTTCAGTTTCATTCAGGTTTTGTTTATGAACTTTGGTGTCTGACAATATGGATCGATTTTTGACGATAAGGTTTTGGTTTGTTTGTGTACGTACAGTTTTAATGAGATCTTACAACCTTTGAAGCTAAAGAGATGGGTTAAAGAGGGTTGAAAACTCAGTGATTCTGCAAACAAAACACAAAGTAGAAAAGCTTTACTGTTGCCTAGCAACACTGATCCAGTGACACGGAGACAGAAAACACAGGAGTTGAGAGAGGGAATGTTCAGAGTGTGTGAAAGAGAGAGAAGGCAGGCATTTTTAGCTCTCTAAAAGAAAAACTGCAAGGCTAGTAGGGCAATAGTCAACTGAATAATCGGTTAATAGGACTCAGTAAAGTGATCGGTTTAACAGAGATGCTGCTAAAATGAGTTCAGGGAACTCACTGGTTTGCTCTATAGTTGACGAAACAGTACCTGGAATGCTCAGGAATTCACTAGAAGAAAGCCATTTGCAATTATATCAGTCCCCAACAAGAAGCTTTTGTGTCAAGCTTGTGCTAACGTTTCACTGGTTCATGTGTCTGTAAACATATTGCTGGGGTAAAGAAATAGTGTAAATTTGACTGCTTGTGTATGTATTGAGATCTTTCCAGCCTTTTTGTCTGCTGTAACACTGCACACTTTTCTTGTTTCAATACAAAGAATAAAATATTTATTAAAAGTTCATTAGCAGACTCCTGTGAATTGGCCCAGTAACTTTCCTCCATGGTTCTAAAAACAAAGTTAATATCGATCAAACCAGGTTCCACTCTGGGATCTGACTTGTACACGTAAACATCAGCTTGAATCATGTGTACAATATCATTGAAAGTAATCAAATTGTATCGAACAGACACTTGTCAGAGATTGATAGTTTATGGAATATGAATAATGTGTTATTGGTATGCAACTCAGAAGCACTGCAGAAAGAAGCCAGCACTTGACAACCTGGTAGAACTCACAAGTTATCATGCTTAAAAAAAAGAAGTAATGAAGCACAAATCCTCGGGCTGGATTTTATGTGCCCCTCCTTGTGGGAGAAGGGGGCATATAAAATAGGGTAGGTGCCCAGCCCACTTACTTGCCATCCACCCCCAAATTCCCCCCTGTAACATAGTAGGTGCTGGTTGACAAGGCAGTTAGCCCTAACGATACCTGGACCACACCATAATGCGGTTAGCATGGGCAGTCAGGTGGGAATGGGCAGGTTGTTTTCATTAAAAAAATCTTTAAAGGGGCAGGAAAGAAGGGGTTGCCATCTTCAGGAGGTGCCCTTTGGGCAGAAGGAGCAACCCTCGTAAGATAGTACCCACCTTTCTTCCTACCGCCTGCTCTCCAAAACCACCACCCTCACACCACCTCCCAAAACTGGCTAAACCTTCCATGCCGGATACACTGGATTAATTTCACACCGGGATCCAATGGGCCTTCTTCTTGGGTCTGGCTGCAGTGCCAACTAATGAGATCATGGCACTGCTAGGACTGCTGGAGCTGTTGACCAATTGGATTTTCCAGCAATTCCCAAGGGCAGGATTTGCCCTGGAGGGAGGGATAGAAGTCCTACTCTCCAATAATAATAATAATCTTTATTGTCACAAGTAGGCTTACATTAACACTGCAATGAAGGTACTGTGTAAAGTCCCTAGTCGCCACACTCCGACGCCTGTTCGGGTACACAGAGGGAGAATTCAGAATGTCCAATTCACCTAACAAGCACGTCTTCCGGGACTTGTGAGAGTAAACTGGAGCCCTTGGAGGAAACCCACGCAGACACGCAGAGAGCATGCAGACCCCACACAGACAGTGACCCAAGCAGGAATCGAACATGGGACCCTGGCATGGTGAAGCAATGGTGCTAACCACTGTGCTACCATGCAGCCATCAAAAGGCAGACTGTTATGGCTGCAGGGCAGGCTGGCATAAATTGAGCCAGCTTCCAGCCAGCATTAAAGGTTCTAAATTTTAATAGGATAAGGCAGGAAATGGCCAAAGTCAACTGGATGCAGCTTCCTGTAGGAAAATGTCAGCAGTGATATTCATTCAAAAAGGAAATAGAGAGAGCACAGGGCCAACATGTACCCTAAAGGTGAAGGGTGCAAGCAATAAATCCAGAGATCCCTGGTTGTCAAGGGGTATCCATAGTTGGATAAGAGAAAAAAGGGAGGCAAAAACCGAGGCCTCAAAACAGCGAGATCCCGAGAGGAGTACAGAAAGCGCAGGGGGTTACTTAAAAAAATAAATTAGGAGAGCGAAAAGGGGGCATGATCCTAAGGTGTTTTATAAGTATATTAAGGGCAAGAGACCAGGGGTAGAGCAGAGCCCATTAGGGACTAACATTACAATGTGTGTGTGGAGCCAGAAGACGTAAGTGAATATTGAACGAATACTTTGCATCTGTGTTCACTGTGATGAAGGACGACGTAGGTATAGTAATCAAAGGGTGACCTGTGATGTTCTTGACCAAATTAACATTGAGAAAGAAGAGGTAGTAATGGTTTAAGCGAGCTTAGAAGTGGAGAAATCACCAGGCCCAGATGTGATATATCCCAAGCTGCTGTGGGTGGTGAGGGAAGAAATTGCAGGGGATCTGACACCAATTTTTAAATCTTCTTTGGCCGCAGTAGAGGTTCCAGAGGACTGGAGGTCAGCTAATTGGTGCCATTATTCAAGACAGATGGTAGTGATCAATCAGGAAATTAGAGGCCAGTGAGTCTAACTTCAGTCGCAGGGAAACTCTTGGAAACAATATCTGAAGGACAAAATTATTGTCCACTTTGGGAGGCAAGCATGAATCAAAGATAATCAGCATGGCTAGGTCAGGGCGATTATGTTTTTAAAAAATGAATTTTTCCAAGAGGTGACTCAGTGTGTAGATGAGGGTGGTGCTGATGTGTAGATGAGGGTGGTGTAGGTGTGTAGATGAGGGTAGTACAGGTGTGTAGATGAGGGTGGTGTAGGTGTGTAGATGAGGGTGTTGTAGGTGTGTAGATGAGCGTAGTGTAGGTGTGTAGATGAGGGTGTTGTAGGTGTGTAGATGAGTGTAGTGCAGGTGTGTAGATGAGGGTGTTGTAGGTGTGTAGATGAGGGTGTTGTAGGTGTGTAGATGAGGGTGTTGTAGGTGTGTAGATGAGCATAGTGCAGGTGTGTAGATGAGGGTGTTGTAGGTGTGTAGATGAGGGTGGTGCAGGTGTGTAGATGAGGGTGTTGTAGGTGTGTAGATGAGGGTGGTGTAGGTGTGTAGATGAGGGTGTTGTAGGTGTGTAGATGAGGGTGTTGTAGGTGTGTAGATGAGCGTAGTGCAGGTGTGTAGATGAGGGTGTTGTAGGTGTGTAGATGAGGGTAGTGTAGGTGTGTAGATGAGGGTGATGCAGGTGTGTAGATGAGGGTGTTGTAGGTGTGTAGATGAGGGTGTTGTAGGTGTGTAGATGAGCATAGTGCAGGTGTGTAGATGAGGGTGTTGTAGGTGTGTAGATGAGGGTGGTGTAGGTGTGTAGATGAGGGTGTTGTAGGTGTGTAGATGAGGGTGTTGTAGGTGTGTAGATGAGGATAGTGCAGATGTGTAGATGAGGGTGTTGTAGGTGTGTAGATGAGCTTAGTGCAGATGTGTAGATGAGGGTGTTGTAGGTGTGTAGATGAGCGTAGTGCAGGTGTGTAGATGAGGGTGTTGTAGGTGTGTAGATGAGCTTAGTGCAGATGTGTAGATGAGGGTGTTGAAGGTGTGTAGATGAGCGTAGTGCAGATGTGTAGATGAGGGTGTTGTAGGTGTGTAGATGAGCGTAGTGCAGGTGTGTAGATGAGGGTGTTGTAGGTGTGTAGATGAGCTTAGTGCAGATGTGTAGATGAGGGTGTTGTAGGTGTGTAGATGAGCGTAGTGCAGGTGTGTAGATGAGCGTAGTGCAGGTGTGTAGATGAGGGTGTTGTAGGTGTGTAGATGAGGGTGGTGTAGGTGTGTAGATGAGCATAGTGCAGGTGTGTAGATGAGGGTGTTGTAGGTGTGTAGATGAGGGTGGTGTAGGTGTGTAGATGAGGGTGTTGTAGGTGTGTAGATGAGGGTGGTGTAGGTGTGTAGATGAGGGTGTTGTAGATGTGTAGATGAGGGTGTTGTAGGTGTGTAGATGAGGGTGGTGTAGGTGTGTAGATGAGGGTGTTGTAGGTGTGTAGATGAGGGTAGTGTAGGTGTGTAGATGAGGGTAATGCAGGTGTGTAGATGAGGGTGGTGCAGGGATGTAGGTGAGGGTGTTGTAGGTGTGTAGATGAGGGTGATGCAGGTGTGTAGATGAGGGTGTTGTAGGTGTGTAGATGAGGGTAATGTAGGTGTGTAGATGAGGGTGGTGTAGGTGTGTAGATGGGGGTGGTGTAGGTGTGTAGATGAGGGTGTTGTAGGTGTGTAGATGAGGGTGGTGTAGGTGTGTAGATGAGCGTAGTGTAGGTTTGTAGATGAGGGTGTTGTAGGTGTGTAGATGAGGGTAGTGTAGGTGTGTAGATGAGGGTGGTGTAGGTGTGTAGATGAGCGTAGTGTATGTGTGTAGATGAGGGTGGTGTAGGTGTGTAGATGAGGGTGGTGTAGGTGTGTAGATGAGCGTAGTGTAGGTGTGTAGATGAGGGTGGTGTAGGTGTGTAGATGAGGGTGGTGTAGGTGTGTAGATGAGCGTAGTGTAGGTGTGTAGATGAGGGTGTTGTAGGTGTGTAGATGAGCGTAGTGCAGGTGTGTAGATGAGGGTGTTGTAGGTGTGTAGATGAGGGTAATGCAGGTGTGTAGATGAGTGTTGTGTAGGTGTGTAGATGAGAGTAATGTAGGTGTGTAGATGAGGGTGGTGTAGGTGTGTAGATGAGGGTGGTGTAGGTGTGTAGATGAGGGTGTTGTAGGTGTGTAGATGAGGGTGGTGTAGGTGTGTAGATGAGCGTAGTGTAGGTGTGTAGATGAGGGTGTTGTAGGTGTGTAGATGAGGGTGGTGTAGGTGTGTAGATGAGCGTAGTGTATGTGTGTAGATGAGGGTGGTGTAGGTGTGTAGATGAGGGTGGTGTAGGTGTGTAGATGAGCGTAGTGTAGGTGTGTAGATGAGGGTGGTGTAGGTGTGTAGATGAGCGTAGTGTAGGTGTGTAGATGAGGGTGGTGTAGGTGTGTAGATGAGGGTGGTGTAGGTGTGTAGATGAGGGTGGTGTAGGTGTGTAGATGAGGGTGGTGTAGGTGTGTAGATGAGCGTAGTGTAGGTGTGTAGATGAGGGTGGTGTAGGTGTGTAGATGAGTGTTGTGTAGGTGTGTAGATGAGGGTAGTGTTGGTGTGTAGATGAGGGTGATGCAGGTGTGTAGATGAGGGTGTTGTAGGTGTGTAGATGAGCGTAGTGTAGGTGTGTAGATGAGGGTGGTGTAGGTGTGTAGATGAGCGTAGTGCAGGTGTGTAGATGAGGGTGGTGTAGGTGTGTAGATGAGTGTTGTGTAGGTGTGTAGATGAGGGTAGTGTTTGTGTGTAGATGAGGGTGATGCAGGTGTGTAGATGAGGGTGTTGTAGGTGTGTAGATGAGCGTAGTGTAGGTGTGTAGATGAGGGTGGTGTAGGTGTGTAGATGAGCGTAGTGCAGGTGTGTAGATGAGGGTGTTGTAGGTGTGTAGATGAGCATAGTGCAGGTGTGTAGATGAGGGTGTTGTAGGTGTGTAGATGTGGGTAATGGAGGTGTGTAGATGAGTGTAGTGCAGGTGTGTAGATGAGGGTAATGCCGGTGTGTAGTTGAGGGTAGTGTGGGTGTGTAGGTGAGGGTGGTGCGGGTGTGTTGATAAGGGTAGTGCAGTTGATGTAGTCTGCATGGTTTCAGTAAGGCTTTTCACAAGGTCTCTCATTGGAGACTGGTCAAGAAGGTATTAGCTCATGGGATCGAGGGCAATTTAGAAAATTGGATTCGAAGTGACATAGTGGCAGGAGGCAGAGGGTGATGGACGAAGGTTGTTTGTGTGACTGGAAGCCTGTGTGCAGTGGTGTGTTCCACAGGGATCAGTGCAGTGTCCCTTATAGTGTATGTAGTGTACATCAATGATCTAGTTTGGAATGTAGGAGCGATGATCAGTAAGTTTGCAGATGATAAAAATTTGTGGTGTGATAAATAGCGAGGAAGAAAACCTTAGATTATGGAATGATATAAACAGGCTGTTTAGATGGGCAGAACAATGACAAATTGAATTTAACCCTGATAAGTGTGAACTAACAAGGAAAGATAATATGCAATGAATGGTCGGACCCTAAGCAATACAGAGAATCAGTGGGACCCTGTGCATGTCCATAGATCCTTGTAGACAGCAGGTTAGGTGTATACAATTATGAGGGGCACAGATCAGGTGAATAGGAAGGAACCTTTCCCTTTAGTGGAGGGGCCAATAACCAAGGACCATAGGTTTAAGGTAATGGGCAGGAGGAAAACATTTGGGCAGCACGGTTGCATAGTGGTTAGCACAATTGCTTCACAGCTCCAGGGTCCCAGGTTCGATTCCCTGCTGGGTCACTGTCTGTGCGGAGTCTGCACGTTTTCCCCGTGTCTGCGTGGGTTTCCTCCGGGTGCTCCGGTTCCCTCCCACAGTCCAAAGATGTGCGGGTTAGGTGGATTGGCCATGATAAATTGCCCTTAGTGTCCAAAAAAAAGGTTAAGTGGGTGTTGCTGGGTTACGGGGATAGGGTAGATACGTGAGCTTGAGTAGGGCGATATTTGTAAGGGCTGGTGCAGACTCAATGGGCCAAATAGCCTCCTTCTGCACTGTAAATTCTATTTCACCCAGAGGATGGTTGGAATCTTGAACTCACTGCCTGAAAAGGTGGTAGAGGAACCTTCACACAATTTAAGAAATATTTAGATCAGCACTTGAAATGTCATTGCATACAAGACTACAGGCCAAGAGCTGGAAAATGGGATTAGAATAATTGGGTGCTTGATAGCCGGCACTGACACGGTGGGCCGAAGGGCCTCTTTCCATGCTGTAAAAACTCTATTCCTCTCCTTCCAGGGTGGGGAGTAGTGAGTCATCCCCCCCCCCCCCCATACTATTTAGCCCCAGGCAACCCCTTTTTTAATCATTTCTGTTGAACTGCCAATTACAGATTATCTGGAAACAATATACCTCACGACAGAAACACATATCGCAAATTCAGACTTAAAAGATCAACATCTAAAGCAAAATACTGAAGATGCTGGAAATCTGAAATAAAAACTAAAACGGCTTGAAATACTCAGTAGGTTTGGTAGCATCAGTGGAAAGAAGCCGAGTTAACATGGCAGGTTGATATTCTATCCATCTGAACGTTTGCTGATCAGCATGTCTGACTCTCAACCACTCCACAGAAAACAAGCATTTCAGGAAATTCTGAGGCCTATTTATGAGCGATCACAAACAGTTCCTTTCTAGACCTCCTGAGTAGGTGGTTGAAGGCCTGGAAATACGAATCAACACTGACCAATTTACAGGGGCATAACATCCTGCGAAATTGGCCATCGTGGTGCCTGATTCATGTCTGGAAAACAGGCATAACAATGCTGAATTTAAATTCTTAATTGTTCAGCAGGGATTACCATTAATCAACAAGTCTAGAGGCAAAATTTATAGAACCAAGTTTAATAGTGTTTTATGTTTCTCAAAAAAAAAGCACACTCTGGGGCCTCATTTGGTAGCATTGCCTTAGTTGAATGGTTTCATTGGCTTCAGCAGTGAAAATAGCATTGCAGCTGACAGTGTGAAGTACTGTGAATATTTCGATATTTCCCAAATCAATCAACTGACTGATTAGCAGCCACAGCACAAAAAGAACAATAGATTCACATTTCTTTACACAAAAGCCTTTCCAGATTTTTTTTGTATTTTGTGAAACATAAATACTTGTTTTTTTTAGCTTTCAAAGCATTTTTTTACAAAGCAGGCAATGTCACAACAGAGATTTTTAAAAACGTCATTAAATTTGACACCAGCATTGATCAGAATCCCTTAATCTAATAATTATTGTCATGTCTCTGTAGATCCTCATCTAGATCATCATCACTATGATAAAACGTGATGGCATATTCTGGATAAATCAGTCAATGGCACCATCTTTCTAAGCTAATGCTGGAGTGACATCTATTGGAATAGCTAGGAAGTATTATGTTAACTTCTTTGAGACGAGTCATTTCAGTATATTGTTTTGGACGTATTAAATTCATGCATTATTTAATCTACCAAAAAAATTAATTAAAAAATATTAAGCTGCCTTGCAAGAAAGCTTCTGGGGATGAAAACATATAGTTCAACATGATGGGAAAGGGGTTTACACCAGGAATTCACTGCATTAAGAGGATAGCTGGTTGACAATGACTCCAATTCTCCTTCTGTATGAACTGTATTTGTGGAAATGTTCTGACAGTGGAGCATGAACTACTCTGAAGAGTGATGCGACCATCAATTCACTCGAGACATGAGGAGAACTAAACCGTGGCTTTAATCAACTTAGAACAGTGCCTGCCTGCGACTGAACCAATACTGAGAACTGCCTACAGGTCGACTGCTCTTTATACCTCTCTTCAAGGGGAGGAGCCATGGGCGGAGCCCATACATGCCCCAACATGTTCCCCTATGCATAATGCCATACAATGGCCCATAGGAGAAGCCCACAAGGGCAACAGCATAGCACAGATACAAATACAAGGGCAACAGCACAGATACAAATACACTAGTGGATTATTGGGAGAATACATGCACCACAAAGAGATCCCGACATCATATTTTTTCCCCCCAAATATGGTGTTTTTTTGATGAGCATGTCATGGTAAATGGGTACATGAAGATTTTCTTGATCAGTATTTCAAGTCAAATTTTAAACATAATGGTCGGGATTCTCCGAAATCCCGGCCAAGTGTTTATGTCAGCGTAAACGCCGGAGTGGTGTACGCCGGCGTCAGCGGGCCTCCTGGCCCAGCAATTCACCGATCTTCAGGGGGCTAGCACGGCGCTGGAGTGATGCGCGCTGCTCCAGAGCCAAACGGCGGCCCTGCATGGCCAGCGGGGGTTCGCTCATGCGCGCGACGACCATGCATGTGTTTGCCGTCTCAGCGGCGGCGCATGCGCATGGTAGCCGTCTCCGCTCCTAGGCAGAGCAACATGTCGGGGACCTTACTGTGGGCCGCGTGGAAGGAGGTAGGACCCCTCCAGATCATGGGCGCCTGCCGATCGGAAGCCCCCGATTTCGGGCCTGGACTCCATTGAGCCTCTCACCCAGAGTCAGATCTCCCCGCCCCCCCCACCAGGACGTCCACCACAGCCATGGGTCTGACCTCTCACTGCGTGGTACCAGATTGGAACCACGGCGGCGGGACGCGGCGGGAGTTCAGCCCGTCGCCCACGGAGAATCGCCGCGGGGGCCTATTTCAGCGGCCGCCGACCGGCCCCGCGGCAACTGCGCGGGCGTGACTGCCGCCGATCCTGCAGTCGCTGGAGAATCGCGGCCCAGCATCGGAGCGCCGTGGTGGGAATTTCCCATGCCCCCGGCGATTCTCCGACCCGGCGTGGGCTTGGAGAATCCTGCCCATTATTTTTAAACATGTTGACAACATCAGTGGATACCCAATCAGGCAAATTTTAATCAATGCATTTATGTACTTCATGACATACACATACCATGCACACAGCACGGTAGCACAGTGGTGAGCACCGTTGCTTCACAGTGCCAGGATCCCAGGTTCAATTCCCGGCTTGGGTCACTGTCTGTGCGCAGTCTGCATGTCCTCCCCGTGTCTGCGTGGGTTTCCTCCGGGTGCTCCGGTTTCCTCCCACAAGTCCCGAAAGACGTTCTTGTTAGACGAATTGGACATTCTGAATTCTCCCTCTGTGTACCCGAACAGGCGCCGGAGTGTGGTGACTAGCGGATTGTCACAGTAACGTCATTACAGTGTTAATGTAAGCCTACTTGTGATAATAATAAAAATTGCACAGAAGGTTGGGTGAGTAAATTTGCAGACGACACTAAAGTCGGTGGAGTTGTAGACAGTGTGGAAGGATGTTGCAGGTTACAGAGGGACATAGATAAGCTGCAGAGCTGGGCTGAGAGGTGGCAAATGGAGTTTAATGTAGAGAAGTGTGAGGTGATTCACTTTGGAAAGAAAAACAGGAATGCGGAATATTTGGCTAATGGTAAAATTCTTGGCAGTGTGGATGAGCAGAGGGATCTCGGTGTCTGGTACGGCCGCATTTGGAGTATTGCGTACAGTTCTGGTCACCTCATTATAGGAAGGACGTGGAAGCTTTGGAACGGGTGCAGAGGAGATTTACCAGGATGTTGCCTGGTATGGAGGGAAAATCTTATGAGGAAAGGCTGATGGACTTGAGGTTGTTCTCGTTAGAGAGAAGAAGGTTAAGAGGTGACTTAATAGAGGCATACAAAATGATCAGAGGGTTAGATAGGGTGGTCAGTGAGAGCCTTCTCCCGCGGATGGAGGTGGCTAGCACGAGGGGACATAGCCTTAAATTGAGGGGTAATAGATATAGGACAGATGTAAGAGGTAGGTTTTTTACGCAAAGAGTGGTGAGGCCGTGGAATGCCCTACCTTCAACAGTAGTGAACTCGCCAACATTGAGGGCATTTAAAAGTTTATTGGATAAGCATATGGATGATAATGGCATAGTGTAGGTTAGATGGCCTTTAGTTTTTGACCTCCCATGTCGGTGCAACATCGTGGGCCGAAGGGCCTGTACTGCGCTGTATCGTTCTATTATTATTAACTTTTCTATTTTGGATATCATAAAGAAAGCAGATATCTTTGCAAAAATAAATGTCCCAGTTGGAGAATAACAGACCATGAAATTCTGCTGCTTGTGATGCTCAATTTTGCAAAGGGGATCTATATCGAGGTTGAGTACTTCCATGTGCGAAATATTTTTGGACACAGGCTTTTGGATTCCTGGTTTCTGCTTTCAACAATATGCAAATGTTGAACTTCAAGCGTACAATGAACACATCTGCCTAAGTGCCATAGTGGGTGATAGAAGACTGTTTCATGCCTGAAAAATGGGGCGCGCCATCAAATTTCTAGACCTTCATGTGTGAAATCTTTTGGTGTCTTTCTGAGTGATGCAATACAGAAGCTCTGGACACCATTCCTCTGCTCACCAGGTAAAGTAATAAAGTGAGGAATAATAGAAGCACACAAAGGAGCTGGGAGTAGAAGAACTGCTCCCTGCTGGAACACGTGGCCCTATGATTCCAGTGGCTATCTTCTGACCACTGCCCTAATTAATTTTTGCCTCTGAATACGTCCAGGGCTGTGTTAGAGACATCTCCAGAATCACCCAGTCACTGGCCCACAAATACATGACAGCTAACTTACGGCCGTTTCCCAGGGCTGTCAATTTATGTGAACTTCACCTGCAATGGCACCTTTAAAATGAGAGGGTTCTCAAGTTTCTCCGGCTGGCTTCCTATATGTGTAGTGTGACACTGACAGCATATATCACAATTCACTCACCCAAGGATGAACCAACAGAATTTTTGAACTGCAAGTATATCCACTCCATGCAAGTGTAGCTAGTATATAACAACAAAAAGACATGTGTGCAGCAAATTCTCAGGGATGTGTCATGCTGCTTTCATCCTGTAACAATCCAAGCTTCTGATGCCATTGCCCTGTAAGCTGGCTGAAGGGGTGACTTCCAGGAAAAAATAGACACCTCCTTGAAAAGTGGCTGATAATACCCATCAGGACCTAACACATGAAGTGTAGCAGCACTACAATGAATGTCAAATCACTAGCAGATGTGGACTGAACAAGCCATCAACACGCTGAAGATGTACTTCAGATGCCTAAAGTACACACCAGCCAGCCTCTCCAGCAATGTCATGATCTGCTTTCATTGCTGCAGGTTTTGAACCTGCAGAAGAAATGAGGCATGGAGGACACATCAACTTTTCTGAAGAGGGTGAGGAATAAGACAAGGTCGATAAGGAGGGCAAAATGATGAAGATAATGAAGGAACAACTGCTCACATTCTTGCCGGGGTTGCCACGGATGCTCTTATTAATGCAAAGATCTTTCTGTATTGTAGCCAGATTTTCTGATGAAACAAAGATAGGTAGGAAAGCAAGTTGTGAGCAAGATCTGCAAAAGGATACAGATAGGTTAAGTGAGTGGCCAAAAATCTGGCATGTTGTGGGAAAATATAATTTAAATTTGATTTGGTTTGATTTATTGTCACATGTAGCGAAGTACTGTGAGAAATATTTATCTGCAGCAAATGGAGAGATGGTAGAATGCTGCAGTAAAGAGGGATCTGAGTGTAAATGTACATGAATCACAAAACGGCAGCATGCAGATGGAGCAATTAATTAGGAAGGCAAGTGGAATGTTGGCCTTTATTGCAAGAGGGATGGAGTGTAAATTTTTGCTACAACTGTTCAGGGCACTGGTGAGACCACACGGAGAGTATGAGGCACAGTTTGGTCAGCTTACATTAGGAGAGATATATTGTCAGGTGACATGAAAATATCAGAGAAATCCAAGAAATTTAAATAGTCTCTGCTTGTGGGAAAGTTAGTTAAGGCAGGGAGAGTGCAACCGTGTTAATGGAACAAGTGCCTTTGATGTGCTGATGAGTTTAGCAACACTGATTTTTACCAAAGGCAAGTTATTAACAATGAGGGTCAGAATATGAATGGATTTGAATAAGGTGTTAAGGGTTCAAATGCCGTGCTCCACATACTCATTGTACAGTAATGGCCATTGGCATATCATTAATGGGCCCGGCCCGGTAATCTCCGGCCTCCCGCGATGCTCATCCTCCGCCAGGAACCAGTCATCATGGCTGCTAAGAGTAAGAGAGAAGGTAAGACATGTTTCCAAAGGCGCAATCATTAGCTACCAGTTGTGCTGCTGGCTGGGGGGGAGGGGGTGAGTCTGCCAGGGCAAGTAGCTGGGATTAACCAGGGGTGGGCCATGGAGTTGGGATCCCCCCGGGACCACCGTGTCCCTACATACCGCCATTACCATGGCATCTAGGCAGTCATCTAGCTGCGTACCCCATTGACCACCCACCATACCTGCCATATAGGTGCCCCCCCCCCAAGGCCCCAATGAGCCCACTGACCCTACCGCCATCTCTCCAAGGCCCACAGACTGCAGCCGACCCATAAATGGGTAGGGCATGGCCCCTTGCAGCCTGTGGCCCAGCAGGTGCTGACATACCTTGTGCACCCATCTGACTTCACAGAGCATGCCCCGACCATGGGATGCATGTATTGTGGCCATCGGCACCCTAACAGGCACACTGCCCCTCGCAGGGCAGACATCCACCAGTGATACTATCAGATAGCCTACCCCGCAGGACCACCGGTCATCACAAGCCCTGCCTGCCCACTGCACCCATGCCCCCATCAATCCTGCCCCAGACAGGTGGGCACAGCTGGTGGGCTGCTCAAAGGGCCCACAGCTCACTGCAGCCACGCTCCCAACGGGTGCCCACCACCTGAATGAGACCCACCCATGGGCCCTGCCACCAACCATGGTGCCGGTCAGTGGCATGCGGGGGTAGGGGCTGTAGTGCAGGTGAGGGCCATCATGTAACCAGTTTTACGGGGTTGGGCACAGGAGTGCTCACCAGACTAACATGTCTGCCTTTCATCCCTTGAAGACAAGGGATTTCGGTATTCAACCAGGTATGGTTGGTATCAGCCTTGCCACCACAGCCCTAGCGGTTGCAATGAGGCTGCACGAGCAGGAGTTGCTCTGGGAGAACCCTGCATGACAGTAGCTTGGCCCGAGAAGGAGCGGCCAGCCAGTGAGGATGGAGAGCCTAATGCTAATCAGCCATGGATATCTAAGGAAATAAAGGAGGGTATCAAATTGACAGAAAACGAATACAAAGTACCAAAAATTAGTCGGAAAGTAGAGGATTGGGAAATCTTTAAAGGTCAACGGAAAGCCACTAATAAAGCCCATAAAGAAAAGTAAGATAGATTATGAGAGTAAACTAGCTCAGAATATAAAAACAGATAACAAAGGCTTCTACAAAGATATAAACCGAAAAAGAGTGGCTAAGGTAAACATTGGTCCTTTAGATGATGAGAAGGGGGATTTAATAATGGGAAATGAGGAAATGGCCGAGGCATTGAACAGGTATTTTGTGTCGGTCTTCACAGTGGAAAACACAAATAACATGGCAATAATTGATGGCAAGGAGGCTATGGCAGGTGAGGATCTAAAAAAGGATCATACTAAAGAAGTAGTGTTGGGCAAACTAATGGGGTTAAACGTAGACAAGTCTCCTGGCCCTGATGGAATGCATCCCAGGGTACTAAAAGAGATGGTGGAGGAAATAGCAAATGCGCTTACGGTAATTTACCAAAATTCGCTGGACTCCAGGGTGGTTCCAGTGGATTGGAAAACAGCAAAAATGACACCATTGTTTTAAAACGAAGGTAGACAAAAGGCAGATAACTATGGGCTGGTTAGCTTAACTTCCGTGGTGGGGAAAATGCTTGAATCTATCATCAAGGAAGAAAAAGTGAGGACATTATGAGGGCGGTAGACAATGGCGAACCGTTGGATGTGGTATGTCTGGATTTCCAGAAGGCATTCAACAAGGTGCTGCACAAGAGGCTGTTGTATAAGATAGAGGTGCATGGCGTTACAGGTAATGCATTGGTGTGGATAGAGGATTGCTTAACTTTTTTTTTAAATTTAGAGTACCCAATTATTTTTTCCAATTAAGGGGCAATTTAGCGTGGCCAAGCCACCTACCCTGCACATCTTTGGGTTGTGGGGGTGAAACCCGCGCAAACACCGGGAGAATGTGCAAACTCCACACGGACGGTGACCCAGGGCCGGGATTCGAACCCGGGTCCTCAGCGCCGTAGGCAGCAATGCTAACCACTGTGCCGTTGTGCTGTCCCCGAGGGTTGCTTAACTAACAGAAAGCAAAAATTGGGGATAAATGGGTGTTTTTCTGGTTGGCAATCATTGCTCATGGTGTGCCTCAGGGATCAGTTTTGGAACTGCAATTGTTTACAATTTACGTAGATAATTTGGAGTTGGAGACCAAGTATAATGTGTCAAAGTTTACAAATGACACAAAGATAAGTGGTAGAGTAAAGTGTGCAGAGGACACTGAAAGTCTGCAGAGGGATATAGATAGTTTAAGTGAGTGGACAAGAGTCTGGCAGATGGAGTACAATGTTGGTAAATGTGAGGTCATCCATTTTGGTGGGAATAAGAGCAAAAATTGACTATTATTTAAATGGTAAAAAAAATACAGCTTGCTGCTGCTCAGAGGGACCTGGGTGTCCTTGTGCATGAATCGAAAAAAGTTGGTTTACAGGTGCAGCAGGTGATTACGAAGGCAAATGGAATTTTGTGCTTCATTGCTGGAGAGATGGCGTTTAAAAACAGGGAGATTGTGTTGCAGCTGTATAGGGTGCTGGTGAGGCCACACCTGGAGTAATGTGTACAGTTTTGATCTCCTTACTTGAGAAAGGATGCACTGGCACTGTAGCGGGTGCAGAGGAGATTCATTAGGTTGATTCCAAAGTTGAGAGGATTGGTTCATGAGAAGTGAGTAGACTGGGACTATACTCATTGGAATTTAGAAGAATGAGGAGGGATCTTAGAAAACCATATAAACTTATGAAGGAAATAAATAAGATAGAAGCTGAGAGGCTGTTTCCACTGGCGGGTGAAACTAGAACTAGGGGCATAGCCTCAAAATAAAGGGGAGGAAATTTAGGACTGAGTTGAGGAGGAATCTCTTCACTCAAAGAAACATAGAAAATAGATGCAGGAGTAGGCCATTTGGTTCTTCGAGCCTGAACCACCATGCAATATGATTGTGGCTGATCATGCAAATTCAGTATCCCACTCCCACTTTCTCTCCATACCCCTTGATTCCTTTAGCCGGAAGGGCCTCGTCCAGTTCCTCTCTTGAATATATCCAACGAACTGGCCCCAACAGCTTTCTGTGGTAGGGAATTCCACAAGTTCACAACTCTCTGAGAGAAGAAGGTCTTCCTCATCTCAATCCTGAATGGCTTACCCCTTATTCTTAGGCTGTGATTCCTAGTTCTGTAAGTCCCCAACATCAGGAACATTTTTCCCACATCGAGCTTGTCCAGTCCCATCAGGATTTTATATGTTTCTCTGAGATCCCCTCTCATTCTTCTAAACTCCAGTGAGTACAAGCCCAGTCGATCCAGTCTTTCTTCATATATCAGTCCTGCCATCCCGGGAATTAGTCTCGTGAACCTTCATTGGACACACTCAATAGCAACAGTGTCCTTCCTCAAACTAGGAGACCAAATCTGTACACAATACTCAAGGTGTGGCCTCACCAAGGCCCTGTATAACTGCAGCAAGCCGTCCCTACTCCTATACACAAATCCTCTTGCTATGAAGGCCAGAATGCCATTAGCTTTCCTCACCGCTTGCTGTACCTGTATGCCAACCTTCAGTGACTGTTCCACCATGACACCCAGGTCTCATTGCACTTCCCCTTTTCAGAAACTGCCACCATTCAGATAATGACCTGTCTTCCTGTTTTTTGCCATCACAGTAGGTAACCTCATATTTACCCACATTATATTGCACTTGCCAAATATTTGCCCACTCAGTCAGCCTGTCCAAGTCACCCTTCAGCATCTTTGTATCCTCCTCACAGCACACACTGCCAACCAGCTTAGTTCAGTCTGAAATTTGGAGATATTGCAATTCCTTTGTCCAAATCATTAATGTATATTGTGAACAGGATTATAAATCTGTGAAATTCCCTGCCCAGTGAAGCAGTTGAGGTTACCTCGCTGAATGTTTTTAAGGCACAGCATCGCTGGGATGCCCCCGGTCCAGAGGATGATCCCCCTATGAGCACTGCCACATGAAGGGGTGCCCTTCACAAACTTAAAGGGGTTCCATTCGCTGAACGTGCAGTTGGTGTGTGATCACCTGCTGCACAACATGCACATCCAGGCAACTTGCACGATGCCTTCATTCTGGATCGTTCCTTACACTTTGGAGGGTGAGGGTCTGGTTCCTGGGTGAAGGGTTATCTGCTGCGGTAGTGGCTGATGACACCTATCCGGAGCCCACAGACCAACGCGGAGAACCTCTACAACGACGCCCATGCTGCGACCAGGAGCGTGATTGAACAATGAATTGCCGTCCTGAAGATGCGGTTCAGGTTTCTGGACCGCTCTGGTGGGGCCCTCCAATACATCCCAGCAGGGTCTTCCACATCGTGGTGGCCTGCTACATTCTCCACAACGTTGCGCAGCAGAGGGGCAACATGCTGAAGGAGGAGGATGAATGCCAGGCCTTGCCCGACAAGGAGAATGCCGAGGAGGCTGACGCTGGTACCACGGCGTTGTGCAGTGATGGGTCACTCACGTGGTAGGCCCTATCACTAAGCACCCACATATCTGGCCCGTCCCCTGCCGCCTCGAGGGCGACTCTGGGGATGGCTTCCAACTGCCCTGGGGTCTTTAGCCAACCTCCAGTACCCACGTCCCTCACCTCCGGCCTCCCACCTCTTCACCTGGCACACCCTCTGCACCCAGTCCAATCCATCCTTCACACCCTTCTGACAGAGCACAGAAGCAGCTCAGAACATTGGTGCACACGTTTTTATTGTGATACATACAAGTATTGTGCCTGAGCCCCTGACTCTAGCCTATGTGCTTCACCCATGCCTACTTCACTGGTGTGTAGCTTTCTAGTCTTACGGGCCCTAACACTCCATCTAGGTGGGTCCCCAGGCGGTACATCAGGAGGGGAGGCAGCTTGCTGCAATTCCCACCCTGTGAAGAAGTCAACAGAACTACAGTACACTGATCCAAAGATAAAGCAAATATATCAAACAGCTTACTCAGTATTAGAAGCACAGCGTATTCTGGAATATTATTATCTTAAGGGTAATATATCAATGAGAAAGTGGAGACATTCTTATGTTCAGGGATTGAATAATGGCAGGAGTACATCAAGTCGTAATACTACTTTGTTGTAGAAAGGAAATTCTGCAAGTTGTTCATTAGGTTCTATTAGGGGGGAATTTAGGAATAAGGAAAACTCAGGCTATGAATCAGAGAGTGTTTTACTGGCATAAAGACATAGTCAGGTTCTGTTAGACGTGTCACACATGTCAAGTGATAGGAAAACCGAAAGCTGTAATAAATCCTACACCTTTAATTCCTGTTCCAGCATTTGAGGTACATTTTACTGAGTCCTAATAGAAAATCAGAGTGCCCTGACAATCATGGATGTATCTACCAGATTCCCAGAAGCCAAACAATTAAGAGATATTACAGCAAAAAGAGTTGTAGAGGAATAAATATGGTTCACCAAAAGAGGGCCATTAGTCTTTGAATTTCTCTTCCTCAGCTATACATGGAGGGTGGACATTAAATATATTCAACACTGAATTAGACAATTTTTTTATTGCCACACGAGTTAAAGGTTATGGGGTGGGGTGGGGGGGTGCAGGCAGAAACTTGGAGTTGTCCATAATCTGATCACATGTGATCTTATTGAATGGTAGAGCAGGCTGGAGGGACTAGCTTGTCATAGAATTTACAGTGCAGAAGGAGGCCATTCAGCCCATCGAGTCTGCACCGGCTCTTGGAAAGAGCACCCTACCCAAGGTCCACACCTCTACCCTATCCCCATAACCCAGTAACCCCACCCAACACTAAGGGCAATTTTGGCTACTAAGGGCAATTTAGCATGGCCAATCCACCTAACCTGTACATCTTTGGACTGTGGGAGGAAACCGGAGCACCCGGAGGAAACCCACGCACACACGGGGAGGATGTGCAGACTCCGCACAGACAGTGACCCAAGCCGGAATCAAACCTGGGACCCTGGAGCTTTGAAGCAATTATGCATAACCTCTCATTTTCCTAAATTATATTCCACCTGCCAAGTTTTTGTCCACTCACTTAACTTCTATATCCCTCTGTACATCATTTGTGTCATCTTCACCACTTGCCCTCCCACCTATTTCTGTGTCACATATTAATGACCAAAGTGTGACATTACACATGTGAAAAGTTAATGTTAAACCCACGCAAACACGGGGAGAATGTGCAAACTCCACATGGTTAGTGGTTAGCACTGCTGCCTCATGGCGCCGCGATCCCAGGTTCGATCCCAGCTCTGGGTCACTGTCCGCTGGGTTTGGTTCTGGGGTGCATGGAGATATGGGGATGGGCTGAGCACTGTATTTAGACACCCTGTTTTTTCCCCCTTGGGGTCGGTTGACTATTGGTTGGTCCTCCTCGTTGGTGTGTCTCCAGAGATTGTCCTAGAAGTTGGCGGTGTGGGTTGGATAATGATTCCCTGTTCTGTTTGTGCATAATATTGTTTTGTACCTTTGTTTTGTCAATTTCTAAAATGTAATATCCCAATAAATATACTTTAAAAATATATACTTTAAAAGTCTTCAGCCCTACCGACCCATCAGAGCTAACCACTGTGCCAACCTATGTACAGTGGGTGCACCCCTGCCCGCAAGACATTAACCCCACCCCACCCCCCTCTCACGACTCCCCGGTACCTCCGTGTCCAAACCCCCAGACTTCTATCAAAGAATAATGGTTTTTCCAGTTTCTTATTGGATTTATTTGGGTAATGGGCAATAGTTCTTCAATGGACCATTGTGTACAGTCAAGACATTTTCCATTATTTGATTCCCTCCATGGCCCACTAGCAATGTCAACCATTTCTAAGCAGATTGACCTGGCAACAAATATTAAATCAAACAAGATGTTGAAATCTTTTCAAACGCTTTGCGCGAGTACAAATTCAACAATTTCACACTTTCTGCAGAGAACAGCTTTAAAGGATTTCCCATGGGAGATGTTCAGAGAGTGGTACAATCATGCTTGTTATAAACTGTGTTACCATAACAATGATGTCTGTTTGTACAATATCATTTCTATCCAAATGGTGGATTCACTGCTATCAATAAAATCAAATGTACTATTCAGAGTTGTGAACACAGCCCAGTCCATCACACAAACCTGCCTCCCATCCATCGACTCCATCTACACCTCCCGCTGCCGGGTAAAACGGGCAGGATAATCAAAGACCCCTTCCACCTGGCTTACTCAATACCTCATGGATGCCTAGTTTTGAGCTGTTGGGCACAATTCTCCCAAAGAATGACTAAAATGTCATTTTGGGCAGGTTTGGCGAAGTGCTTCCCGTTGGCGTTTTGGGTCAGGTCCAGGCCTGGGACGCAATTCTCTGGCTGCGTTGTGATTGAGTGAGAGCACAACCTGGCCAGAGAATCCCGGGAGAGCCCTCTCATGGGCTTCCCAGCAGCCTTCGCACCTCGAGGGTTTCGCACCTCGAGACATCGGATTCAGAACTCTGCCCAAAAGCGGGGGCCAAACGCCGCTTGCGGAAGTAGGTCTTAACCCAACTTAACACCTCCCTATGTGATATCCACCAGCCTCCCTCGATTCTTTTGCCCTCCCAGGGCGCCTGCAGCCGGGCGTTGATCAGTGCTGGTTCACAAGAACATGGACCAGGGGGACTTCCAGTGGCGAGCATGGAGTGAGTTGTCACACACAGGGCAGCTCCAGTTCAAAGGCATTGATTTGACCTCTTTTTACCCGAAGGTGGGATCATTTCGATAGGAAAGTGTGGCCGTGGGTGTGGAGGAGACGTTTCCCCCAACCCCGTGAGTGGCATGTCTTTTGGTTGCCAGACCCGACAGAAAAAGGTTAAAGACCTGGCCAAGGAACTGAAGGAGACCTGTGGCGCAGCAGCAATTGGGAAGACGGCGGAGGGGAAGGGTTGTCGCAAGTTGGAAAACCCCAGATGGAGTTGTTGATGGTGTTTATTAGAAAAGATTTCCACCAGCAGCGAAATGAGATGCATGAGGATGAGTCGAAGGTCATCGAGGGAGCGGGAGCACCCCTGAAAGGACCGATGGAAAGAGTTGAGAAGTGCCTGAAGGCACAGGGGTCACAGCTCCGAGAGATGGAAAAGGTGATGGCCGATCACAGTGATCAGGTGGTGGCATTTGGGGCAGAGGTGGGGCTCCTGGCGGATTAAAAGCAAAGGTAGAGGAGCAGGAGAACTGATCCAGAAGGCAGAAGCTTGACTTGCCCGAGGGTGTGGAAGGTACGAGTGCCATGAGATATGTCTGTAGGATGCTGGCAGGACTGGTGGCAGAGGGGGTGTTGGACAAGCCCCAGAGGTGGACAGGGTGCACAGATCCCTAAGGCAGAAGCTGAGAACGTGGGAGCCAGCACGGGCGGTGATTGTGAGGCTCCATACCATTGTGGAGAAGGATATCCTGCGATGGGCCAGGGAGAATCAGAACTGCGAATGGGAAGGGTACTTTGTCCAAATCTATCAGGATGTTGGAGCGGAGCTGGTGAAAAGGCACGGCGGGTTTAGAAGGGCTATATTGTAACCCCAGAGGAGGCCAATGACAACATGCTACCAAGAGTAGCAATATAATATAACACCTGTTAGATCTGTTCTGAATCTATTCCATTCAGCACAGTGGTAGTACCACATGACAACAGGGGGGGCAGGCTTAGTATGAAGATGTGTCTTAGCCTCCACAAGAACTGTGTGGTGGAGGTTCACACTAATGCCATCATAGATAAATGCATGTGACTGCTAGGTTGGTGCGGGCAAAGTCAAAAAGGTTTTTTTCCTGGAAATTCTTTCACCACCTACTGCTACCAAATATGGCAGCTATGTCATTCAGGAATAAAAAAAATGTTATAAATGTTTTTATTGGGTTTTTGAACAAGGGATAATTACCGTTATGTACACAGAATAAGAAACATATATATATATATACACGCATTTAGAAGAGAAGGGCACACCCCAACATAAAATACAATAAAATATGAAATAGACTAACTGGTGGGGTACTGTGCACCAGCTCGACAGCGGCAGCTCTGTGCATCTGGCAGAATTATTTACACCACGTAAGTACGCGACTGTTTGCGGGGGGGGGGGGGGGGGGGGGGGGGGGGGGGGGGGGGAAGGGGGGGGGCAGGGGTGGCGGGGATTGGGGGGGGCAAATATACATTTGGGTGCCAGGGAGATAATTACAGTGTGCGATACTTGGCTGTGTTGTGTGCTGTTGTCGCCTGCTTCTCCCGGACGAATCTCGCTGCCGTCTTGTGCTCGCCTCCGCTTCTGCTGCTCCTCCCGTCCTCCATCTTTAATTTCCTCGTTCCCCGCTCCTGGAGATGTCATGCACGTTTTGGCATTCCATGCCTTCCTTCCGGCTCCCGTTTCCCTGCCCCCCCCCCCCCCCGCCCCATCCCGCTGGTTCTCCTCTCGTGTCCCTCCCCCTCCACTGTTCGCCTTTCTTTCCTCAGGTTTAGCTGTCTCCCCCCCTCCCCCCCTCCTGTGGTTCGCCTTTCTTTCTTCAGGTTTACCCCCCCCCCCCTCCCTCCCAGTCTCTCTCTCCCTTTCATGCCTTGGCTACTTGGTTCTTGACTAATTTCCCCTGATTCTTGGCTACCTCGCTATTCTTCCTCTTGTTCGTTGGCCACACACAGGTCCCGGAACAGTCGCGTGAATGGCTCCCACGTTCTGTGGAAGCCGTCGTCTGACCCTCGGATGGAGAATTAGATTTTCTCCATTTGGAGAGATTCCGAGAGGTCGGACAGCCAGTCTGCAGCTCTGGGTGGTGCTGCTGACCGACAGACAAACAGGATTCTATGGCGGATGATCAGGGAGGCAAAGGCGTCCGCCCTCCTCCCCAGGAATAGATCTGGCTGGTCCAAGACCCCGAAGACCGCCACTTTCGGGCATGGCTCCACCCTCACTCCCACCACTTTGGACATGGCCTCGAAGAAGGCTGTCCAGTACTCCACCAGTCTGGGGCAAGGCCAGAACATGTGGGCGTGGTTGGTCGGGCCAACTTGGCACTGTTCACATCTATCCTCCACCTCTGGGAAAAACCTACTCATACGGGTTCTTGTTAAGTGGGCTCTATGTACCACTTTTGGCTGCGTCAGGCTGAGCCTTGCGCACGTGGCGGTGGAGTTGACCCTATGCAGTGCTTTGCTCCAGAGTCCCCACCCTATCTCAATCCCCAGGTCCTCCTCCCATTTCTTTCTTGTGTCCAGTACAGTGTCGACCCTTTCTGTCAGTCGGTCGTACATGTCACTAGTTTCCCTTGTCTAGTATGCTTGCGTCCAGTAGTTCTTCCAGTAGTGTCTGTCGTGGCGGTTGTGCGTACGTCCTTGTCTCCTTTCGGAGGAAGTTTTTAAGCTGTAGATACCTTAGCTCATTCCCCCTGGCTAGCCGAAATTTCTCTGTCAGTTCGTCCAGTGTTGCGATCCTGCCATCCGTGTATAGGTCCCTGACTGTCAGTGTCCCTCCGTCCTGCCTCCACCTTTTGAAGGTGGCGTCAGTCAGTGCTGGTGTGAAATTCAGGAATAAATTAAGCTGATGAGCTGCTGCCGATCCACCCTTGCTGAAGGACATTGACGTCTTCAATCCAGACTGAAATCACTCGGCGCCCTAGCAACCCTCAATGCTAATTATTCTTCTTGATAGGCAAGGTTGAATGCACAAAGAATGACTAATTATTGAGAATAATGATCAAACATTTTTTTTTTGTCTTTATTCCTTTTGCTGGGAAGAATAAATGATGTGTGTAACTTCAATCAAACTTCAAAAAATTGCAGCGGCTTTTAATTCCAGCTGCAGTAATTGCTAATGTCATGATTCTGCTGCACCATTAAACATAATTTTATCTTTTAATTTTTCAAACGGCACAAATTTTTGTTTTTCTGTCCATCACAGTTGTTTTCATTATTTTTTCATATAAATTTAGAGAGCCCACTTCATATTTTTTTCCAATTAAGGGGCAATTTAGCCTGGCCAATCCACCGACCCTGTCCATCTTTTTGAGCACAGTAAGAAGTCTTACAACACCAGGTTAAAGTCCAACAGGTTTGTTTCAAACACGAGCTTCCGGAGCGCAGCTCCTTCCTCAGGTGAATGGCGAGGTATGTTCCAGAAACATTTATATAGACAAAGTCAGAGATGCTGGACAATGCTTGGAATGCAGGCATTTGCAAATGCATTGGCAAATGCCTGCATTCCAAGCATTGTCCAGCATCTCTGACTTTGTCTATATAAATATTTCTGGAACATACCTCGCCATTCACCTGAGGAAGGAGCTGCGCTCCGAAAGCTCGTGTTTGAATCAAACCTGTTGGACTTTAACCTGGTGTTGTAAGACTTCTTACTGTGCTCACCCCAGTCCAACGCCAGCATCTCCACATCTTTTTGGGTTGTGGGGATGAGTCCCAGGCAGACACGGGGAGAATGCGAAAACTCCACATGGACAATGACCGGGATTGAACACAGGTCCTCAGCGGTGTAAGGCAGCAGTGCTAACCACTGTGCCACCGTGCTGTTATTTTCATTCTGAGCATGATGAAGCTTTCCAACTGATCTTTGTTGCTCAATCGGGAATGTGAGAATATCTCCCGGGTCTCACGCTGATGAATTGGGTCATTTCAGAGAGGTATACAGAAGAAAATCAAGTAGGTTCAAGTTGATATCAATTTCCCTTCCTCTTTCATTAATGAATATATATTAAGGCAGACAAAAGAGAAAGAAATGTCCTGTCTGATTGTCTCATATTCTCGGCACCCAGGATGCCCAGCCCATTGAGGAAACCTCAAAATATCTCCACAATAGAGACAGAGGCAACATATTTTAATGATTCAGATGATTAGCTCTACCCCACCTCGACCCATTTGTTTCCATCCCATTTCATTTGAACTGTTTTTTACCATTTCTTTCTCTTTTGTCTGTCTTAATATATATTCACCCCCCATCTTATCCACCTTTCGTTACCCTTTCTCCCCTTTGCTTCCCCCTCTCCCCCCCCCCCCCCCCCCCCCCAATCTATACTGTCACAGTTGAGCCTCTGATGTTACTTTCTCTGCTGTTTGGCCTTTCACACCTTTTGTTCTCTCTGGGGACTGCCATTTTTACTCTTTCCCCATGGTTTCTGTGGCCATTAGCACCCCGTTTCCCTGAGTTTCTGTGGCTATGACTCATCTTTCATTCTCACTCCACTGTATAAACATTTCCCACTTTCTCTGTCTTTAGCTTTGACAAAGGGTCATCTGGACTCGAAACGTTAGCTCTTTTCTCTCCCGACAGATGCTGCCAGACCTGCTGAGATTTTTCAGCATTTTCTTTTTGGCAACATACTTTAATATTGGCTTCTCAGTTGGATACTAAATCAAGCCCTGACCTACCTAAAGTGTATGTTTCTAATTTATCCAAAAGACATAAAAAGAAACTTATTTTCCCTTGATGAGTTTAGTAAAAATATATATTTGAGTGGGAAATGTTTGTAAGATTGATGGATGGCACTTCACCACACTTACTGTGGATCTGAGAATGCGTAGTCCTGAGAGGAAGCATTGATGAAAAATTAACCAGATTTTCTTGATTTCACTTTGTGCAAATGAAAGTCAAAAAATGTGTATTTCAATGCAGGTGAAACTGGAAAAGGCAAAATTTGCTCGATAGCTGATTTTAGACTGTTATGATACATCCAATTTTTTAAAATACCTTCAGCCCATTATGTGTCAGGGAGGTGTGTCTCGTCCCTTTGACCCTGCACACAGGGGTAAGCTAAGTGAAGTAAGCCTAATTTTCAGGGAATAGTATACATCGGTTCATCAGATAACAACCCTCATGTACAGTCCCAGAAATTTGCTGAGATGAAGAACATTGACTCAGAATTTTCTGAAGTGGGGCTTGTTCCGTGAACTATTTCAGTCACCCATGAACTCAAAAATGTTTTCACTGCTACAAGTGAAATGAAATGAAATGAAATGAAAATCGCTTATTGTCACGAGTAGGCTTCAATGAAGTTACTGTGAAAAGCCCCTAGTCGCCACATTCCGGCGCCTGTCCGGGGAGGCTGGTACGGGAATCGAACCGTGCTGCTGGCCTGCTTGGTCTGCTTTATAAGCCAGCGAGAGCCTTGTGAGCTAAACCAGCCCCATAACAGTGAGGGCTGATAATGACACAATGAGGGCAATTGGGAAATTGACATCTTGGCAAACAAAGGACCAATAGTATATCTTCTTAATCAATGAGATTTCAGGATTACGGTGCGATTCAGCAGACTTGAAACTAAGTCCGCTTTCGGCCCGTTTGGTGGGGTGTACGTCGGTGGCTGCAGCGCCGAGATTCACCCTGTTATTTGCTGGCACTTTATCAGTTGTTTGGGCCTCAGGGAGTTTCTCCCCACCAAGGCTACATTTTAATTGATTTCCTGTACTGTCGAGCTCAGTAGGACTGGCTCTTCACAGATCGGGGTGCCATTTTGAGAGGCAGCCCCGATCTCTTTCCCCCCTCCCCCCCATTTCAGGCCTCCCCATGTTTTCTAGGCCGCCTCCCAACCTTCTGCTGGCCCATGGAACACCCCTCCCCTTTGACGGGCAAGGGCTCCCTGGTCCGACCCCTGAGAGTACCAAGCTGGCACCTGGGAACATTGTCACTGCCAGTCTGGCACCCTGGCAGTGCCCTTGGGCATTGTCAGGGTGCCTGGGTGGCACTATTAGTGTACCCAGGGCCAGGGGAAGTGCCAAGATGGCACTCTACCCTGTCCTCATCACCAAGGGTCTCTAAAGGCCTGCGAGGTCCCACTGAGGTGCCTAGTCCATGTTTGTGGAAACCAGTGCTAAACGCCACCCAGTCAAGGTCTCGTAGACACAACCGTTGACTCCCTGGCACCAGGTGAAAGCGGCGTCTGGGTATTTAAATGAGCCAAAAAGAGAAACATGTTGCCAAGTTTTTGTCTTGCATACATCAGGACAAACTCAAGAATGGCAAATTTCAAATGGTCACAATAATTTATACCGCTGGAGAAAATGGCTGCTGATTGGTTCGCAAGGCAATTTAATTGGCAGGAGAGAAAACATGGAGTAAACAATAGGTAACTGTAGGCTCCCCAAAAAAGGCACCAGGCTTGAACATATTCCTTTTGTCTGCAGAGAATGGGTCCCTGCCTATAAATATATGTTGCTTCTACCACCTGCAAATGAATGAGATTGACTGATTATCTTAAATTGATTGTTAGTGTAGCTATTAGCACATTCAGATTGTTCAACGAGTGCTGCCCAATTGCAGAATCACATATAACAATGAACAGATACATTGTTAAATATAGAGCATTTCTTGACTGTTCCCTCTGACCTGAAAATGTTTAGAGAATGGATAACTATACATTGTACACTAAAACTGACTAATTAATACAAAGTGTACGTTTTGTAGCTCTTTAGTCCTTCTTTTAGTTTGTTGCTAAGCGAGCTTAATAACAATAAGTTGCACATACATGTACAAAAATGTGCTTCTGTTTTGTAATACTATGTAATATGTATCATAGAAACTACAGTGCAGAAGGAGGCCATTTGGCCCATTGGATCTGCACCGGCCCTTGTGAAGAGCACCATACTTAAGCCCACGCCTCCACCTGATCCCTGTAACCTCACCTAACCTTTTGGAAACTAAGGGGCAATTTAGCATGGCCAATCCACCTAACCTGCACATCTTTAGACTGTGGGAGGAAACCGAAGCACCCGGAGGAAGCCCACGCACACACGGGGAGAAAGTGAAAACTCCACACAGTCATGCGAGGCCAGAATTGAACTGGGGACCCTTGAGCTGTGATGCAGCAGTGCTAACCACTGTGCCACCGTGCTGTAGATGAGGTAATAAAAAGACACATGTTTAAAGGATGGGGTGACCACTATGTCCAGAAAAGTAAACCCCGATGGGGACCACTTGAAAGGAAAAGTGGGAAAGTGGGGAGGTCTCCCACTGATCCCACTCAATGGCATAGCCTCAGACTTTCTAAAATTAATTTTGTAGCCAAAGAAAAGGCTAAATCTATCCATCACGTCAATAATGACGGAGAATTAAAATCTTTTTTCTCTTAATAGGATGATATGTGCCCCGTACATTCCAGGAGCAAATTTTTAATGTAGGTACCATCATTGCTCAATCAGCCAGATAAAATATAGGTTCAGATTTTCACACCACGTTTGGGCAAGCATCAAAACATGCCGTCCCCATTTACAGTCATGCAATGGCATCTTATGTACAATACAACATTTTTTTTTCAGTTAACAGACCTGCCCGTATCATTGCACTTATCAATTCTTTAACCCCAAAACGAACAAAATACAAAAAGATTAATGACGCCACCAATTCGAAGGGGAAATGCCTCAACACAGGTGAGAACCAGTAGGGCTAACCCGACAGCCATTCCTTTGTTACATTCAGGAGACAAACTCCTCAGAAAAGAGGAGAAAAGACAATCCAGAATGAGAATGGGCCCTAAATACCCCTCCTGCATTTTGACCCCCACCCATGAAGACGTAAACCTCTCACCCACGTCCCAGCAGTGGGACTATTCGTATTTATCATGATTAAATGGGCAAGATTCAGCAATCCCAGTGCGCCCAGCACAGATCCATGTACAATAGGTGAATCGCGTGCGAATCCCAAATCAGGCTCCCGCCAGGCCAATTGCGAGTCACCCGACCAGATAGTCAGCGGAAAACTGAGCAGCAAATATGTGCACAATTTGCGGGGGAGGTGTATAAATAATAAAAGGGTAATTATATTAGGTGATTTCAATTTTTCCAACATTAATTAGAATAGTCATAGTGTTAAGGGCTTAGATGGAGTGAAGTTTTTAAAATGTATACAGGAGAACGTTTTAGGTCAGTATGTAGCAGGTGTATGTAGGGGGTGTTCAAAAAGAAATGGGGAGGGTACAGACTAAACATGTTTCCTCTCGGATGATACGAAGGAGTAACAAGCCCAGAGAACCATGGATGGCCTAAGATATTCAGGATTCGATGAGAAGGAACAGAGAGGCTTTTAGCAAGTACATGGGGAGCACATCAGTGAAGGCATTAGTGGAGTAAAAAACGTCAAGGATGGAACTTAAGAAATCAATTAGGAGAGCAAAGAAGGTATATGAGAAAGCTCTCGCTGGTAAAAGTAGGGAAAAATCCCAAAAATGTGCAGGTTGGGTGGATTGGCCATGAAAAATTGCCCTTAGTGTCCAAATTCTATGATTAACCTAGGACAAAAGTTCGGCACAACATCATGGGCCGAAGGGCCTGTTCTGTGCTGTATTTCTCTATCTATTCTATATGTATATTAATGGGAAGAGGATAACCAGTGAAAGAGTAGGGCCCATTAGGACCAAGGGGACAATCTGAATGGAGCCACAGGACATTGGTGGGGTGTTGAATGAATATTTCATATCCATCTTAACCCAAGAGAATGAGGATGTAGTTATGAAACTCAGGGAGAGAGACTGTGATGTTATTGAGCAAATTGACAAAGGGCGTGACAAGGTATTGGAGGTGATGGCAGGCTTAAAAGTGAACAAATTTCCAGGTCCGAATGAATTGTGTCCCAGGCTGCTATGGAAGGCGAGGGAGGAGATTGCAATGGCTCTAACCAAATTTTTAATTCCTTTCTGGCCACAGAGGAGGTCCCAAAGGACTGGAGAACAGCTAATGTGATTCAACTATTTAAGATGGGTTGTAGAGATAAACCAGAGAACTACAGACCAGTGAGCCTCACGTCAGTGGTGGGAAAACTATTGGGAGAAAATTCTGAAGGACAGAATCTATCTCCACTTGGAGAGGCAAGGTTTGATCGGGGATAGTCAACATGGCTTTGTCAGAGGGAGGTCATGCCTAAAAAACTTGATTGAATCTTTTGAGGAGCTGACTAGGTGTGTAGATGAGGGTAGTGCAGTTGTGTCATTTATATGGACTTTAGCAAAGTCTTTGACAAGTTCCCACATGGGAAATTTATAAAGAAGGCAAATGCACATGGGATACAGGGTAATTTAATAAGATGGATTCAAAATTCGCTCAGTTGTAGGAGACAGAGGGTGATGACAGATAGCTGCTTTCATGATTGGAAGCTAGTGTCCAGTGGCATACCACAGCGATCTGTGCTGGGTTCCCTATTGTTTGTCATTTATATAAACAAAATAGATGACTATGTGGGGGTTAGGATCAGTAAATTTGTGAATGACACAAAGATTGGCCGGGTGGTTAACAGTGAGATTGAGTTTCTTGGATTACAGAAAGATATAGACTGGATGGTCAAACGGGCAGATAAGTGGCAGATGAAATTTAACCCTGAAATGTGTGAGGTGATACACTTTGGAACGTGAAATTTGAGAAGGAAGTATTCAATGAACGTCATGACAGTGGGGAGTTCTGAGGAACAAAGGAACCTTGGTGTGTTTGTCCATAGATCTCTGAAGGCAGGAGGGTAGGTTAATAGGATGGTCGAAAAGGCATACGGGGCACTTGCCTTTATCAAGCGAGGCATAGATTATGAAAGCAGGGATGCCATGTTGGTGTTATACAGAACTTTGGTGTGACTACAGCTGGAGTACTGTGAGTAATGCTGGGCCACATTATAGGAAGGATGTGATTGCACTGGAGCGGGTGCAGAGAAGATTCACCAGGATGTTGACTGGGATGGAACATTTAAGTTACGAAGAGAGGTTGGATAGGCTTGGGTTGTTTTCACTGGAGCAGAGAAGCCTGAGGGGTGATCTGATCAAGGTATAAAAGAGTATGAGGGGCATGGGCAGTGTGGATAGGGAGCAGTCGTTCTCCTTAGCTGAAGGGCAGGAGGTTTAGGGGGATTTGAAGAAAACATTTTTACCCAGAGAGTGGTGACAGTCTGGAATGCACTGCCTGGGAGGGTGGTAGAGGTGGATTAGCTCACATCCTTTAAAAAGTACCTGGATGAGCACTTGGCATGTCATAACATTCAAGGATATGGGCCAAGTGCTGGCAAATGGGATTAGGTAGGTAGGTCAGGTGTTTTTCATGCGTCGGTGAAGACCCGATGGGCCGAAGGGCCACTCTTGCACTGTATTTTCTGTGATTCTGTGACTCCCTCCGCCTGTGCGACATGGATCTCACCCTCACCGGGCTCATCCTCGCCAACAGGAAACCACAAAATGCAGTCTTAGCAGACAGAAGTCCCAAGACCAAAAATAAATGGCAAAGTATTTTATTGCAGAAAATACGGAGGCTGGGGATTGAGGGTGATTTAGAGATGTGGATCAGAAATTGGCTAGTTGAAAGAAGACAGAGGGTGGTGGTTGATGGGAAATGTTCAGAATGGAGTTCAGTTACGAGTGGCGTACCACAAGGATCTGTTCTGGGGCCGTTGCTGTTTGTCATTTTTATAAATGACCTAGAGGAGGGCGCAGAAGGATGGGTGAGTAAATTTGCAGACGACACTAAAGTCGGTGGAGTTGTAGACAGTGCGGAAGGATGTTGCAGGTTAGAGAGGGACATAGATAAGCTGCAGAGCTGGGCTGAGGGATGGCAAATGGAGTTTAATGTGGAGAAATGTGAGGTGATTCACTTTGGAAAGAATAACAGGAATGCGGAATATTTGGCTAATGGTAAAATTCTTGGTAGTGTGGATGAGCAGAGGGATCTCGGTGTCCACGTGCATAGATCCCTGAAAGTTGCCACCCAGGTTGATAGGGTTGTGAAGAAGGCCTATGGTGTGATGGCCTTTATTGGTAGAGGGATTGAGTTCCGGAGCCATGAGGTCATGTTGCAGTTGTATAAAACTCTAGTACGGCCGCATTTGGAGTATTGCGTACAGTTCTGGTCGCCTCATTATAGGAAGGACGTGGAAGCTTTGGAACGGGTGCAGAGGAGATTTACCAGGATGTTGCCTGGTATGGAGGGAAAATCTTATGAGGAAAGGCTGATGGACTTGAGGTTGTTTTCGTTAGAGAGAAGAAGGTTAAGAGGTGACTTAATAGAGGCATACAAAATGATCAGAGGATTAGATAGGGTGCACAGTGAGAGCCTGCTCCCGCGGATGGAGGTGGCTAGCACGAGGGGACATAGCCTTAAATTGAGGGGCAATAGATATAGGACAGAGGTCAGAGGTGGGTTTTTTACGCAAAGAGTGGTGAGGCCGTGGAATGCCCTACCTGCAACAGTAGTGAACTCGCCAACATTGAGGGCATTTAAAAGTTTATTGGATAAGCATATGGATGATAAGGGCATAGTGTAGGTTAGATGGCCTTTAGTTTTTTCCATGTCGGTGCAACATTGAGGGCCGAAAGGCCTGTACTGCGCTGTATCGTTCTATGTTCTATGTTCTAAAGTGCGGTTGGATAGCGGGATGTTTCTCAGTGCTGCAGCCACCGAGGAACACCCCGCTAAATGTACCCAACAACAGATTTTAACTTCAGTCAACTGAATTGCACCTATAAAGCAGAGTATCATCATAAAGTATGGCTAGGAAAAAGAAAAGATGCATATCTATCACGTAGCATCACTATCATACCATCTACATAAGCACCCCTTGGCTAGAGGTAAGGTAAATTTGCCATAGTCCTAGATGACCATAGGCTCCATTTCCCCTTTGAGGGGGAGAAAAGATTAGTGGTGATTTAACTTGAGGATCACCACACCTTAGATGAGGGATAAGGTTAATAAGGCAGACGTTCATGAATAACCTCAGCCAGTACGAGAATTGAACCTGTGCTGCTGGCCTTGCTCTGCATCACGAACCAGCTGTCTAGCCAAGTGAGCTAAACCAGCTAGGAGGAGTGCAGCGAAGGGTGTTTTCCATTCAAAATAATGAGATTCTTAAGGATAAAGCATTCAATATAATGCTTTGCTGATGACACATCCCTGCTAACATGATAAATAGCAACGTACGATCAGACGAGAAGCATTATAACAGGGATAGACTCCAGATTTTATAATGAGCTCCAGATTATTCCTCCAAGCTCTTCCCTTCCATGGAGTTCACATAAGCCAAGGCCTTAGCCAGGTTGTCAAGTGTCATTATCGAGTTGTCAGATACTACTTTCAATATCACAGGCCAAAGCAGGGCATAATTCACCCGACCAGCCTGGAGTTGTTTTCTCCTTCTGCTGCGTCACCGCCAAGAAACCTTAGAAGAAAGAGACCCTCGCCCCATCATAGAGCAGGCCTTACCAGGCCTCGCCATCTCCAATACTCTCTGACAATCTCCAAAGTTATGAAAATGTGTAATTAAGGGCTGGGGGACATTGATTGTCCCAAGGTTTAATTTGATGTGCCCTTTCCAACCTAATACGCCCAGCTTTTGTATGCAGTTTAAGAAAAGGTGGCAGCCAGCTCTCAAAGAATTAAATAGGGAGCTTACCTTCCACTCCTTCTGAAAAATCGATGAGCCAGACCTGGCCTCGGACCTCCAGGTCCTCCACAATTTCAAACATACCACAAACCTGGTTTTCCAAGGGCCGAGAAAGTGCATTTTCAACAGCCTGGATTTGCTCCTCCTTTGCATCAAGCCTTTTATTAGTATTCTGCAGCTCAGTCTCGTGAGCACTAATATTCTGTGCCAGCAAGCCGAGCTTATTGCCAATGACTTTAATGATGTTCACAGTCATCATCTGCAATGCCTTTGAGTGTGTGGGAATAAGAGCATTAGGTTGCCATATCGAGGAGTCAGCTCCACCCCCATGTAATCCAACAGTTCCCTTTTATCAACAATTGTTTTAGGATTTCTCGGCATTTTCTTGACACCACTTAGCCAGAAATCCTCCAGGGACATTCTATGGAGTATTCACTCTTGGATTAGTTAGTATGTGCCACATGAACAGGACAAATAAAAGGATTAATAGATAAGTAGTGCCGGAGCACTATTGCTACTATTTCTGTACCTGCATCACGTGATACCCCATAATGATATTTAATGTGATGAAACATTTCCCCAGAGGTGTTCTTATCAAATTGATACTTGCAAAACCTCTATTGAGCTACCTCTACTTATAATTTGTATGTGTATACTAATCCAGGAGGTACGAAGAGGAAGGTTTAAACAGATTTAGTTGGAACTCAAAAGTAAAGCCTGTGATGAATGTAAGAAATTGTTACATATTATATTTTATTGTAGTAATGTCATTAAAAACTCTGGTTTCAAACACATACAAGCAGTATGTCTGCTAAAGCTGTGATTAAGGAGTCATAAAGGTGAGATGATCATTGATTTTCATCATTTACTTACTTACAGAGAGCTGGCTAATGGAATATGGTTTATGTTCCCTGGGATTTAGATAATTAATGAGGGATGGTGTTTAGTCCTGGCTATGCAGGCCATAGGAAATCTTAGTGTAATACAGATGATGTAAGTAATGGGAGGAGCTAGTTTGGTCTGGCTTTGACAGTTTGGCTGCAGCATTTGAATCTGACAAGACAGATGGCTTTTCAGGTTGTTCCTGAAAGGGTTTTTCTCCAAAGATCTGCACAGAGATCAGCAAGTAACCCTGATTGCTAACTTTATTAATGAGTGGATTTTGAACTATATTGCATTGCTTTATTGGAATATATTAGTGGCAGGTGTAGCTAGTGCGATAAAGATTTCCCTTAAATTTAAGAACTGTTAGGGCAGCACGGTGGCCTAGTGGTTAGCACAACCGCCTCACGGCGCTGAGGTCCCAGTTCGATCCCGGCTCTGGGTCACTGTCCGTGTGGAGTTTGCACATTATCCCCGTGTCTGCGTGGGTTTCGCCCCCACAACCCAAAAATGTGCAGAGTAAGTGGATTGGCCACGCTAAATTGCCCCTTAATTGGAAAAAATAATTGGCTAATCTAAATTTATAAAAAAAAATTAAAAATTTAAGAACTGTTGAACTGATAATTGTAAAGTTATTTATTTGATGTTAACGTGGTTAATTTTGTGTTTTAAATTAAAGTTTGTTTTGACATAAAAGGCACTTATTGACTAGAGTCATCCCTCCTGGGATGAAGTATCCTTTCCTCCAAATTTTACAAATTGCAAATTGTTTGGAGTTCTCGTCCAGTATCCTAACAATAATCGGGGTCTGGTATCCTAACAAGCCACATCTGTGGCATACAACACAAATGTTGGAACTAATAGAACTCCCAGTCTGGGTCTGGGTGGATTTAAAGGGCTTGCTAACAAGCCCCAGCTAGGCGGGCCTCCCATTACCATGGGAACTCGTACTCCAGGAGCCCAATGGAGAGATTGATGTGATTCCCTGTGGCCCTCACCACATCCCTACCAATCTGTGCCCCCCCTCCCCCTCCCCCTCCCTCCCCCCCCCTCCCCTCCCCCCCCCCCTCCCCCCCCCCTCCCCCCCTCCCCCCCCTCCCCCCCCCTCCCCCCTCCCCCCCCTCCCCCTCCCCCCCCCCTCCCCCCCCTCCCCCTCCCCCTCCCCCCCCTCCCCCCCCTCCCCCCCCTCCCCCTCCCCTCCCCCCCCTCCCCTCCCCCCCCCTCCCCCTCCCCCTCCCCCCCCCTCCCCCTCCCCCCCCCCCTGTCCAGATTCCCGTTCCCCCTCACTCTCAAGATGATGAGGCCTCCTTTGCCTCTTTGCACACAGACTTGTGTCCACCATCAGCAGAGCTGGATCTGGTGGCGTGAAGCGGGTGGGGGAATGTCACTTCCTAGACACCTGGCGAAGGACCACTGATGGGGGCTTTTCCTCAAAATTGATTGCTGACTGTGTATCAGCTCCCTCAGTCTCCATGTCAGAGCCTGAGTTTTTATCTTCTTGGGAGATGACATTTGGGTTTAACATGGGTTGAGTCCCCTGCCTGGAGATGGTTTCAAAGGATGTTGAGAGCATGGTCTGCCTGGAGTAGTTTCCGCAGTAGAGGGTTTCCTGCCACCGAGCCAATATGGTTTTGAGCGAGATGGTGGTCTGTTTTTTCATGTTTTAATGTTTGGGCTGCCTGTTCGGTTAGGCCGTTGGAAGATGGGTGGTATGTCACCGTTCGCATGTATTTCATTCGGTTAGATTTTGAGATGCCTGAGATTCCCCATTGGTCAAGGAGGTCCCGTTGTCAGATACAAGGATGTCTGGTATCCCATGGGTACAAAATGACTGCTAGAGTTTCTCTATGGTGGTGCTGGAAGTCGTGGAGGACACCCGATGCATGTCCATCCATTTAGAATGGGCATCGAAGAATGAAAACATTGACCCCATGTATGGCACGGCAAAGTCCATCTGTACCTGAACCCAAGGTCTCCCTGACTATTCCCATGGGTGCAGATAGACCAACGGTGGGAGCTTCTTATTTTCCTGACACAAAATTGATTATGTGAGATCTTCGACGGTCCTCGAAGGAATACTCAGAACCCATGGTGAGATAATGGAGGATATATTTCTCATAATAGTTGCTGAGGCCTAGGAACAACTTCAATTCCATCATGTTTTGTGGGTTGGTGCTCCTTTATGGCCTTCTACACGGTGCAGGCTGTCTTTACCGACATGGTATCAGGCGTGTGTTACCTCGCCCGACTGAAACACGCACTTTTCCCATTTGAGGCAGATACTCGCATCGGAAAATCACCGAAGAACTTCCGCCAAGTTTGCCAGATGTTCTTTTTTGATGGCTCCTGTGATTAACACATCATCCAGGTCACAGCCACCTTAGGCAGCCTTTGAAGGACATTTTCCATAACATGCTAGAGAGGGCCCCCTTCTCGGCATTTTCCAGGGATTGCCCTCACACCAGCGAGACACTGAAAGGCAGACAGGTGTATTCGTATAATCCCTTATAGGTGTTGATGGTGACATATTTTCTGGATGCCGTATTGAGCTCCAGCTGCAGTGTGCATGGCTCAGGTCCAGATTGGTAAACATGTGGCCTCCAGCCAGTTTTCCATACAGGTCTTTGATACACAGCATGGGGTACTGATGAAGGTGGAAAGCTCTGTTGACATTTCATTCATAGTTTCCGCAAAGGCGGATCAACTTGTTGGGCTTTAGTACCTGGACTACTGGTGCAGCCCATTCTGCAAATTGCACTGAGTGTATGATGCCAAGGCTGTCCAGCTGCCCAAGTTCAGCATTTACATTGTTGAGAAAGGCACAGGATCAGTCACGTTCTGAAGTACTTAAGTCAGGTTTCCTGGTCTATGTAGATTTTTGCCCTTGTTCCGTAGATTTTGCCAAGGTCTTCCTGAAATACCTCAGGATATTTCCCAATGACTTTGCAAAGGCCGCCAGTTTGCATTTTGAAAATTTGCAGCCAGTCCGAACGGATTTATGGCAGCCAGTCTCTGCCCGGGACACTGGGTCCCTGTCCTTGGACAACTATGAGGGAGAGACTGAGCGTGTGCTGCCCATGGGTGATTGGGGTCACTGTAGTTCCTGCGATTCATAGAGGCCCGCAAGTGTATGTAGCCAGCCTGTCCTTGGTGTCTCACAGGCCCAGAGGCATGGTGGCCTCTCAAAGGTGCCTGAAGGTCTGTTCTCCTATAATGGAGATAGCAGCTCCTGTGTCCATTTCCATTTCCAAGGGGTGGCTGTTGACTTGGTGTATAATTTTGATTGGTGGAACTTTGGGATTAGTGATCCAGTTCAGATGCATGCTCTTCCTGTTGGGGCTGGTGGATTTGTAAGACCCAGGCCTGGGGTGACTTTGGCTTCCAGCCTGGGTGATATCTGTACTGATTTATCTGGCAGTCGTGCCTTTGGCGTATCCTTTGGCCACAGGTACATACTCTAGCCAACTGTTACAGCTTCCCTAATATTTCTGGTGATAGCACAATTGCTTCACATCTCCAGGGTCCCAGGTTCGATTCCGGCTTGGGTCACTGTCTGTGCAGAGTCTGCACATCCTCCCCGTGTCTGCGTGGGTTTCCTCCGGGTGCTCCGGTTTCCTCCCACAGTCCAAAGATGTGCAGGTTAGGTGGATTGGCCATGATAAATTGCCCTTAGTGTCCAAAATTGCCCTTAGTGTTGGGTGGGGTTACTGGGTTATGGGGATAGGGTGGAGGTGTTGACCATGGGTAGGGTGCTCTTTCCAAGAGCCGGTGCAGACTCGATGGGCCGAATGGCCTCCTTCTGCACTGTAAATTCTATGATAATCTATGATATCCTTGCGTGCCATTGCTGAGTGGTGAACAGGTAGTGGTGGGCCACCAAGATGCTTTCTATGGGAGCTATTTTTTCTATGTATCGTTCAGCATTGAGCACTCAGCAGTACATTGAACCTTGACGTTCCGGGGCCCCTTATCAGCATTTTCTCGGGACAGCCCTCATTCTATGGCTCTTTTATGGTCTAGAGCGGGTGCTGCAGGGAGTTTTCTTTGTGCCACGATGTTTATCCCACATACTAGTTGGTCCTGTAGCATCTCTGGCAGAGAAAGGGCAGCACGGCGGCGCAGAGGGTTAGCCCTGCTGCCTCACGGCGCCGAGGTCCCAGGTTCGATCCTGGCTCTGGGTCACTGTCCGTGTGGAGTTTGCACATTCTCCCTGTGTTTGCGTGGGTTTTGCCCCCACAACCCAAAGATGTGCAGGGTAGGTGGATTGGCCACACTAAATTGCCCCTTAATTGGGGAAAATTAATTGGGTACTCTCAATTTATATATTAAAAAAAATCTCTGGCAGAGATGACCCATACTCACATTGATCCGCTAATTTCCTTTCCATTACGGGTTCTCCAGGGTTACTTCCAGCAGTATTAAAGTGGATTACCAATGGTCTTGGGTCATCATGGTTTGCCATTAATTTTACCAGTTCATTAAAGATTTTTGAGTCCAGGACTGCTGGATAATTCAAACTCTTAATGATGTTGAACCTCAGGACTCCACAAGCAGTCAGAAGGATTACCTTTTGTAAGTGCCAATCCTCCACTCCCACGGCATTTTTTCGAGTTTCCCAAATAGTGCCATTTCTAGGTTCTCTTCATATGTTTCCTTACCAGAGTTTTTGTTTTAAGCACAGCTGTCCAGAATCCCGTTCTTGCTCCTTGTCGCCTGTGTACTAATCCAGGAACCACCAAGAGGGAGGTTTAAACGGATTTATTCTGAACTCAAATTAAAATGATCTATAACACAAGTGTCCCAGCCCGGGACTAACCAGTCCGGGTCTGGAACAGCATTTGAAGTGCTCCGTAACGTGTCCCAGCTGGGTGGGCCTCCACCCGTTACCATGGGAACTCGTACTCCACGAGCCCCACACAAAGATAGATAAGTGATTTCCATGTGGCCCTCGTGAGGGTTATCACAGTACGTATGCTGAGTAAAACTGTACAAACTGGTCACTTAATTTGGTGATTGGTAAAAGACAGAGCTTCAGGAAAATCCATCAAGTGCTATCACTGCTCTGGATTTAGCCATTACAATGCGTAACGACCCAGCAGTACACCAATTCCTACAACAACCAGTGACTGTATGCATGTGTCTAAATGAAAGGTTAATTTGTGTTGATAATTACAGAGTTCAAATAATTACAGAGCTAATCAATCTGCAGCAAGCAAGAAGAACATGCAGAGGGCTCAATAGGGGTCAGCGATCATATATGGAATTTTAGCTTTCAGTGCACTTTAAACAAAATAAATCTGAGTCTCCCTGTCACAAAGAATGTAAAAAAAGTCTGTTTTTATAACGGTTAATTAAGTAAGTAAGAAAGGATACCAGCACCGGAACAGGAGTAGCTTTGTCAGCTTGCAATCAAATGAACAGATTTTGGAAGTGAAAGAAATGAGCAAGGCAGATATTCCAAAGCACAATGGAGTTAGCACACATTATATGGTACTGACCCTTGGACATTCACTGAGAAACCAGATGGTACGACACAATAAATATCATTGAGAAGAGCTCCAGCTTCAGATGGAAAAACATATATTACCAGTGGATACTTAGAATAACAAACATAGAAATTTGAAGCGTGCTACCATTAATACAATGTGAAAGAGGAATTATGTTCAAAACTATTTTTGTGGAAACAAGGACAACAAAAATAAATGTCAACCTCGAATTCAGTTTGTAATGTGAGCACTGTGTATTAATATATGCATGTCGTAGACCGAGGGAAAGGTGGAGGGGGCGGCCATTTTTTTGTGGACGCAAGTGGTTTGGAGAGCAGATAGTTGGATGGACCGTAGATTAGGGGATGATGGTGGACCTTAGCAGAGGGGGGGACCTGGATGACCCCCGGTGTGGAATGTCCAAGGACTAATTGGGACGGTTAAAAAGTCACGGGTATTCGCGCATTTAAAAAGTCTAAAGACAGATGTGGTTTTCCTGCAGGGACTGCATTTACGGCAAAGGACCAGATGTGATTAAGGAGAGGGTGGGTTGGGCAAACTTTCTACTCAGGGATTGACTCAAAGGCAAGGGGGGTTGCGACCCTCTTTTGTAAAAAGATGACATTTGTAGTGTCGAGGGAGGTGCAAGACCCGGGAGGTAGGTTCGTAATGGTGAGTGGGGAGTTGACAGGGACGCTGGTGATTCTGGTCAATGTGTAAGCACCCAACTGGGGCAATGTGGATTTTATTAAGAAACTGTTAGCAACCATTCCGGATTTGGACTCCCATAAGCTGATTATAGGGGAAGATTTTAATTGTGTGCTGGACCTGAAGATGGGCAGGTTGAGGGCCAAGTCGATGGTTCGGACAGCGATGGCAAGGGAGTTAGGGTGTTTATGGGATAGGTAGGGGGCATTGATCTGTGGACATTTAGGCACCCCGGAAAGAGGGAATATACACCCTTTTTCTCCAAGGTTCATCTGATGTACTCCTGAATAGATGTTTTTGTGGTGAGGAAGGAGGTGGTGGCAGGGGTGATAGTGGTGGAGTATGGAGGCATAGTCATTTCCGGCCATGCGCCGCACTACGTAGATGTGAGGCTTGAGGCACAAAGACTGGGTGGAGATTTGATTTGGGGTTACTCACGGATAAAAAGTCTTGTGATAAGATGCGATTGGCCATAAAGAAATATGTGAAATTTGGGGCGGCATGTGCGCAGTGGTTAGCACTGGTACTGTGGCGCTGAGGACTCGTGCTCGAATCCCGGCCCTGGGTCACTGTCCGTGTGGAGTTTGCACATTCTCCCCGTGTCTGCGTGGGTTTCACCCCCACAACCCAAAGATGTGCAGGATAGGTGAATTGGCCACGCTAAAGTGCCCCTTAATTGGAAAAAAATAATAATAATTGGGTACTCCAGGGACTGGTTTAGCATACTGGGCTAAATAGCTGGCTTTTAAAGCAGACCAAGGCAGGCCAGCAGCATGGTTCAATTCCCGTACCAGCCTCCCTGAACAGGCACCAGAATGTGGTGACTAGGGGCTTTTCACAGTAACATCATTTGAAGCCTTCTTGTGACAATAAGCGATTTTCATTTCATTTCATTTCTAAATTTATATTAAAAAAAGAAGTATGTGAAATTTAATCAGAATGGGCAGCCATGTTTTGGGAGGCATTGAAGGTGGTGGTTCAGGGAGGTGTTTGTTTTAAGGCCCATAGGGATCATGTGGAGAGGGAGAAGGGGTGGAGGTTGCTGGATGGTCCCGTGAAGGTGAACTACAGGTATTCGGCAGCCCCGACCAGGGACCTTCTGGTGGAGAGGATGGAATTGCAGGGGTAGTTTCACAACTGACAACGGGAATGGCAGAGAGTCAGCTTTGTAGGGTTAGGGGTGCCCAGTATGAGTACAGCGAGAAAGCTATTCAGTTGAGACATTAGGTGGTGGCGTGGGAAATAGTGGTAGTAAGGACGGCAGGGGTGGTGGTGATGGCACCAGAGTGAAAAAATGAGGCATTTGAGACTTTTATTGGGCAGTGTATAGGTCTGTGCCTGAGGGGGATGGATTAGGGACAATTTTGGGGGGCTTCTTAGCTGGGTTGGAGTTCCAGGAGGTGGGGGAGGAGAAGCAGCAAGTATTGTAGAAGCCACTGGGATAGCAGGAGATAGCGAAGTGGGTGGGGTCGATGCAGTTGGGGAACGTGCCTGGACAGATTGGTTTCCCGGTTGATTTTTATTGAATGTTTTTGGAGGAATTGGCCCCGTACCTGCCGACTATCTTTAATGAGGCACTGGAGAGGGAGGAGTTTTCAGGTATATTGTCACAGGCCTCTATTTCTTTGATTCTAAAGAAGGATAAGGCTCCACAGCATTGTGGGCCATACAAGCCCATTTCGCTGCTAAATACTGATCTTAGATTAGGATAAATGGTTGGCACAACATCATGGGCCGATGGGCCTGTACTGTGCTGTACTGTTCTGTGTTCTATGAAGATATTGGCAAAGTTTCTGGCAAGGCGATTGGAGGGGTGCGTGCCGGAGACAGTATCAGAAGACCAGATGAGGGTTCGTGAAGAGGCGGCAGCTGTCCTGCAATATCAGGAGGCTATTGAACCTGGTCATGACCCCATCGGGTAGAAGGGTGCAGAAGTGTTAGTGTCAATGGACATGAAGAAGGCCTTTGACCAATTTGAATAGCGATATTTGTCTGACGCCTTGCAGAGGTTTGGATTTGGTCCGACATTTGTGACATAGGTACGCTTGTTCTACGCATCTCCCATGTTGAGTATGCAAACGAACGGGATGGATTTGAAGTACTTTAGGCTGCAGAGGGGAACGAGGCAGAGGTGCTTTGTCACCACTATTGTTTGCATTGACAATAGAGCCTTTGGTGATTGCACTCCAGGCATCAGGGGAGTGGCAGGGGATTGTGAGATTGTGGGGATTGTGTGTCGTTATATAAGGGGCTGGTTTAGCTCACCAGGCTAAATCACTGGCTTTTAAAGCAGACCAAGCAGGCCAGCAGCACGGTTCGATTCCCGTACCAGCCTCCCCGGACAGGCGCCGGAATGTGGCGACTAGGGGTTTTTCACAGTAGCTTCATTGAAGCCTACTCGTGACAATAAGCGATTTTCATTTCATTTCATATGCTGATGACTTACTGCTGTATGATGTGGACCCGTTGGAGAGTATGGGAAGATTAATGAACTTACTGGAGAAATTTGGGGCCTCTCTGGGTAAAAATTGAATGTGGGAATGAGTGAGGTCTTCCCAGTGAATAACTTGGGGAGGAGCACAAATCTTGGGGCTTTGCCATTTAGGGTTGCTAAGGTTAGGTTCTGATATTTCAGGATTCAGGTTGTGCATGATTGGGTAATGATGCACAGGCGGAACTTAATGGGATTGATGGAGGGAGTTTTATTTTTTGTTTTTATAAATTTAGAGTACCCAATTATTTTTTCCAATTAAGGGGCAATTTAGCATGGCCAATCCACCTAACCTGCACATCTTTGGGTTGTGGGGGTGAGACCCACGCAGACACGGGGAGAACGTGCAAACTCCACACAGACAGTGACCCAGGGCCTGGATTCGAACCCGGGTCCTCAGCACCGTAGGCAGCAATGCTAACCACTGTGCCACCGTGCTGATGGAGGGAGTTATGGGAAAATCTGAGGAGATGGGATGTCTTGTCTTTGTCAATGGCAGGGAGAGTTTAGATCGTTAAGATGAATGTGTTGCATGGCAGCACGGTGGCGCAGTGGGTTAGCCTCACTGCGCCGAGGTCCCAGGTTCGATCCTGGCTCTGGGTCACTGTCTGTATGGAGTTTGTACATTCTCCCCGTGTCTGCATGGGTATCGCCCCCACAACACAAAGATGTGCAGTGTAGGTGGATTGGCCATGCTAAAATGCCCCTTAATTGAAAAAAATTAATTGGGTACTCTAAATTCATTTAAAAAAAGATGAATATGTTGCCTAGATTCCTGTTTATCTTCTAGTATCTCCCAATTTTTCTCCCTAAGGCCATTTTTCCATCTTTGTGTAGGTAGGCAAGCAGGGCCCTTATTCGAGGGAAAGGAGAGTGGGGGGGGTCAGGGTTCGCACTGTAGTGATCTGCATTGCTGTGTGTATGTAAAGGGTTAATATACAGAAGTAACAACTAGATAACCACTAGGTGGCAGCACTAGATATGGGTAAAAAAGATAAACTCAAGGAAAGTTCCCGCTTCTTCGTGTGACCAGAGGTAAAGAGAGATAGCTTAGTGCGCAGGTGCAGTTAATCATCGGAATATATATTTAGTCTTGCTAATTTAATCTATATTTATAGTTATTGAAGAGAGAACAAATTCATAGTTAAATTGTTATCGTTACTCAATAAACAGTATTTGCTTTATTTGAAGACTTTGAGTGTTACAGAACATCACGCATATGACCATTCTGGCAGAAAGCAAATGCGTAACAAGATATAACACAACGTAATATAACAAGCACTTCTAAATCTGCTGCACTGCTGCTAGGCAGCTAGTGTGGACAAGATGAGACAATGGTGTGCGCGGGGGGAGGGGGGGGGGGGGTCATATTGGGTGCGAGTCAAGGAGGACTCATATAGGGGTTTGAGTTAAAGGGATATGGTAACCACCCAGCTCCTATTTGCCCCAGGAAAATACACTAATAGCTCGGTGGTCAGGTCATCGATAAAGTTTTGGAATCAGTCATGGAAGCAATTTAAGTTGGAGCAGGGGTCAGTACTGACCCCATAGTGCAAGAATCATGGGTTTGTGCACAGACGGATGGACACGATGTATGAGAGGTGACAAAGGACAAGGGTATCGCAGGTGAGGGATCTATCTTTGGTGGAACAGTTTGCAGATTTGGCCGGACTTCAGGAGAAGTTTGAGTTATCCAAGGGGAGTGAGTTCCGATACTTACAGGTTCAGGATTACGCGCGGAAGGAGCTAATCACTTTCCCCCAAATACATTATTGGAGAAGTTGTTAGCATCAGATATGTGGGGGAAAGGCAGATTGGTGATATTTATGGGTGGTTGGGAAAGAAAGAGTCGGCGTTAGTGGAAAGGCTCAAGGGCAAGTGGGAAGAAGAGATATGGAAAGAGATATTGCGCCAGGTTAATGCAACGCCCTCAAGTACGCGATGAGTCTTATTCAATTCAAAGTGGTGCATAGGTACAAATGAAATGGGCCCGGATGCAGGAGTTCTTTCCTGGGGTGGAGGATTACTGTGAGAAGTGTGCGTGGGGGCCAGTGAACCATGTCCGTATGTTTTGGGAGTGTGAGGAACTGGAGGGCTTTTGTGAAGTGGTGTTCAAGTCTCTGTCAGATATAATGGGGTTTGATGTAGCATCATGCCTCTTGGCGGTGATTTTTAGAATCTCAGAGCTGCCGGGACTGCAGGAAGGGAGAGGGGCCGATGTGGCAACCTTCACCTTCCTGATTGTCCAGTGAAGAATTTTGCTGAACTGGCATTTGGCAATGTCACCGATGATAGAGGCGTGTTTGGGGGACCTGCACGAATCTTTGCGCCTGGAGAAGGTCAAGTTCGCCCTACGGGGAAACGGAGGGAGTCTATGCGCGGTGGCACCCATTCCTATCCATGTTCAAGGATGCGTTTGTTGCCGGGTGGGGGAGGGGGAAAAGAAGCAGCCTGGAGTGGCTACTTGTAATTAAAGCACCATTTGTTTTGGCCCTCCATGATTCCTCCCGTCAGATCTTGACAACGCACGACACAAAAACTGGCGACAAGGCTTCGAACTGCACTTGCTAGCCACACAGGGAAAATAAATTCATGAAAGTCGGAAATCAAGACTTCGAAAAAAATCTCTTGCATGTTCTCTAGACAGAGCGGGCAAGATGGACGTGAGTAGCGATCCTCTGCAGGGCAATTATAGAACTAGGGTAGTTTCTAAAAAAGGAGGCTGAAAGTTGGGCTGTTGCCATGTTTAAAGAGGAAAAGCAAGGTAGATGCTGCAAGCAAGTTGTAAAGTGTGCATGCGGGGAACCTCCATTCGGAAGAAAATCCATCTGATGAGGAAAGGACATTTACAATAACATGGGATCCATGAAGGAAAGCCGTGGAGGACAGAAAGTGGTGACCATAATTTACTACAACTTTGCCTTTCGCCCATTATCACCTTGCCTCCCTTAGGATTACAATGCACACTTGTAGCTCTTCATCAAGCATATTCTCCTTGGAAAACCTGTCATGTGACCGCTAGTGACTAGTTTTTACGTGTCCGGCATTACTGGTACTATCATCTCTTGAAAAATGTATTCGAAAATAATGTGGAATGTGAACAATAGAAATTCACATCCCACATCAACAGACTAATTAGCATGCCCACTGTATTGAAAAATAAATCACAGAGGAATATAATCCACGATTAAATGTATTTTTAACCTCTTTACCCAATTAACTTTGCTGAATTCTAATTCTCACTGGGGCGTTACGGAGATATGAAATCTGCCCCTTGGGTGTTTGCAATGTATCCTCCATAACACTGAGCTAATTACTGTGCACCGGAATACAATTCCAGATGCTGATTATCAACAGATTTTAATTCAGAATTTCTGCTTGATAATGTGATTCATCTCTATAATGGTTATATTGGTCGCCATAAAAAAACATTACTTTCTTTTAGAAAGTCCAAACAGAATTGGGCAGCCCTAAGGTGAGAGCATAGAGATGGAGAATCATTATATCCCAACTAGATAGAACCGTCCCTAAACCAGCTCAAGTTTCTAAAAGTACAGACATGAGGAAAAGTTAGGATGTTGAGCCAATATAATTTGATGGTTCCTGATAATTAAGATAATCCTAAGGAATGAAGGTTGCTGCTTAAAAATTTTAATGAGATCTTATTGTTCCCTGTTCCTACACTTGCGGCGATGTAGAGAATCTGTATGCAAAAAAGGTTCAATTATTTTAATCCATCTTTTTAAAAAATGTTGTACCTTTAGCATTCACATTTTAAAATATAATGAACTATTTTTAACAATCTTAAACCATACTTCAGTCGCAGATCTGAAGGGATTCACTAGCTCCATTACAATCCATGAAACTCCAGTACAGCATTCAAAATATAACAGCCTTCATTTTTAAAAACTAATCTCTGCTATGAGGCAGCTGGAGGAAGGTCGACATGATAAGTAACTCGCAATTGATGTTATTTAAAACCCATTGGATATTGTTCTTTTCCCCCCGTTTTGTTGAAGATGATCAGTTTGCAGGTTCATGCAATCCCCCAGTGTTTTACACAGGTAGCTGTTTTTTATTTGACTGTTAGCATTAGGAGATGTAAGGTAGGACCTGCACTCCAGGTTTGCCGGTAGCCCCTGCCGGCTAGCTCCGCCCACAAGGAGCCGTATAAATATGCATGACCTCCTCCTGATCAGCCATTTCGCCAGCTGGAGCAGGAGGCCACGCATCTGACTGTAATAAAGCCACAGTTGTACCAATCTGAGGCTTTTGTGCAATTGATCGTGCATCAGTTAAGTTATGTCATTACCTTAAGTTCATCTTCCAGTAAGCGTTACTAGATAGCTAACAGGAGCTGGATGAGTTACTCTTGCCTCATTGGACACACACCATACGTTCCTTAATCCTGATACATACAAGACATTGTTGTACGCCTATCTTCATTGTTGCTGAGATCAAATAGCCCATTGCAAGGCGAGGATCAAAACTGGAATTGTCCTGATCTTTATGATGCAAGACTGCACCACAAAGGATGGTGACACAGTGGTTAGCACTGCTGCTTCACAACACCAGGGACCCAGGTTCAATTCCAGCCTTGGGTCTGTGGATGGAAAGTTTGCACTTTCTAATCGTGTCTGCGTGGGTTTTCTCCGGGTGCCCCAGTTTCCTCCCACAATCCAAAGATATGCAGGTGAAGTGGATCGACCATGCTAAAATTGCCCCTTAGTGTCCAAATGGTTAATGGGGTTATGGGGATGGGCGTGGGATTGGGTCTAGATAGGGTGCTCCTTCAGAGGGTCAGTGCAAACTTGATGGGCCGAATGGCCTCCTTCTGCACTGTAAGTATTCTATGATTCTAAAGTCCATTTCACAATCAAGCCATTAATTCTTTGGAGGATTTGACATTTTTTTTATATTGTAAATACATAAGTTGTGTAATCAGCATTTGCATGTTGAAAACATTAAAACTTCTCCAAATCTGATCGTCAGTTATAGGGAATATGGGATTTGATTGTTCGCTTTCTCAGTCACACATGTAATATTAATCATTAAATATAAGATTCAGGTAATCTAGTAGCAAGTGAATGAACTGTTTCAGAGTGTTTCAGGAGTGATTCAAATTAATTGAATTTGAGGATGGATGAATTAGAAGTAAGATGGTATCAGGAACATTCAAAGCAGAGAACTGAGACTGTGTATCTGAAAACCCGACATCTGTTTTTTTGAGATTGTTGTTGTGATCTTTGAAGTATTTCAATCATAACTTTGCTGTTCAAGGTAGAAGATATAAATAATAGATAAACCTCCGGATTGCAATGAAGTGCAATGGTTGACCCAATTTAAAAGACTTTCAACATATTAATTCAGTCATGAATATCTTCAGCCATACAGTTTTATCTATAATTTTGTAGCCTGCAACTGTGCATATTTTATTTATTCATTAAACGCGTGGGTATTCATTAGCTATGTAGCTGTCTTTTGATTTTTATACACTGATATCCAGGGGGAATGTTAAAACCCAAGAACAGGTGCTTTGGGGTTGGATGGGTAGTGATAATCAGAATAAATTGCAGCCCATCAGGAATTCAGCTCCATTTCTGGGTTTGACAAAGTGTTTTTGATATGTGTGCAACTTGCTCAGTGTGACCAATAGTGCAGGCGAGTTGACAATCAACACGACATCCAACCTCAATTACAGGAGGGCTTGAAATAAATGTAACATTCCTGTGCATTTCATACCTCCAGCACATGTTTCCCGGGAGCTCAAGAAACGCGTCAGTGAAACAGAGATAAGTTTCAGCTGCAGTTCGTGCAGCTCTTCTGAGAGGGTGTCCAATCTCTACAATAAAGGCTCAAATGCCAACACAGCTGGTTTGTCAGTTCCCTCCGGCAAAAGCTTAGCAGAGAGTTCTTTACAGCATATGACCTTTGGGAAGTTGAGAACCTGTCAAAGAATACCAACTGAGGTAGGGGGGCAAATAGGAAGTGGGAGGGTCAGAAAGGGGAATAGAGGAGGGAATTGGGACCACTGGGGAAATATATGGCTAAGGAAGGGAAGGACACTAGACTGGCTTCAGCAAGTCAAGTTTGGGATGATGGAACAAAATAACGCCCTAACAGCCACTTTGGAGGATCCCCAAACAAAGGGAAACCCCGGAGTGCGGGGCTCGCCCACATGGCGTTCACACAGTTAGCGGCCATGTTGGGTGGTCCCCGGAGAAAGGGAAATCCCAGAGCACAGGGAGCCAGCCCCTTGGTGAGAATGGTGACCTTGGCCATTTTGGATGGCCCCCAACAAAGGGAAACCATGAAGTGCAGGTACGCAGCCACCAGGTAAGTATGGTTGATCCCACAGGAAGAGGGGGTCAGAAACCCCCACCAGGATTACCACCTGGAATGTTAGGGGACTTAATGGCCCAGTGAAAAGATCCAGAATCTTTGTTCACCTGAAAAGTATGAAAGCTGACAGCCTTCCTCCAAGAAATGCAACTGAGGGAGAAGGACCAACCACGGATAAGGAAGGGCTGGGTGAGGCAGACCTACATTCCTGCTACGGGATGAGGGCAAGGGGTGTCTATTCTGATAAGCAATAGGACAGTGTTTATGGTGACTAAGAAGGAAAATGGTCCAAGGGGCATGGTACATCATGGTCAGTGGTGTCCTAGACAGGGCACCGGAGTCCTTGAAAACGTGTATACACCCAACTGGATCAACACAAAGACCATAGCAGAAATCCCTGACATAGATACACATCAACTGATTATGGGGGGGGGGGGGGGGGGGGGGGAGTTATGTTCTAGTGCTTGGCCGGATGGAAGTAGTACACTAGAGAATGTCTAGTTTGTGACTAGTTGACTGTTTATTGTTAAACAATAACCTGGGTCAGATAACAAAAAGAAATGTAACAAAATCTACTAACTACTATTATTAAATTATCTAAGAGCTACTACAAATGCAACTATCCACTAGACATAGAATTTACAGTGCAGAAGGAGGCCATTAGGCCCATCGAGTCTGCACCGGCTCTTGGAAAGAGCACCCTACCCAAGGTCAACACCTCCACCCTATCCCCATAACCCAGTAACCCCACCCAACACTAAGGGTAATTTTGGACACTTAGGGCAATTTATCATGGCCAATCCACCTAACCTGCACATCTTTGGACTGTGGGAGGAAACCGGAGTACCCGGAGGAAACCCACGCACACACGGGGAGGATGTGCAGACTCCACACAGACAGTGACCCAAGCCGGAATCGAACCTGGGACCCTGGAGTTGTGAAGCGATTGTGCTATCCACAATGCTACCGTGAATGCTACTATCATTAGACTCTCCGAAGTAACAGTGGTTGTTCTTCACTGGCACCTGCTGGTTGAAGGCCGCATCTATCAACATTTACATCATTACATGTGGATATCATCATATTCCCTTTCCTTCGGAAATAAACAGTATTTACATACATTATTGAAATTTAATATACACTATCTATGGTATGCATCACTCTTAAATTAATTACATGTTTAAAGTCCATCACAAATTCAATCTGTCTGGCTTTCTTGTGTGTCTTGTCAACTTTCTAAGCACTGGTTGAACTTGTGAGTTTGACTGGTTCTCAACTGTTGAAGATGGTTCTTGCTGTGTTTCTGTACTTTGTATATCTCCAGCTTGTTCTGTTTCTGTGTGCTGAGGTAGAATTTGTTCAGTTGTCCTGAGATTGCTTTCAACACCATCTGAGGGTTCTGAAACAGGGAACCTTCAGCAAAGCTCTCCTGTTTCTTCTCAGAACTTGCCCTTCATCAGTGACGATGATGTGTGACTGAGGACCTGATGGTTGTATTACCTTTGCACACTTCAACCATCTATTTCCATCAGGATCTTCTACCCTGACTGTGTCATCCTTTGTTAATGGTTGCAGACATCTTGTCGATCTATCATAATACCTCTTCTGCCTCCTTTTTTGAAATGTGAGCTTCTTCACAAGTTTTCAATTAGTTGGTTCCTGTGAGTGATATGGTAAGGTAATTCAGAGTTGTCGATTCATTAGCAATTGTCAAGGTGATAACCCATTAATCAATGGTACTGCTCTATAGGTAAGTAAACCGAGATATGGATCTTCCCGACTGTCCATAGCTTTTTTGAGTGGCTGCTTCACAATGTGAACACCTTTTTCAGCTTTCCCATTGGATTGCGAATAGAGAGGACTTGAAGTAATATGTCAAAAATCATAGCTCTGTGTGAACTCTGTCCATTCATGACTGCTAAAACATGGGCCATTGGCGCTCATGACAATTTGAGGTATGAGCAGAAATATCCTTGGTAGGTTTGATGACACACCTGGCTGCTGAATTGGATAGTTGTACCACTTCCAGAAAGTTAGAGAAATAGTCCATCACTAACAAATATTATTTTCCTGCCAGATAGAACAGATCCTTTACCACTTTCTGCCATGGAATCGTTATTTTGCCCATTTGCATTGGTTCTTTCTGTTGTTTGTACTGAAATTGGTGACAAGTTGCATAATTTTCTATCATTATCTGAATGTCTTGATTGATGCCTGGCCAGTTTGGCCTGTCTCTAGCTCTTCGTTTGCATTTTTCTATTCCTCAGTGCCCCTCATGAATCTTCTACAGAATCATGGATCTTAGAGATTGTGATATGACATCCTGTTTTGCCTGAGCAAAAAACAATTCTCTGCATTTACGTCTGCTCGAATGTTGTAATATTTGGAACAGATCCATGGAGGTTGGACACAAAGCTCCTGGCTGACAAGGCCAACTGCCAGAAAACATCACTGGCCATAGGCAAATACTTTACTAACAGCCAGAACGGGGAAGTCTAACCTTCCACGTTCTGGGAGGCACTGAAGGCCGTGATTAGGGGATAAATTACAGCCTATAGAGATAGGAAAGAGAGGGCTGCTAGGCAACAACTGATTGACTCCATACTGGAGGTCGACAGAAGTTATTCAGCGGCCCTGACCATAGAGCTTCTGGCAGAGAGAAAAAAAGCTCCAAATGGGCTTTAACCTGCTATCCACTAGGAAGGCAGTGAACCAAGTCTGCCGGACACGGGGGCGCAATTCTCCGACCACCACGCCAGGTGGGAGAATCGCGGGAGTGCCGGGCGATTCCCGCCATGCCGCCCTGGCACCCGCACGCGATTCTCCCACGCCCCCCTCAAAACGGTGTGCCGCGTTTCATGACAGGCCGTTTGTAGCAGGCGAGCGGCGATTCTCCGGCCCGGATGGGCCGAGCGACCTGCCCAATCCGACGGGTTCACGCCGGCGCCAATCACACCTGGTCGCTGCTGGCGTGAACAGCGCGCGAGCACTGCGTGTGCAGCCTGTGGGGGGGGGGGGCTTCCCACAGGCGGATAATAGGTTCTGGCGCTAAAATCGCGGCGGGCGTGAATTTGATGCCAAATCGCTATTCTCCGTCACCTCATCAGCGGCATCAATGCGGTCAAGAACACACGTACAATAGGCACCATTTGCATATCATTAACAGGCCTGACCCAGGGCCTCCTCGATGCTCTGCCTCCGTTGAGCTGAGTTTCCGATGGCGCGGTTAGCTTGTGCTTTTAAAAATCGTGAAACCGGTGTTGTGGCTGCTGAGGGAGAGAGAGGGGGTATGGAAAGTGTCCAACAGTGCCATAGTTTGCTGATAATTGTGCTGCTGGCCGGAGGGGGTGCGGGGCTTCTGCTAGGTCTGGGGGGGGGGGGGGGGGGGGGGGGGAGTAGCGGGGGTGGGGGTGGCCAGGAGGTGGGCTGTGGGGTCGGGGTGGATGGACACAGAACACCATTGCCGCAGCCAGCAAGGCAGCCGTGCAGCTGCTCATGCCACTAACAGCCCATTGTGAGCACGGTCTTAGAGGCGGATCCCCAGACCACCCCCATTGGGTGCCCTCTGGCCCCAATCGACTCATCAGCTGTGTGGGCGCATTCCAACCCAACCAGTGCCATCTTGTTGGCTCGGATGATTGTGTGTGGGGATTGTAATGCGTATATGCAGCTGCAGCTCGTCAGCCTCCCGAGTGTCAATCACGGACTCGGCGAATCCCGCGCCATTTTTCATTGAAATTGATTGTGTTCCACGTGGCGCCAGTCGCCAGTGCTAGCCCCTCCACAGTTACTGAATCCAGGTTCAGCACCAGTTTTGCTGTTGTGAAAGTCCACAAATTCTGCATCGGTATCAACAGGAATGGAGAATACAGTCCATTTTTCTTTACTTAACCCATTACCAATTCCTTTCGATCTGATCACCAACTCGTCTGTCATTTAACCTTTTGTATCTTTTATTCATCGCAGATCTTCCTTTTCACTTGTGGAAAACCCAAAGTTATTATTTTTCACAGTTTTGATGAAAGATTAGTGATCTGAAACGTTCACGCTGATTCTCTTTCCATAGATGTTTTCTGAGCTGATACTATTTCCAGCATCTTCTGTTTTTTATTTAAAATTTCTAGCATCCACATTTATTTTGTTTATTGTACCTGTACCTGTCATCTTGCTTACAGCAACAGATAAGTTAGCATCCAAAGCCTGCACAGCCATGTTCGTGACCTGCATAGATTCATTTGAGAATCATGTCTGAAGCTCCAAGGAGTCTCTATGTCAAACATTCTCGTAGTTACATGCGCCGCAAATCCACTCGTGGATTCTCTGATATTGGATAGACTGTGTGGCATATCTGTCAGTACATTGTATCGTTGCTGATGCACCTTACCATTCTGCTTCACGAAAATAGTTCCCAAAGTTCAACATCTATCTTCTCTAGGTTATGTTAAATAAACCTGGAGAGAAAACCCAATCAACTGCCAAACTGGACTCACCAAAGTGAGTTTCGGTAATAGTGCATCCTACTGTTCGAATTTGCTGCCCGTTCACTGAAAAGGGATGAATCTGGGGTCAGTCTTTTCCAAACAGAAGTTTATTTAACATGACCTAGAGAATACAGGCACAGGTATACTCCTACCTTTCCTACACAGTTGGAAACTGTTTTTGATGTATTTTTCTTATGTATACTTAAGAATAAATGCCCTAACCTTTCCTCAATTGGTAATATCTGCTCTCACTTCAACCAGAGCATTTCATGGTGACATGATTGCAACATTAACAGATTTCCTTCTTTCTTAAGCAAACAAAATTGCACACAAAATTTAAAAATAAACTAAAGGGAAATAAATTGTACACAGAATATAAGCCGACCTTTGAAGCCTCAAATTCCTTTCAAAAATAACTTATGTGCTGACTATAGTATTAGTGTGCATTTTGAAATGTAAAAAAGGTCATAGCGTAGGTAATTCGCATTCAACTAATGTGGCATTTTTTATTGAATGAATTAATTTGACCAGAAAAATTGTCAAAGTTGTCTTTGTCATCCAACGCAAAGAGCTCATCAAGTTCTTTCTGAGTCACTTTGGCTATGGTAACATCATAAAGATTCCACTCTGCATCAGTTGTAGTGTTTTCGGTAACAGAATCATCCCTTCACAACAAAATCATCTTCATCTCGATCTATTGAATTGGACATTCCACATTTTTTGAATAATTTGATGACTGCTTGTGCATTAATAGCATCCCACGACTTGAAAGCACAAAAAACATCAAACAGGGCAGCAGCAAGATTCCACTCCGAGTGAAGGATTTTTTCTCCATCAACCATCCATCTCCATTGGGTGTAAACAGGATCCTTGAATATCTTGTTGAGACATACGTCCAAAGCTTGAACTACAGACATCAGACTCCCTGGTACTGCAAGGTGGATGTTATTTCTTTGCAGGCACCTTTTTATCTCATTGGTTATTTGGGATCTGAACATGTCCCACAGTAATAATCTGCGTTCTTTATGTAGGCTACTGGAATGCCTATTCAACACATTATTGATCCACAATTTCACACCATCCTCATCCATCCAAACATTGCCATGGACATGCACAAAAACCCCTGTGGGGCAACTTGATGTTCAGCATGGTTTGACATTGGAAAATTACTTTAGGCTTTAATTTTGTTCTGTTGGCCATACAGACGAGTACCACTGTGAATCTTGGCTTCTCATTCCCTTGTGGTTTTCATTAGAACTGTTTTCAAACCATTCCACTCTACCGTTTAATATTGCTAGACATATGGAAATTCATGGGTATTTCATCCATGTTGCTGACGTGACATAATTTGCCGCAGTCTGTTGATGAATGGCTGGGAACTGGTAATTTTGGCATTGAGATTTCTGGGTAATCCTGGTCTTCTGCCACAACACTAGATATTTTTGTTCCATAAGTGGCTGCGCTTTAAGCTATTCCTCTGAAATATTTGCTTTGCACACTGAACTCATATATATGCATTGCATTTCGGGTGACAATATAACAATTCTGACGATTTTCGAGGACTCCTTCTGAAACATGTTTCTCAGAGCAGTGGCTGGACCCTGTCATTATGCAGTTGGCCTTGGGTATCTTCTTCAGCGCAGATTCCTTCCTCTTCCATTCTTTTTTTAAAAATTTGGAGTACCGAATTCATTTTTTCCAATTAAGGGGCAATTTAGCACGGCCAATCCACCGAGCTTGCACATTTTTGGGTTGTGGGGGCGAAACCCATGCAAACACGGGGAGAATGTGCAAACTCCACACGGACAGTGACCCAGAGCCGGTATCGAACCTGGGACTTCGGCGCCGTAGGGCCACTGTGCTAACCCACTGTGCCACCGTGCTGTCCCCTCTTCCATTCTTTTAACAGCTTTTCACGAACACGGAGTTCCTTGTTGAACTTATTGTCAAGTTATCAAAAGTTGTGACTTTCAGCTCGAAATCAGCTTGGTATTTCATTTTTTTTTGCTGGAGGATCCATTTTGTTCCCCATTCATCACACAGTCTGTTCACCGTGTTGTTTTTAAAAATAATACTAATAATCTTTTTGAGTGTCTAGGCTTACATTAACACTGCAATTATGTTACTGTGAAAATTTAAACTCCTGTGCGTCTTTTTGGCAACACAGCCTGAATTGCCTGTTCACATGCCAATTTATAAAGGTGAGTAAAACATGCATTTGAGAGGTGAAAAATGAAGGCTGACTCCTAATTTCTTAGCAGAAAGGAGGGGTTGATTTATATGCCGGGTATAGGTGTAAACATGATTTTTGCAAAATAAGGTCATATTATTTGTTCCATCAATATGTATGCTGCAATCTACAGTATTTAAAATGATAAAGGAATTTGATATGTTAGTTACAGAGAAACCATTTCCTCGAGTGGGAGAATCCAGAATGAGGAGGTATAATAATAAAAAATGTGCCAGAGGGAAAGGGTATTGGAAATCTATAACTTTCTCTCCAAAAGGCTCTTGATTCCTGGTTAATTGAAATTTTCAAGACTGAGATCCGTAGATTTTTGTGATGTAACAGTGTCAAGGGATATGAAGCAAAGGAGGCAAATGGAGTTGAGGTACAGATCAATCATGGTCTCGTTAAATGGCAGAATAAGCTGGACGAGCTGAATAGCCTACTATATGTTTTGAATACAAAATATTGTAGATGTTTATTGCTTACAAAACAGATGGAATTTGATTGAATATTTGAATAATTGGGGCAGCACAATAGCACAGTGGTTAGCACTGTTGTTTCATAGCTCCAGGGTCCCAGGTTCGATTCCCAGCTTGTGTCTCTATCTGTGTGGAGTTTGCACGTTCTCCCTGTGTCCATGTGGATTTCCTCCGGGTGCTCCGGTTTAGTTTATTTAAAGAGTCTATAGATTCTTACTTTCATCCCCAAATTATCCTATCGGATCTGTAACAAGCGTTATCAGTTACATCAGTTCCAGTGCAAATTAACTTCATCTCCATTTTCTCGTTCAACTTATGTGTGCGTGGGGCGTTGGCATCGCTGGCTAGGCCGCCATTTATTATTCATTACTAATTTCCCTCAGGACGGTAGTGCTGCACAGCCTTCTTGAACCGTTGCATTCCATGTAGATACACCCACATTGCTGTTAGGGAGGGAGATCCAGGATTCTGGCCCAGTGACAGTGAAGGAACGGCGATATATTTCCAAGTCAGGACAGTGAGTGACTTGGAGGGGAACTTGCAAGTGTGGTGTTCCTATGCATCTGCTGCCTTTGTCTTTCTAGGTGGTAGCAGTTACAGGTCTGAAATATGCTGCAGGAGGATCCTTGTTGAGTTTCTGCAGTACATCTGGTACATATTGCTTCCGGTGTGTGTTGGTGGTGATGGGATATTTAAAGTGATGGATGAGGTATCAATCAAGCAGGCTGCTTTGTTCTGAATGGTGTCAAGCTTGAGTGTTTTTGGAGCTGCACTCATCCATTTAAGAGGAGAGTATTCCATCACATTGCTAACTTGTGCCTTTTAGGCGGAGTATATTGAGAAGTCAGGAAATGAGTCACTCAGGAGGCGAGAGGCAGAATTCTTGGCCTCTGACCTGTTCTTCCAGCCACAGTATTAATATGGCTGGTCCAGTTCAATTTCTGGTCAATGGTAACCCCCCTCAGGATGTTAATACTAGGTACACTAGGATGATGATTCATTTTGTTATTATCAACATTAAGATAACATTTTTGTATGTTTTTCTTTTTGAACAATTAACCGGACACCAGAACTGAAAGTTTATACCTATCTTGAAAGATTGAACAAATGGAGGCATTTTACTCCAGGAAAGAGAAGATGGTGGCCTGATAGAGGGCTTGAAGATAATGAAAGAGTCTCATAGGCAATATATATAATGTGGAGATGCCGGCGTTGGACTGGGGTGGGCACAATGAGATGTCTTACAACACCAGGTTAAAGTCCAACAGGTTTGTTTGGAGTCACTAGCTCTTGGAGCGCAGCTCCTTCATCAGGTGAGTGAAGAGGTGGGTTCCACAAACGCATATATGGGCAAAGTCAATGATGCAAGTTGATACTTTGAATGCGAGTCTTTGCAGGTAATTAAGTCTTTACAGGTCCAGACAGTACAACTGGAGAGGGGGATAATCACAGGTTAAATTGTCTTAAACCAGAACAGTTGGTAGGATTTCGCAAGCCCAGGCCAGATGGTGGGGGTGGGTGAATGTAATGAGACATGAATCCAAGGTCCTAGTTGAGGCCGTACTCATGCGTGCGGAACCTGTGGATCAGAGATCATGACTATAGGATGGTCAGTAATAAATCCAACAGGGAATTCAGGATAACCTTATTACCCAAAGAGTAGCTACCATAAGTAGTAATTGAGCCAAATAGCATATGTGCATTTAGTAAATGCTTGATAAACAATTGAAGGATATATTGATAGAGTTAGATGAAGGAGGGCAGGAAAAAGTGTATGTGGAGCCTAAACACTGAAATGGGTCTGATAAGTCTGTATCAATGCTGTAAATGCTTTGTAATAAGCATTAACCCGAGACCACAAGCCTACAAGTGTCAATTATCAGTTATATCTTTCTAACTGTTTCTGAGGAAACTCTTTCACAATAAAGCATGAACGGAATTAATTAGTAGGGAATCATGCTTTCTTTCTGCCCTTTGCAATATCTCAACACAGTTTGACAATGGTCATTATAGGGTGTATCAAACAATATAATTGTTGACCATGAATGAGTTAAAAACAACAACAGGCAAACAACATGCATTTTCAGGTCTTTGATTCTTCCACAATAAGAACAGTAACCCAATGATGGAATTAGCTCATCATTCAAAATTGCTGACTTTGTTGATTTTCAAAAGAACTGTTTGCTCCATCAGTACTTAAGAAACATTTGTGTGAATTACAAGGTTTCCTGTAAAATGTTACAATTCATACAGCAGCTTTATGCTTCAGCGATTTTTGTTAGGTAATGTTTCAGTGATTCCAATTCAGCCAAGGTCAAACATTTTTCAATTCTCCTGTCCAGCCATTGAGAATATTAATTCCCCCTCACGTTTTGGCTAGCTGTTTGTTTATGATGAGCATCACATGCAAGCTTGACCTCAGAAAGCATCCACACATATACATTTGCCACAAGCACTTGCTGGATAGCCCAGTGGCAGGAAGTTGGGATGATTTTCTAGGATTTGGGTATTAACAACAGTTAGGGCCCTGTTCCTGCTACATTGTAACTGTAACTACACTAATAAAGATTACACTACAGTAACTACACTAATTGAGATTATTAGTATTATTATTATTACAGCAGGAAGTATTACTTTGGCTGTAAAGTATTTTGAGACATCGTGAGGCCATTAAGGGCTCAATGTAAATGCATCAGCCTCTGCACACAGCAAATGCCCACAAACAGTGATAATGACCAGATGATCTGTTTTTGTGATATTGGTTGTGGGATAAATATTGGCCAGGACACCAGGGATAACTGATTTGAAGTAGCGCTACGCCCACCTTGAGGTGTTCTCTGCTTTGCTTTACCTGGGTGTCTTGGGTGTATCGAGTTGAACAAAGAACACCAAGCTGTGTTAACGAACAACACTAATTTATTAACACTACTAAATAAGATTTGTTGCATTCCTGAAGTACAGGGTTACTATATTAAACTATGCTATCTCTAACTATAGAACTCTCAAATACACAGCTGCTCCTATGCGTCACCATCTTCTCCTACCCAGAATCCCAGAAGTCACATGTTATATATAATGACTGTTCTGTGGTTCCCTCTAGAGGTAAGAAACATCATCATTAACTTGTTAACTCTTTACATCCTAATCAATATACATATCATGACACAACTGAGAGGGAAAACAGGGTCTTGTTGTAACAACACATCCAAGAGATAGCACCTCCAAGTGTGCAGCACTATTGCACTGGTGTGTCAGCCTTAATTTTTGCACACAAATTCTGGAGTAAGCCTTGAACCCACAACCTTGTGACCCAGAAGCAAGTGCATTGATGAGTAGTTGAGTTTGGAGGCAACAAAGACGTGAATGAGGGTTTCTGCGACAAAAGGTCTGAAGTGGAACAACAGTGGCAATTTTCATTAGAAGGAGGCAAATGCTGAAATTCAGAGCAATCCAGTTCTGCATGACTCTAAGAAGGGTGCTCCTACTTGAGCCAAACAATCAGCAGTATTTTACAACCTGTTGCAGCAGAGGTGGGGCCATAAACTGTGGTGAGTGTTCAAAACTCCATTGACTTTGGTAGGAACGGTCAATACCACCAGTGGGAGAGGCTGGAAAATTCTATTTCTCTCTCCACAGATGCTACTTGACCGGCTGAGTATTTGTTTTTATTTTAGATTTCCAGCATTTGCATTATTTTGCTGTTGAGTCAATCGTATCAACTTGATGTCAGCAGTTCCTGAAACAGGATGACCTGCACATGATGACTTTGAACCCTTTTCCCTTATTGGTTCCAATTCACGTCTTCCATCGCCTTCAAGCATGATGTGGGAGCTGCTGTGGGAGGAAGCTGAGGAGTCCTCTGAGGAGCATCATCACACAGGTCATGTGCACTCTCCACCAGCCTGGAAATATACACCAAAGGGGACTTCACAGCAAGTAACTGCATTGTCACCTGGTGAGCCAGATATTACATGTGAGCAGGAACAGAGAAGGGACAGGAGTGGAGAGACTCCGTTAGAGGATATAGATCACTCCAAAGCTCTGCTCAACTGAATGCAGATGCTGAGCCACAGCGATCATCCTGAAGAGGACAGTTCTACAACTGCAGCAGAAAACATGCGAGGTTCTATGCATCATTGAAGAGAGATTGGAGAAGCCCCTCTCTAGTATAAGTCCAATGATGCCTCAATGAGCCAATTCTTCACATCCATGTTCCCTTTCTCCAATCTTCCTCATACAGCCCACCCACACTTCCCTGCTACTCAAGTGTTGAAAATATAAGGGCGGCACATGGTGAAGTGGTTAGTACTGTTGCCTACAGTGCTGAGGACCCGGGTTCGAATCCCGGCACTGGGTCACTGTGGAATTTGCACATTCTCCCCGTGTCTGCGTGGGTTTCACCCCACTCAGACAGCATGAACTGGTGAAAGAGAGTCTCGTAGTTCAGATGAGGAGGGTTGATCAGAAGTTTGATTTAACCACAAGTCTTCCATTGACTGAGTTGAAGTTGAGGGGCGCGATTCTCCGCCCCCCACGACGAACGGAGAATAGCGGGAAGGCCTTCCCGACATTTTTCCCGACCTCCCGCTATTCTCTCCCCCCCCCCACAGGCCGGCCCACGACACGAATCGCTGCTCGCCGTTTTTTTACGGCGAGCAGCGATTCTCCCCTATCCGATGGGCCGAGTTCCCAGGCCTTTACGGCCGTTTTCATGAACTCCAACACACCTGCTCTCACAGTTCGTGAAAACGGCCGCAAAGTGCCGTTCTCGAGAACCATGGCACCGATTGGCACGGCCGCACCACGGCCGTGCCAAGGGTGGCATGGGCCCGCGATCGGTGGGCACCGATCACGGGCAGCAGGTCCGAACCCCGCGCACTCTTTGTTCCTCCGCCGCCCCGCTGGATCAGTCCGCGGGGTGGCTGAGGGGCATAACGGCCCGCGCATGCGCGGGTTTCACGCATATGCGTGATGACATCATCCGCGCATGCGCGGGTTGGAGCCGTCCAATCCGCGCAGGCGCGGCTGACGTCATCATGCGCGTCAGCCGCCGTTATCCTTGGCGCGCGGGCTTAGCGAAGTTCGCTAAGCCTGCGATGCCGAGGTTCACGGGGCCCCGCTGCTAGCCCCAACCGGGGAGCAGAATCGGGTCCCGGGAGGGGGCGCGGAGGCTGCCGTGAAACACGGGCAGTTTCACAGCAGCCTTCACGACTCTCCGCATTTGCGGAGAATCGCATCCGAGAGATATTTCATCCCAATTGAAAAGGTGGCTACAAAGTTAAAGTAGCCAAAGGACCCAGGAAGCTGGCACTGTGAAGCAACAGCGCTAACCACTATGCTACCGAATTAGATACTAAGTCAGTGGTACTGGTGCAAGGGACAGGAATTCCGAAATTAAATTCTGCACTAAGAATTGAGGATTGGAAGAAACAAATTGCATCTAATGTTTTCACTTTGGAAAAATATGCATATACGAAGAATTATAAGAGATTTATACCTGAAATTAATGTCAGTCCATACTTGTTCAAGAAAGAGCCAAGGAAATCATTATCCTCAGAGATACTTGTTCAGCACAAAGCATATTGTGAGCAAAAGATTTGCACCTTTCTTCAGAAAGTTCATTGCATGAGAATGTATTAATTTGGGGTATTGATGGGGAATGTCTGCTTTGCCCATTGCATAAAGTTAAATTGTGCTCTGATGAAGGAGTCTTATGTTTTTGGAGTTGTCCTGAAATTCCAATTAAAATTGTACACTTTATATTGGGTAGTGATACAGAGTGCAGTATAGATTTTACACAACTTCAACTGGGGTGTCACAGTTACGAAGTTTACAATGACTAAAGATTTTCCTATTTGTGATTCAGTTGAGCAAAGAACTGACTCAAGTAAAAACACTGATGCATCCACCTCAATAATGGACTGTATAGAGGCAGAAGAGGTTGCAGAATTGTCAAAACAAAATTTCAACAGAAAAGACTTAGACCACAAAATGATCTGGAAGTGTCAATGACTCCTGACACAGAATCACAAGTTCTTACCAGCATTGAGGCAGCAGCAGGAAGACAGGCAAATGGACAGTTCATAACAAAACAATTTAAACCCTGTTACAACCTATTGAGTCAATTCCAGCCCCAAGTCACAACACAATTGAAATTAAAAATAATTCTTAGAAAAACACCCAAAGTGTTTGGCCCTTAGCTGCTCAATAAATACAGTCATCAGGATCGATCCCCATCTGCCCCTGCAGCATCTGGCCCTGCCAGCTCTGGCAGCTGACTAATGCCAGCACCATGGTGTCAACGCCCTTGGCGACGCTCCTCAGTGATTGGGCCACACTCTGTAGTGCCTCGGAAATGCCCACCTGCGACTAGGACAAACTCTGCGGCATCTTGGCCATTCCCATCTGAGATCGGGTCATGTCCCTCAACGCCTCATCAAGGTCAGCCTGGTACTGGGTCACATCCCCAGTGACTCGGACATTCTGCTGAGGTGCTCAACTATGGCCGTCACTGGCTGCGCCACACCTTGGACACCTCCACGAATGCTGCTGACATTGTTCAACAGGCTCTACACTGCGGGTGCCACCCTAGCAGTGTTGGCCTCAGTGCCACGCACTGCCGGCGACATTGCCTGTCCCCGTAGCCTCTGGGATTCCTCCAATCGGCTATGGGCCTGCTGGAGTGTCCCTGACATTTCCCTCTGAATGTCCTGGCAGCACCCTAATGTTGTCATCAGCTCCAGGATAGCCTGGTCCAGAGGCTCAGCATCAGGATGGGACCCCGCTGGGAACTGGGGTCCGGCAGCCCTCTGACTGATGTCTCGCCTGGGGATTCTGCCTCCACGTGATGTGCATCAGTGGCTTGTTGCTCACTAGATTGTGATCCAGAAGCCTGTCCACTAACATTGCCCACTGAGGTGTGTGCGTCTCTGCGCTGGTAGAGGGTGGGTAGGACAGCTGTGACGCATCGATTGTGGCATCCTCGATGGGGGTGGGAAGATCTCGGGGTTGGGGGGGGGCGGGCGTTGTCAGCTCACCTATGCTGTTCGGTGTAGGTCATTGCCTTTCTTGTGACACTGGAGGCCAGTCCTCCTGGTCACGTTTCCCTTGCTGACGACCACCGGCACTTCATTCTAGGCGGTACTGGCTGCCCTGTGGCTCACCCTCCGGGACCCTCGATGGAACAGGACATCTCTCCTGGCCTCGACCGCATCTTGGAGCCTCCCCAGGTCTGCGTCTCCAAACTTTGGGGTTGGTCGGCATGGCGGCATGTCAGTGAGCTGTGGCTGTGCAAGAGCTGGCAAAGAGCTGCTGGGCCATGTTAGCGGGGGGCTAGCGAGCGCGGTCCTGGTGAATTGACTGGTGAACCTTCATTTGCAGCGTGAAGCCCATGGGGCCTCGTTAAGTGGACCACTTAACGTTCTATTGCATTGCTGACCTTGCTGGTCCGGGTGCCGGGGATCTTGTGGCAGTTCCCGCTCGCTACCAAACTTAGAAATCTTTCAGGAGAATTGCGCCCAGAGGGAGAAGGTCCTTTCCTTGGAGCACCCAGTCTGCAACTGAACTTCCCCATGCTCTCTGAAAGTCAGGCCACACAGACAGGTCCCAATCACCGCCTGTTACCGCGGTGGCAGAATACGGCCTTTTGACCAGTTTATTGGCCACCAGACAACCAATTGAACCGAGTCCCACCAATCTCTCGGCCCAGAAAGTCTGAGTTCTGCTGTTCAAAGCTAGCACAGTGTTCTCTTTTGTAACTTTTGAATTCTTCACTTCCCCTGTTCGACTTAAAGATATGTGTCCAATGTTACATCACCCTGGGTGATTGCGTGGTCAATTTCAGCCCCACAGACCTCGGAGTCCCAACATAAATGTAACCAATAATTCATGTATTTTCCTGAGAACTTTAACAATTGTCTGCTCCAATGAGTTACAGGCACCAGATTCATAAGTAAAACATTAAAAAACTGTTTATTATAATAAGAATCAAAGATGAACATACAATGGAAATAATGGGACAATGGTCTACTAGTCTAACTAATCCCCAAACCCCCTCCCACCCTCCATCCAGACACACACAAGGCAGGCACATGGTGAAAGTAGGAAATGTTAAAAATAAAAAGGGATTAAAGGGGTATGAGAGATTTTCGCTGCTAAGATTGCGGTCTCTTTGGTCAGCGATCTTCCAAGGACGTGAAGGGTTGACCTCCTCGGTTGTTTTATCCTTTCTTCACTTAGAACATGGAGGCAGTAGAATTCCCTCCAGGAATTTGTAGGACCTCTACTAGACTAACTCTCAGACCCGCTGAGGTAATATTGGAAATCTTTATCTGAGGAATTCATTAGGTTTTTAAACAACCCTTTCTTCCTTCAGGTGGCACTGGACTAGGTCCTTCCGCAGGTCGAACTGACTGCCGAGAGAAAGGTTTTTAACCACAGGACATCAGTTGAGAAAAGTCGGTTTCAGTTCCCCAACCTTTTACTCAGAAGTGGAGCATTCACAGGCCGGCTGGAGGGTGCTTTAATTGCCCGCCTTAGCTGATAGAAGAAGTGTTTTACATCAACAGCCCTCCCAAACAGAGATTTAAAATTCTCACAGACTTGACTACTGCCTGCAGGCTTTTAAACAGGAGGGACTTCCACAGGCCTGACGGGAACCAATTTAAATCACCAAGCTGAGAGCTGAGAGAGAGGTCTGCTTTGGGCTGCCTTCTATGTCTAAGCCCCAAATTGAAACTATTTTACAAAATGAAGCTTGCCTGTGTACCCCAGAACATTCTAAAGTGCTTGACCAATCACCAGTGAAGCTATGAAAAGAATTCCAGATTGGCTGGTAGCCAAGTCCATCATGGGCTATGCCACAGAGCAAAACCGAGTCAAAGGAGTCTGCAGATCAGTCCACATTGCAGCTTGCAGTGGGGGGAGGGGGATTCAGCTCAAAATCAAAAGTCTGTAATGTTGCGCAGAACAGGAATTAAAAGGATGCAAGGATTAGTCAAGGAGTCATGTTAGTATCCTCACACCATTAAGCATCCATGGATCAAAATGATAACAGCAAAAAAACTAAAAATCAGATGAAGCTTCCTGTCTCTGGCAGAACACTCCAGAACAGTCAGCACCAATCGACATAGACTATCAGCTAAGAGCTTGGCAAAGTACACGCCTCATTGGCCAACAGCCAAGTCTTTCAAGATGAGTCATCACCGATGCCAGCACATCCTGCTGGATTCCATTTTTTAAAAATTAAAGGTGAAGTCCATCTTAAAGGTATAGGTCCCAGTTTTTGTCCAGGTATAAAAATTATAAAAGCCGAAACAAAAATAATAACAGGAATAAATAAGGGACGAACAGGAATTAAAAGATGGATCCTTATAGTATGATTCAGTGAGTATAACTATGTCAGGTTGTTGATTATCTAGTCTGTGGGATAGGTAGAAGTCTCCATAGCTTAGTGAGGAGGACTCTGTGGGAAATGTGACTGGTACAGAATGAAGGCAACATGGCAGGTTCCAGGATATTTTGCATGGGCATGAATCAAAATCTTCCAGTGATCACATGGCAGTTGAACATGATGGGGTGAAATCTATTTTGACAATATGACTGGATAATCTAAGGTTGCACAATTTCCACATGTGAGAAGTCTAAGATTTACTGCAGGAAATTCAAGAGCCCTCTTATTCTGACTGATCAGTTGCAAATTGAACAACAGTGGTATTGTTCACCTGGGAGATGCATCTATGCAGAGTGGATTGAGAGATCTTACAGATGGCACCAGTTGATCCCTGGAAGGAGCCAGAGGCGAAAACACTCAGGGTTGTGATCACCTTGACGATAACCGTGTGCTGACCTGGCCTACCTGCCCCAGCAGGTTTCCCATGCACTCCCAAACATACATCCATTAAATCAAGAACTCAATAATGTTTCTGACAGACCGAACAGAGTTCAGGTGATTGGTTGGCAGAAGGTTTCAAGACAATTCTGACAAAAGGCCTTTTCCATTTTGAGACCTGGGCTTTTTTTTATTCTTTATGGGATGCGAGTATGGTTACCCATCCCTAATCGTCCTTGAGAATGTGGTGGTGAACAGTCTTCTTGAACCACTGCAGTCCGTCTGGTGCAGGCACACCCACAGTGCTGTTAGGAAGGGTTACTCAGAGCAAATTAGCACATTAAAATGGCCCATTTCCTGAGTCAGGCAGCCATCCAGGACACCTTGTGGTTGGTCCTTGACAAGACAGAGACAGCTACTGATGGGTACCATGTCCACTAATGGAAACATTCCTCAAACAGCTTTACATTCCTTAATGCAATCTGAATATGCTTTAACCTCATTGGCCTCATATTCTATCTACCATGCGAAACAGAACGTATGATGCAGCACAATCCCTTTAATGGGAAAGTGCAGTATTCGTATTGAAAGTCAAGTAAACAATGTTAGTGTGGAAAAATACAATGCTCACATGCAGACATCTTTATCCTGTTGTGTGCTTGGTTGTGAGTAATATCTGACTCATTGATTTACAATGTGCAGCACGATCAATGCTAGAAATCTAATCAATGAAATGAAATGAGACTTGTGAAACTATCTAACCTTCCACAAAGAAACAAAGGGGGCTGAAATTATAGCCACATGGTCAAGTGCTTTGTTTATTCATGTTAAATCATTAAGGATTAATTTTGCGAAGCCCCTCCACCAGTTTGGAGCCTTTGACTGTAAATATGAGTCTGGGCCAAGAGTAGAACAAATACATATGATAAACAAAAGTCATATAAATAGAAAATTGGCTCCATGCAGGCTGAAACAAAAAGTACTGTTAAATTACACCTTGTTAAAGACCATGCTGAGAAGAACAGATCACCATAGCAACTTTCAGAACATGGCTCCAAATCAGCTGGAGATTTATTTAACAAAGCTACCCAAGAGAGGTTGAAAAAGAGCAAGTATCAGTCAATCTTGGAGAAGCCTAATGTTGCTATGCACCTGCCCCAGCGATGTGACTCAAAGTTAAAAGGGCTCAACACCACTACCACGGAAAGAAAGGTGTGCTTCCTCCATGCTCTATTGAGCTCCACCTCAACGCAGCCTCTCTCGACTCCTTCACTGCTGTGAAATTATCAGACTACTTGTCCAAAATATAATTCTAAATGGGCAGAAATCTGCTCCAAGCAAGTAATGTAAAGCCTGTGATCACATATCTGCAGCATCACTAAAGCCACCTATTCCCACCTCTGTTACATTGCCCAACTCCATCCCACTTCAGCTCATCTGTTGCTGGAACCTTCACGCATTCCTTCATGGCCCCTAGACTTGACTATTAGAACACATTATATAAAAACAAATTACTGCGGATGCTGGAATCTGAAACCAAAGAGAAAATGCTGGAAAATCTCAGCAGGTCTGGCAGCATCTGTAGGGAGAGAAAAGAGCTAATGTTTTGAGTCCAGATGACCCTTTGTCAAAGCTAAAAGACAGAGAAAGTGGGAA